>NC_083575.1:10635553-10950553 GCF_027579695.1 Neoarius graeffei | reverse complement strand
TTTCACCTTTTTATTATTGGATAGGATAGTGTAGAAATAGGAAATGAGCAGGAGAGAGAGACAGGGAGGGATCAGGAAATGACCTCGGGCCGGAATCAAACCCGGGTCCCCAGATTTGTGGTATGGTGCCTTATCCACCTGAGCCACAACACCCCAGTTTGGGATATTTTTTATAACCCAACCCTGATCTATACTTCTCCACAACTTTGTCTCTGACCTGTTTGGAGGCTCCTTGGTTCTCATGTTGCTTGCTTACTAGTGTTGCAGAGTCAGGGTCCTTCCAGAACAGGGTGATTTATACAGACATCATGTGACAGATCATATGACACTTTGATTGCACACAGGTGGATCTTAATCAACTAATTATGTGACTTACCGGTATGAAGTGAATTGGTTGGACCAGTTCTTATTTAGGGGTTTCATACGAAAGGGGGGTGAATACTTATGCACACTCCAGATTTCTGTTTTTTCATCTTAATTATTGTTTGTGTCACAATAAAAAAAGAAACAACAACAACAATGTGCACCTTTAAAGTGGGAGGCATGTTGTGTAAATCAGATGGTGCTAACCCTCCAAAAATCCATTTTAATTCCAGCTTGTAATGCGACAAAACAGGACAAACACCAAGGGGGATGAATACTTTTGCAAGGCACTGTATATTGGTATCATGCCTCTTCTTCTTCTTCTTCTTCTTCTTCTCTGTTTTCTTGTCTTATTAATTTCTTTGTGAAGCACCTTGTGCTACATTTTATGTATGAATGTTGTGTAATAATAATAATAATAATAATCTTTTTATCCCCCACCCAAATGAAGTTTGGGCGGGGGATATAGAAACGGGTTCCGTCCGTCTGGTCACTTTTTTGTTTCTGGGCCATATCTTTAAAACTACTGAAGATATCTTAATGAAACTTTGTATACATATCAAGTAACATGTGAACTGGTGCCTTTTGCTATTTTGGATTTTTGAAAAAAAAAGTATTTTTCAAATTTTTACATTAAAAAAAATAGATTTTGACAGTTTCTAAGAGCAATGTTCGTTTCGGGAGCATATATCCAAAACTATTCATGATACGGATTTGAAATTTGGTATACATGTTAACAAGATGATGTAGATGTGCTTTTTCAGACTACAAAATTTGAGAAAATTTTATTTATCATGTTTCCATGGAAACAATTTCAGACTTAGTCTCTCAGGTTAGTCTTAGGGGTAGATTTTGTTTCTGGAGCAGAACTCGAAAACTATGAGCGGTATGGTCTTGAAAGTTGGTATATGTGTTAATTAAGTAATGTATAAGTGGCTTTTGATACTAAGAAATGTGAGAAATTTTAATTTTTAGCTCACCTGGACCAAAGGTCCAGTGGGTTTATGCCTTGGGCTGCTGAGGTCAGTGTAAAGTGGTAGGGTTGGTTTCTGCAGCAGAACTTGAAAAATGTGACAAATAATATTTTGAAACTTGATATATAGTTGGTATATAGGGCGGGGGATATAGATGACTCTGTCTACTTGTTTTTCTTTTTTTTCTGAACATAATTTTGTATTTCTTTATAGCTTTATTGTATATATTTATATATGTATCCAGTCCAATTTTAGATTATTAATGTACCTATGTATAAGAGATCAATAAAAAATTAATAATAATAATAATAATAATAATAATAATAATAATAATAATAATAATAATAATTGGCTGTAGATCAGTGCTTAATTTTTAAAAAATAATAAATTAAAAACTTTTCTCATGAGCACATAGTGCATTCCATCAGACAGATATTTTGCATCTTCATTTTTTCCCCCAGTGTAACACAGGAAGTCTTTGTGATTCAGTCTAAATCTAAATAAAGCTAGCCTACATTAGTTACATGATTATTGTTCCTGGTCCGTCTTGAACAGGTACCCAGCAACACAGGTTAGCCGATGAACACAACCCAAAATCAAAGCCAATCATTTTTCATCATTAACTCATTTCCTTCATCGGATTCTCTATGATTCATCACTTAAAAAAAATTACTTTTTTTTAAAAACTGAATCTTCCACCTCAGTACAGTCATTTTTTCCACTTCTAAACAGCATATTATCTTTAAAAGTGATTGTGGATGGATGGGATTTAAAAAAAAAAATTGCCCACATTTTTCAAAGCCAATCAAATTCTAATGAATAAACCTATGAGTATGTGAAGATTTTGTGGGGGGGGTTTCCCTCCTCGATTCGAGACTAGTGGCGGCACGGTGGTGTAGTGGTTAGCGCTGTTGCCTCACAGCAAGAAGGTCCAGGTTCGAGCCCTGTGGCCGATGAGGGCTTTTCTGTGCGGCGTTTGCATGTTGTCCACGTGGGTTTCCTCCAGGTGCTCCGGTTTCCCCCACAGTCCAAAGACATGCAGGTTAGGCTAACTGGTGACTCTAAATTGACCGTGAGTGTGAATGGTTGTCTGTGTCTATGTGTCAGCCCTGTGATGACCTGGTGACTTGTCCAGGGTGTACCCCGCCTTTCGCCCATAGTCAGCTGGGATAGGCTCCAGCTTGCCTGCGACCCTGTAGAAGGATAAAGCGGCTAGAGATAATGAGATGAGATTCAAGACTACAGGCTATTAGCATCCATCACCCCTTTCACAGGATAGATAACAAATTTTCATTCCCCCTCATTCTTCCATCACAGAAAAGTAACAGATATTGTGTCAAAGGTAAATGAGGAAATGTGTTTTTTTTTTTTTTTTGTTCCTTTGTTTGTACTGGCAGTGGCCTTGTGCCTTATTACAAAACAGGCACAAATACAGTGAACTGTAATTTTTTATTCATTCGTCACGTTTGTGCAGTTACAGTCACCCAGAATATTTCGCTCTGGACCCCTGTTTGGGTTAAGGCTTTCGAAACACACCATCATTTTTATTTAAGAGCAAGGCTTACCATGCAACTCTATTAATTGGTACCTTGCACCTCATTAGAAAGGCCAGTGGTGCACTGTGGCATGACGAAAACTTCATATTGCACCATTGTAGAGTGCAATTACACTTTTATTGCCACTGTTAACTTTCAGCTCAGCTCATTTATGTAAGCACCTGCTTAAAGCCTAGGGTGGATTTTTCTCCACGTCAGACAGTTCTTCTAGTACAGCTCGGATTTCAGGTTGTGAGGATTTATTAGCCTTAACCTCCTGATGTATTATTCATTTAATCACCTTCAGGCATAATATTTAGTAACATATATGAATAATTTGGAAGTATAGTGTAAGTAATCGGAAAGGTATACAATTATGAGACTCCGGACTCACTGACAGTTTCATTATTTCGCTGGCAAGGACACAATTTTTCAGTTTCAAGTTTCCCTGAACGTCAGCATTAGTAACATTTTCAAAAGTTAAAATAAATATATTCATTAAAAAAAAAACAGTTGATGTTTTAATTGATTTTCTTTTAAAATTTTGACCAAACCAAAGCCTGCAATGCCCAACACTAACATGAACCCCTTCATGAACATGTTTACTGTCAGTTTGTCAATGTTAAATAATGAAGAAGAAGAGAATGTTAGTGAATGAAAACTTAAACGTAAAGCATTACCCATGAACCTTCCACCCAAAGAACCCAAGCCTCTTGTATTGTGTTAAACTACATTTGAAATTAACATGGCTTTCTTATCTAATTTTATTTCAATTACAGTAAAAATTAAAAGTTAAACGTGCCAGTGAAAGACATATACTTGTGTTTAGGTGATTGAACTTTACAGTGTCTTCAGTTTACTCAATTTATGTGATCTGCTAATTAGAGGTTAAATAATAATTATAGCGTCCTTAATTACGAAATCTAAATCTGTGTCCTCTCAGAAATGTTGTCAGGTTAGCTAATAGTAGCGAGCCGCATAGAGTAAGGAGTTTATGAAGCTTTTGGGATATGACTTCAATTATTGTCAGACATCCTGTCAGTTTAGCTCATGTTAGCTCAATGGATAAAGTTGGCAGTGAGTGAACAATTATGAAAGTGACTTTTTAAAATTGTCTCAAAAATCTTGTCAAGTTTAAAAAAAAAAACAGTATGCACATTTTTAATACGTCTTCAAATACCTTTTAATTTCTCCGTTCAAACTCAAAGACAGATCTTCTGATCTGTAATTTGTATGAAGTGCTTCATGAATAATGCCATGTGTGACTGAGATATAAGAGAGACGCCAGTGTGGCTGGAATGTACCCTTGACGCACGAGTAAATACCAAACCTTTCTGTGATGTCTGTGCTACAGAGCATGAAGTGATGGAGCCTGTGCCATCTGTGTGTCTGGAATATGATCTGAAACTGTGCCCTGGCAGTAGACCTCCCAAAATGCTGACTTCTCCTATTACTTTAACTCTCAACACAAAGCCCTCTATATTCGTCTTCCACTTTCACGCAAATTCTCATGTTGCCTGGAGATGACCTCCAGGTCATTTTTTTACAAGCAAGAGGACCATGAAAAAGCATCAAGGTGACCCCTGACCTTGGTTTCTGGCCAGCTATTTGGAGAGTTGTTGTGCTGTAGGTTTTCCTGCTCTTACATATCAACTTTTGCTGAGGAGTCAAAGGTGCATTACTCAACTGAATTAAGGGTAGAGGAGATGACATTTAAATTTTCTCAAAAAGCATGTGGGAAGCCATGGCCTAATGGTTAGAGAAGCACCCTTGGGACCAAAAGGTTGCTAGTTTGATTCCCTGGGCCAGCAGGAATAGCTTAAGTGTTCTTGAGCAAGACACCTAACCCCAGGCTGCTCTGGGTATGTTGTACATTGCTCTGGATAAGAACATCTGTTAAATGCCTGTAATGCAACATGGATAACTTCCTTAATGAACAATTTTACTTTAAGTTCCAAACAATATGGTGTTAAATATTCTAAATGCTTTATGATAGCAAACTGGAATGCTAGTTATATTACACAAAAAAGAGAGAAAGACACTCTACCTGTATGTATCCTGGTTGGGCATGCCCAGAACACCTCACCATGGAGGTATCCGGGAGACACCCTAGATGGATTCCCAAACCACCTCAGCTGGTTCCTTTCGATGTGGAGGAGCAGTGGCTCTACTCTGAGCCCCTCTCGAATGTCCGAGCTCCTCACCCTGTCTATGAGGGTGAGCCTAGACACCCTTTGGAGAAAGTACATTGCTACTGCTTGTGTCCGTGATCTTGTTCTTTTGGTCACTACCCATAACTCGTGGCCATAGATGAGGGTAGGCATGTAGTTTGACCTGTAAATCGATAGCATCACCTTTTGGCTCAGTGCTTTTAGTACTGCTTCCCAGGCTTGTAGTACTCAAGTCCAGGACTCGGACTCGAGTCCGACTTGTGCCCTGATTTTAAGGGCTCATGACTTGACTTGGATTTGAGCACTGATGACTTGGACTCGGATTCGTGCATTAACTGCATTAGGACTTGTAAATTGGAGACGAGGACTCAGATTTTTTCTTTATTTTTTTTGCAACATGCCATAATAATTTGGCAATTTTGTACTAAATTCGTGCAATAGTGTCACATCTGTGCACCTTGGTGCGTGCATCAGATAGACTCTTGGGCACGCTCTGGACAGTGCACATGCCAAGCAGACTCTCGCGTGCACCGTAAATGACTCGCACCTACACAGGATTAAGGCGCAGTCAGCGCGCCTATATAAAAGCACACTTACTTTGTGAAGTATTGAGTTGCATTGCTAACACATTACCAAGCCTTATTTCCTTGTTTGGTTTCCTGATCCCTGATTTCCTGTTTCTCATCTTTGATTCTGCTGAGTCTATGATAGCCTGTTTGTGCCTTGCTCAACCTATTGCCGGTTTCACCATTTTACCTGCCATTCTGGATTGTTTACCTGTCTTCACTTGTATTAATAAACACACCTTCTGTTAGGTTTTGCTGGGAATCAAACCCAGGTCACTGGTGTGGTAATCCAGCAAACCCCACTAGGCCACCAGGGGAATGACTCAAGTGCAGAGGAGTGAGACAAAAGTAGAATACAAAACAGTTTATTGCCAATGCTCAGAAGTTCAGAAAATCCAAAGCAAAAAATAACAAAAGTAAAATCCAAACGCTCAGAAGATACAAGGGAAAATAAAACATCCAAAAGTTCAAAGTGAAAAATCCAAAACCAGAAAAGAAGAGGAAAAAATCCAAATGCTCAGAAGATCCAAAATGGCAAATAAACAGTCCAAAAAGTCCACAAGAAAGCAAAATACCACAAACACAAGTACACGGGCAAAGGTACACGGAACAGAGGTGACTAGCCATGAACAGCACAAAGACTCAGTGACTAGAAACCAAACTGAGGAAGTATAAATACCCAAAAATAGTTGAACACAGGTGACAACAGGTAATAAAGACTAGGTGGGGCACAAGGCACATGAAAAACAAAAAGCACATGGCTGTCAAAACAAAACACAAACCCCCTAGCTATCAAAACAAACATAACAAGACAAAGAAATAATAGCGGCCTCTAGAGGCCAAGATAGTCCCAAGTCCTAACAGGACCCTCCCCCCCCCCCCCCCCTCAAGGAGCGTCTCCTGACGTTCCCAGGGTGATCAGGATGGGCCAAATGGAAGTCCTGACAAAGTTCTTTATCTAAAATGTCCCGAGCGGGGACCCAACAGCGCTCCTCAGGGCCATAGTCCTCCCAGTCCACTAGGTACTGAAGCCCGCCACAGACCTTGTGGGAGTCCAGCAGGCGGCACACAGTGAACACGGTCTGACCCTGGAGGATGCGGGGAGGCGGGGGATTCCTAGGGGCAGGGGCATAAGAGGATGACAGTACGGGCTGCAACAGGGATACGTGGAATGTGGGGTTGATTCTTAGAGTCCGGGGCAACTGGAGCCGGTAGGCGACAGGGTTCACCCTGCGCACAACCTTGAAGGGGCCAACATAGCGAGGGGCAAGCTTGCGGTTCTCCACCCATAGAGGAAGGTCCTTAGTGGACAGCCAAACCCACTGCCCAGGGCAGAAAATGTGGGCAGGCCTTCTATGGCGGTTGGCCTGAGTCTGGTTGGCCCTGGAAGTCTGGATGAGAGTCCTCCTAACCTTGTTCCAGGTCTTACGACACCGTCTCACGTACTGGTTGACCGAGGGCACCCCAGCGTCCTCCTCCTGGTGCGGAAACAGAGGTGGCTGGAACCCGAATTGGCACTGGAATGGGGACAACCTGGTGGCCGATGACTGCAGAGTGTTATGGGCGTATTCCGCCCATGGCAGCCAGGTGCTCCAAGATGTCGGGTTATCCATCACCAGACCTCGCAGAGTGGTTTCCAGGTCCTGGTTGAGCCTTTCTGTCTGGCCATTGGACTGGGGGTGGAACCCAGAGGAGAGGCTGGCAGTGGCCCCGATAAGCTTGCAGAACCCCCGCCACACTCAGGAGGAGAACTGGGGCCCCCGGTCTGAGACGATGTCCTGTGGGAGCCTGAAGATTCGGAAGACATGGGTGAAGATTAATTTGGCTGTCTCAAGGACAGAAGGGAGCTTGCATAGTGGTATGAAGTGGCAGGCCTTAGAGAACCTGTCGACTATGACCAAAATGACAGTGTTACCTTGAGAATATGGAAGGCCCGTGATGAAGTCGACCGCCACATGGGACCAGGGACGCCGGGGAATGGGTAGAGGATGCAGGAGGCCCTGGGGATGCTGCCGTGGGTTCTTGTTTCTGGTGCACACTTCACAGGACAGGATGAATGACCTTACTTCCTTCTCCATGCTTGGCTACCAGAAGCATCTTTTCAAGAAGTCCAGGGTCCTCCGAGCTCCCAGGTGGGCAGTGAGAAGGGATGAGTGACCCCACTAGAGAACCTTGGCCCGGGCTTGACGTGGGACGTACAAGAGGCCCGATGGCCCCATCCCAGGACCGGGGTCCTGGCGTTGAGCTTGTCGGATGGCTTCCTCAACACCCCAGCGGACAGGGGCCACAATCCAGGACACAGGGATAATAGGCCCAACTTCACTCTCCCTGTTGGTGGAAGAGAACTGTCTGGAAAGAGTGTCCGGCTTGGTGTTCTTGGAGCCGGGGCAGTACGATAGGGTGAAATTGAACTGACTGAAGAACAAGGCCCACCTAGCCTGTCGTGGATTGTCTCTTGGCTTGCTGGAGGTACTCCAGGTTCTTGTGGTTCATCCAAACCAGAAATGGATGTTGCGCTCCCTCCAGCCAGTGCCTCCACTCCTCAAGGGCCAGTTTCACCGCAAGCAGTTCTCAATCCCCCACATCATACTGGGACTCTGCAGGACTCAGACGGTGGGAGAAGTATGCGCAGGGGTGCAACCTTCCATCCGAGCATTGAGAGAGAACCATGCTGATGCCACTGTCTGAAGTGTCCTCCTCGACGATGAAGGGTTGCGAGGTGTCAGGGAGGACCAGAATGGGTGCCGTGCAGAAGCGGTGCTTGAGGTCCTTGAAAGCCTTCTCCGCCTGAGGAGACCAGGCATAAGACCCACCTGTCTTTTTGGTGAGGTCCGATATGGGCGCTGCTACAGAACTGAAGTTCCTGACAAACTTGCGGTAGAAGTTAGCAAATCCTAAGAACCGTTGAACTTCTTTCACAGACTTGGGAGTGGGCCAGTCCCGGACGGCCAGGGTCTTGGCTGGATCCATCTGGAGTTGTCCCGTCCATACAATAAAACCCAGAAAGGAGACCTCGGGGACATGAAACTCACATTTCTGGGCCTTAACAAACAGATTGTTCTGTAGCAGCCTCTGAAGAACCTGATGGACATGGTGGCGGTGCTCCTGCAAGGTCTTGGAAAATATCAGAATGTCGTCGAGGTAGACAAAAGCGTATTGGTTGATCATATCCCTCAAGACGTCGTTGATGAGGGCCTGAAAAACTGCTGGTGCATTGGTGAGTCCGAAGGGCATCACTTGGTACTCATAGTGTCCTGATGGTTAAAGGCAGTCTTCCACTCGTCTCCCTGTCGGATACGGATGAGGTGGTATGCATTCCATAAATCCAACTTGGTGAAGACTGTGGCGCCTTGGAGCAGGTCGAATGCTGTGGACATCAGCGGAAGGGGATAACGGTTGCGCACAGTGATCTTGTTCAGGCCCCTGTAGTCAATACACGGTCAGAGCCCCCCATCCTTCTTGCCGACAAAGAAGAAGCCGGCACCAGCAGGTGAGGTGGAGGGTCGGATGAATCCAGAGGCCAGGGCATCCTTGATGTATTCCTCCATGGCCTTGCGTTCTGGCTGAGAGAGGGAGAACAGCCTGCCCCAAGGAGGGGTAGCCCCGGGGAGCAAGTCTATGGCAAAGTCGTAGGCACGGTGCGGAGGAAGAACGGCGGCCCTACTCTTGCTGAAAACCTCCTTCAGATCCCAGTACTCTGTGGGAACTTGAGATAATTCGGTGAGATCAGGGGGCTCGGCAGGAGACACAGGAGAGCTAGAGGGCAGACAAGAGGCATGGCATGCAGGGCCCCATTCCACAACCTGGCTTGTTACCCAGTCTATGCACGGGTTGTGGCGGGTAAGCCAAGGAAGGCCTAGAATCACTGGGAACTCTGGCGAATGAATCAGGTGCAGGCATATTTCCTCTTTGTGACCTTGAGACTGGAGAAGAACTGGAGAAGTTACTTGGGTGACTCTTCCGTCACCTAGAGCTTGGCCATCCAGAGCAGACACAGACAATGGAACTTCAAGAGGTGCAGTAGGGACATTGATTCTTCGGGTGAAGTGAACATCCATAAAGTTCCCAGAAGCCCCGGAGTCTAACAAGGCTTGGCACGAGTGGACGGACTCACCCCAGGAGATGGAGACAGGGATGTAGACTCCTTGGCCAGGACGTTTGGGAGAGAGGGTAGTCCCCGTCACAACCCTCCCTCGGCTGGACGGGGCAGTCCTTTTGCCCAAGAGCTCAGGCCATGACGCTCGGAAATGGCCAGGCTTGCCACAGTAGATGCAGCACTTGTCCCTCCTTCTGCGCTCCCTCTCAGATGCGGACAGACGAGTACGGCCAACTTGCATGGGCTACGGACAGTCACTGGAGGAGGTGGACAGACTCCAGGTTGAGGCAGTGAGGCAAGGGAAGCTCAGGACTTGGTGACACTCTCTAATCCTGTTATCAAGATGAATGGCATGTGAGATCAGAGTTTCAAGGTCACTTGGGCATCCTATAGAGGCCAGACCGTCTTTGATGGGGTCAGACAGACCATGGTGGAAGGCTGAAACCAGGGCAGTCTCATTCCATCCACTGACTGCTGCAAGCGTCCGGAACGAGATGGCGTAGTCTGCGACACTTCCTCCCTGCCGGATGGACATGAGCTTCCTGGCTGCATCTTTGCTGATGTCCGCCTGATCGAAGACATGCAGCATCTCCTCCATAAATGTCTTGAAATCGGAGCACTTGGGTCCCTGTCTCTGCCAGATGGCTGTTGCCCAAGCTCGTGCCTTACCCACTAACAAAGTTATTACATATGCGATCTTGCGGCGGTCCATAGTGTAGGTGGTAGGCTGGAGCTCAAAGGTGAGTTGGCACTGGGTGAGGAACTCCCAGCACTCGCTGTGCTTGCCATCATACCTCTGTGGTGCCGGAAGGAGAGGTTCATGAGGTGAAGGAGGCAGCGTGGCAGGAGGCACTGGAGCGGGAGCAGATGGTGGAGCAGGAGGAACAGATGGAGGCAGGGGAGTCAGCCATGCCAGGGCACCCCCAATTTGCTGAAGCAGAGCATCGTGGCAAGCAAGGGCCTCATGTTGGCTTGCAAGTGTTCGTCCATGAGTGTCCATGGTAGCTACAAAGCTAGTTAAAGCATCCACAATTTTCTGAAGATTAGCTGGGTAGGCAGCTGAAAAAGCCTCTGCTGAGTCAGTCATGACTGAGTCTTTCTGTTAGGTTTTGCTGGGAATCAAACCCAGGTCACTGGTGTGGTAATCCAGCAAACCCCCACTAGGCCACCAGGGGAATGACTCAAGTGCAGAGGAGTGAGACAAAAGTAGAATACAAAACAGTTTATTGCCAACGCTCAGTTCAGAAAATCCAAAGCAAAAAATAACAAAAGTAAAATCCAAACGCTCAGAAGATACAAGGGAAAATAAAACATCCAAAAGTTCCAAGTGAAAAATCCAAAACCAGAAAAGAAGAGGAAAAAATCCAAATGCTCAGAAGATCCAAAATGGCAAATAAACAGTCCAAAAAGTCCACAAGAAAGCAAAATACCACAAACACAAGTACACGGAACAGAGGTGACTAGCCATGAACAGCACAAAGACTCAGTGATTAGAAACCAAACTGAGGAAGTATAAATACCCAAAAATAATTGAACACAGGTGACAATAGGTAATAAAGACTAGGTGGGGCATAAGGCACATGAAAAACAAAAAGCACATGGCTGTCAAAACAAAACACAAACCCCCTAGCTGTCAAAACAAACATAACAAGACAAAGAAATAATAGCGGCCTCTAGAGGCCAAGATAGTCCCAAGTCCTAACACCTTCTGCACTTACATCTGTCTCCCAACCATCTCTGGCAGATTACTTCGCACTCCCTGACAAAAAGAATGCACATTCACCTGTTCATACATCATGTTCAGGAACAAACTAATGTTAATGGCGCTGAAACAGCCACTGTCAAATGGTGCAGTTGGAGTCTTGTTCTCGGACTCGACTCAGATCAATAGTGGACTCGACTCAACATTTTTTTTTCAATGACTTGGACTTGACTCGGACTTGAACACTGGGGAGTTGAGACTGGACTCGGACTCGAGGTTCAGTGACTCGACTACAACACTGCTGCTTCCACACCACCGCAGAATCTGATCCATCGATCTGTCTGTCAATCTCTCACTCCATTCTTCCCTCACTCATAAATAACACCCCAAGATATTTGAACTCCTCCATTTGAGGCAAGGACTCATCCCCAACCTGGACTGGGCAAGCCTCCCTTTTCCAGCTTAGAACTATAGTCTCAGAGTTGGAGGTGCTGATTCTCATCCCAGCCATTTCACACACTCCTGCAAACCGCCCCAGTCTAAGCTTGTGGTCACAACTAGATGAAGCCAACAGGACCACATCATCTGCAATGATGAGATTCTGAGTCCACTGAACCGGACACCATCCACCCCTTGGATGCATCTAGAAGTCTGTCCATAAATGTTATTAACAGAATTGGTGACAAAGGGCTGCCCTGGTGAAGACCAGCACCCATCAGGAATGAGTATGACTTATTGCCAGCAATGCAAACCAAGCTCTTGCTCTGGTGATACAGGACCCAAACGGCCCATAGCAGTGGGCCTGATACCCCATACTCCTGAAGCACCCCACACGGGACACCTTAAGGGACACAGCCGTATGCCTTTTCCAAGTCCACAAAACACATGTAGACTGGTGTGCTTTAACCATCATTAAAAGAAAAAAAGCAATCATGAAAAACAGTATAGACCCTGTCAAGGATTTTAATGGTTTTGAATAAAAATATACTTCGGACCATGAATATTATAAAATTTTGTTTGCTGACCTTTGCATAAGAGTGCAAAATGCAATAATAGACAATAAGGAATAAAACACTTGTAGGCATGCTGTTCTAGGAAATAATCAACAACGTGTAGTTACCATCCTGAAGATGGTTATTTTTCAATAACAACACAACAATTTACTTTTTAATCCTTTTACAATTAATGTTCTATTTTCCCAGAGAAAAAGAGGTGAGTGTGGCCAATCACAAGAGTCCTCATCCCCACTTAAAAGTCTTGAAAATCAACTTGAAAATTGGTTTTTGATTAGAGACCATAAATCTTACACAAACTTTAACCAGGATTATCTCCGCTCACTTTATATTGAAAAGAAGAAAAATTCTGCCAAGTAGGTATTGAAAATTCACCAGTATTGCGTAGTCTGTTCTGCACAGACACTTACTGTACCAATTAGAAAGGTCAACACTGTTACAAAAACTGTGTTACATATTTGGCTATTTTATACTTTTTGTGACATCATTATCCTGTTCTGGTTTGTCATAATGTCAACAGTATAACTACTACTTGGTCATACTGATATACTGTTACACACTGAATTGAGAATATAAACAGCTGCATGCCATGTGTCCTGGTTAGTGTTTCACTGAGCATTTGTTCTTCTTATCAGATGTACTATGTTGTTGTAGTGTGATGTTATACTATTAGCCTGTGGCAAGAAATATATAGAAAATCTGAAATTCAAACCTAGATGTCAAAGAGAGGGTTTTATTAAGTGTACACTTGATTAAGGGGAGTGACTGCAATGTTTACAGCCAGCTTACTCAAGAAACCAGTGGGAGGTCGAGCTTGTATGGCGCCCTGGGCGAACCCCCTTTTCAACTCCCTGACCAAAAAAAGTTATGTATATTCACCCCAACCAACCTTTCTGAGGTCACCTCATTGAATGTTAACCAAATCAGTAATGTACGAGTGAGGCTGTCATTGTTTTGCTGCATGATGAAACTTTCTCAAAACTTTTTTTACTTGTAAATTATATCCAATGTTATGTCAGCTAGTCGAACAGAAAACGGGATATTGTCACCCTATGTGTAATAGCAATGTCGCAACATAGGATAACAAACATAAATGTTGTCTGTGAAGGTTCTCAGTCATCCAGGTCATCGTAAACCGTAGGTGCTAAAGAAGGCAACTGGACTTTCTTGAAATCCTTGAAGACATTTCACCTCTCAACTGGAAGGCTTCTTCAGTTCTGTCTGACTAGTGGGGAGTTCCAGGTATTTATCCTCTAGTGGACCAAAAGCAACCCTAAGGAGAGTCATTGAGATCACATGGGTCTTTGACACTCTCAGTCATCCTGTAGGTTGTTAGGGTCCCTGGAAGCTGGGTGTCAATGGTGTTAGCAGCCTAGAGGGTCGTTAGGGTGATCTGTGGGTCGTTGGCTCTCTCTGCCATCATGTGTGTCATTGAAGTCAGCTGAATCTTGCTGTGGATGTGTATTCAGTTTTCTGGGAAGTGTGCCAAGAACTGCATTGTAGGTGGCTGATAAGTGGTGTCTCAGATCACCTCCTCTGTTCAGTGATGGTAGTTCCAGGTTGATGAAGATAGCTTCTTTTACTCCTCTTTCAAACCACTGGTCTTCTCTGGCAAGAATGAATACCATACATTGCAGTCCTTGACCACTTTTTCAGGAGTCAGTCCCAGCCACTGGTTCAGGTATATGGATGACACCTGGGTAAAAATCAAAACCCATGAGGTGGAAGCCTTCACAGAGCACATTAATGCAGTGGATATCAACATCAAGTTCACTAGGGAGGACATCAGTGGAAACAACCTAGCCTTTTTGGACTGCGGCGTGCACATCAAACAAGCCTTAGCATTGAGATCTACCAGAAACCCCCACACACAGACCAGTACCTATTGTTTGACTCTCACCATGCACTGGAACACAAATTGGGGGTCATTAGGACCTTACATCACAGGGCTCAGAACATTCCTACAATGGTAGAGAGAAATGAGAAGGAGCAAAAACACATCAAGGAAGCATTTCAAAAGTGCAGGTATCCCAGCTGGGCTTTCATCAAGACCAGGAAAAGAAACAGAATGGGCAGGGAAGAAAACAGCAACAAACACAAGGATATTGTCATTCCCTATATTTCTGGACTATCTGAGAAACTCAGGAGGATCTTTTACAAACACAACAACCCTGTACACTTCAGACCCAGTAACACTCTGAGGCAGAAATTGGTCCACCCTAAGGACAGAATACCCAGACACAAACAGGACAACATAGTGTACACAATCTAATGCAGTAAGGAATGCACAGACCTGTCCATTGGGGAAACGAAACATTTGCTTCACAGGTGCATGGCTCAACACAGGAGAACCAGTTCCTCAGGCCAGGATGCAGTCCTTGGCACACTTCCCAGAAAACTGAATACACATCCACACCAAGATTCAACTGACTTCAATCACTACGTTTACATGCACATAGAGAGAATCGAATTTCTGCCGTTGCTCAACTGAAATCGAAGTTCAAAATGCCATGTATACACCTTAATTCGGCTGAAATTGAACCGAACTTGATTTCTCGGAATCGAGCTACACGACCTAGTTTATGCGATTTCTGCCGAGCTACTTTGTGCATGTATACCCTATCGAGCTAGTTGTCGAGCTACTTCCGGAAGTGACGAGTGACGAGACCACAAGCGGGAAACACAACAGCCTCGGTCGGCATGACAACAGTAGTAGCGAGCAGCAGAAGAGGTCAGGAGGAACAAACGAAGAAGAGAAAATGGCGATGTAGAGCTCTCTGAAGTGTGGGTGGAGCACAGAGGACGGCAGGACAAAGCTTCTGGTACTAATAGGCTTTTTATTGTCAGACTTTTCAGTTTAACAGCCTACTTTTATTTTTGAGAGAAAAACACACACACACACGCGCACGCGCGCTGTGTTCTAGTCCCGGGATGAGCTTTCCCCTCTGCTCTCCCTCTGCCTCCTTAAATAGGGCGCGGTTACTGGGAAGACACACAAACACAGGTTAATTACCGTCAGGTGTAGTAATTCTGCCACTCACCTTCCCTGGCTCCGCCCTCCTGTCACAGACCGGCGCTTGACCACGCCCCCACTGCCACAGGCAAGCAGAAACGTGCACTTCTGGAGCAATGAGGAGACAGTTCATGCTCATTCAGCTTAAGGAGTTGAATATATTAAAATTCATGGACGGGAGAAAAATGCGCAATGGAGAACACGGAACTGATAACTTTGTTTACACTCTTGAATAGCTCTTCTTCATGACGACAACCGGAAGTGTACCAACACGATGGGGCGTGTTGCGCCATCTGTGGCTCGGGTGCACAATGCACCTCACACAATAGCCCGATTTCAATTGTGTGCATGTACGATTGGATTTCTCTTGCACCCTGCTGGGACCTTCAGCTTGATTACCGACAGCAGCTCAATTTGGATGTGCATGTAAACGTAGTCACTGACTCACATGATGGCAGAGAGGGCCAACGACCCACAGATCACCCTAATGACCTTCTAGGCTGCTAACACTGTTGACACTCGGCCTCCAGTGACCTTAAAGCATATACGCAGAGCCATGGCCTCACTTTCACTTATAAATGCCTTGAGACCTCAAGAATGGCACAGGAATAGTTTTAAGTGTTAACAATAAATCTAAGATAGTAATTTTTATGATTAAAGTGATTTATACAGGTAGCGATCTGAGTGAATGACCTTGATGTCTGTAACGTCACAACAGGAAGTCTATCAGTCTCCTCGCCATTTCTGCTATACTAAAACACAGAGCTGACTGCAACTCCGATCCTCCATTTTGAGCTAATTTATCTCCATGCCACATAGATGTGTTTTTGGCCGGTGCAGCAACACGACAGAAGCTGGATTTACATTGCATTCATGGCCCAAGAATGTTCAAACTGCAAAGATTTGGACGCGTTTTGTGAGAAGTTCACGGGCACATTGGGCGCCTATGAAGTGGTTTCTTCTCTGCTCTGCATATTTTACTAAGGACTCGTATGAGACCTCTGATCTGTTGAGGAGCATTGGCTATAAGCCCATGTTGAAAGAGGGTGCAGTACCAACAATTAAAGAAAAAGAAAACTAAAAGAAAAGAATTTATTTAATTTATTAATTTTTTTACAACCCCGATTCCAAAAAAAGTTGGGACAAAGAACAAATTGTAAATAAAAACGGAATGCAATAAATTACAAATCTCAAAAACTGATATTGTATTCACAATAGAACATAGACAACATATCAAATGTCAAAAGTGAGACATTTTGAAATTTCATGCCAAATATTGGCTCATTTGAAATTTCATGACAGCAACACATCTCAAAAAAGTTGGGACAGGGGCAATAAGAGGCTGGAAAAGTTAAAGGTACAAAAAAGGAACAGCTGGAGGACCAAATTGCAACCCATTAGGTCAATTGGCAATATAACACGACTGGGTATAAAAAGAGCATCTTGGAGTGGCAGCGGCTCTCAGAAGTAAAGATGGGAAGAGGATCACCAATCCCCCTAATTCTGCGCTGACAAATAGTGGAGCAATATCAGAAAGGAGTTCGACAGTGTAAAATTGCAAAGAGTTTGAACATATCATCATCTACAGTGCATAATATTATCAAAAGATTCAGAGAATCTGGAAGAATCTCTGTGCATAAGGGTCAAGGCCGGAAAACCATACTGGGGGCCCGTGACCTTCGGGCCCTTAGACGGCACTGCATCACATACAGGCATGCTTCTGTATTGGAAATCACAAAATGGGCTCAGGAATATTTCCAGAGAGCATTATCTGTGAACACAATTCACCGTGCCATCCGCCGTTGCCAGCTAAAACTCTATAGTTCGAAGAAGAAGCCGTATCTAAACATGATCCAGAAGCGCAGATGTCTTCTCTGGGCCAAGGCTCATTTAAAATGGACTGTGGCAAAGTGGAAAACTGTTCTGGGGTCAGACGAATCAAAATTTGAAGTTCTTTATGGAAATCAGGGATGCCGTGTCATTCGGACTAAAGAGGAGAAGGATGACCCAAGTCGTTATCAGCGCTCAGTTCAGAAGCCTGCATCTCTGATGGTATGGGGTTGCATTAGTGCGTGTGGCATGGGCAGCTTACACATCTGGAAAGACACCATCACTGCTGAAAGGTATATCCAGATTCTAGAGCAACATATGCTCCTATCCAGACAACGTCTCTTTCAGGGAAGACCTTGCATTTTCCAACATGACAATGCCAAACCACATACTGCATCAATTACAGCATCATGGCTGCGTAGAAGAAGGGTCCGGGTACTGAACTGGCCAGCCTGCAGTCCAGATCTTTCACCCATAGAAAACATTTGGCATATCATATAACAGAAGATACGACAAAAAAGACTTAAGACAGTTGAGCAACTAGAATCCTACATTAGACAAGAATGGGTTAACATTCCTATCCCTAAACTTGAGCAACTTGTCTCCTCAGTCCCCAGACGTTTACAGACTGTTGTAAAGAGAAAAGGGGATGTCTCACAGTGGTAAACATGGCCTTGTCCCAATTTTTTTGAGATGTGTTGTTGTCATGAAATTTAAAATCACCTAATTTTTCTCTTTAAATGATACATTTTCTCAATTTAAACATTTGATATGTCATCTATGTTCTATTCTGAAAAAAATATGGAATTTTGAAACTTCCACATCATTGCATTCCGTTTTTATTTACAATTTGTACTTTGTCCCAACTTTTTTGGAATCAGGGTTGTAAAAGGAAAGTGAGTTCAGTTGCACCAGTCCTCCCGGAGTGAGCCGAGGGTTGTTGCTAAAACCCGGGACGGAACGGGACATATCGCTCGGGCAGTGACCTCCCTGCAGTTGTTGCTAAAACCAGTGACATCCTGTTCTGTCCTGGGTTTTAGTAATTGTTTGAGCCCAGCAGTAATGGCGGAATACACAGTATGAAGAAAAGTAAATGAGTGGAGCAGACATCTTATTTCTAAACTGGATATTGCTGCCATCTCTCCCTTACGTGGAAGAAGTGAATGAACGGTGAACTGAACGAACAACTGAAAGTCAGATTCACTGTAAAAAATGATTTGTTGTTTTTGTCATGATCCGCCCCGGACTTCCACTCCGGAGATTTACTATCTCCCAGTTCAGCGCAATCCGGATCCAGGACGGGACTTCCACCTTGCCGGCATTCACTTCCTGGTCTGCTCTGCTGTGTATAAATAGACCGTTCTCAGATGGGGACTTTGTTAGAATGTCTTGTCTGTTTCTCATGTTGTTTCTATGCCATTTTTTGCTTCCTGATTTTTGCCCTCTAGTTTGCCTAGTCTTAGCCACAGTTTTTTGTACTCACGGTTTGTCATTTTTTTCTTGTTTTTTGCACTATGATTGTTGTCTGAACTATTTCATGTTTTTTCATATTAGCTCTTTGTCTACCTTGTTGTTGTCTGGATTATTTTTGCTCTTTTTGTTTGATTTTGGTTTTTTTGACTTTAATTAAATCATTTTTTATTCATTGGATTTTCTGGTTTATGTTCTGCTATTGGATCCTAACTCACCACATCTCGCCACCCTTAACAGAATGTTCTGACCAACATGGATCCAGTGGAATTTAACCATCTGAGAATGGCTATGTAGCAGCAAGAAGTCCTCCTCTGGACCCACCAACAGGAACTCTGGCAGATCACCCAGAACCTGGCCACCCTGTCTGACTCGCTCAACCTCCTAGCCACACAACTCCAGCATTCCCAAACCATGCCTACCCCTGCCCAGCCATCTCTTTCTTCACCTCCTGCCACTGCCGCTCTCCACGAACCAAGACTCCCTTCGCCTCAGCCCTACAGTGGAGAACCAGGTACCTGCAGATTTTTTTTTTTTTTTGGGTCACACTGTCCGCTGCTCTTGGAGCTTCAATCTCTGGCTTTCCCCACAGAATGCTCATGGGTAGCCTATACCATCACGGTCCTCACCGGCAAGGCCAGGGGATGGTGGTCTGGGACCCTGACACGCCCTGTTCCAGCTTCACGGAATTCTCTGAAGAAATGAGGTGAACATTCGACCGCTCTCTGTCTGGTGGGGAGGCGCCAAGAGAGCTCATGGAGCTGTGTCAGGGGTCCCGATCTACAACCCGATTCCAAAAAAGTTGGGACAAAGTACAAATTGCAAGTAAAAATGGAATGCAATGATGTGGAAGTTTCAAAATTCTATATTTTATTCAGAATAGAATATAGATGACATATCAAATGTTTAAACTGAGAAAATGTATCATTTAAAGAGAAATTAGGTGACTAAATTTCATGACAAAACATCTCAAAGTTGGGACAAGGCCATGTTTACCACTGTGAGGCATCCCCTTTTCTCGTTACAACAGTCTGTAAACATCTGGGGACTGAGGAGACAAGTTGCTCAAGTTTAGGGATAGGAATGTTAACCCATTCTTGTCTAATGTAGGATTCTAGTTGTTCAACTGTCTTAGGTCTTTTTTTGTTGTATCTTCTGTTATTATGGGTGAAAGATCTGGACTGCAGGCTGGCCAGTTCAGTACCTGGACCCTTCTACACAGCCATGATGCTGTAATTGATGCAGTATGTGGTTTGGCATTGTCATGTTGGAAAATGCAAGGTCTTCCCTGAAAGAGATGTCTGGATGGGAGCATATGTTGCTCTAGAACCTGGATATACCTTTCAGCATTGGTGTCTTTCCAGATGTGTAAGCTGCCCATGCCACACGCACTAATGCAACCCCATACCATCAGAGATGCAGGCTTCTGAACTGAGCGCTAATAACTTGGGTCGTCCTTCTCCTCTTTAGTCCGAATGACACGGCGTCCCTGATTTTCTATAAAGAACTTCAAATTTTGATTCATCTGACCACAGAACAGTTTTCCACTTTGCCACAGTCCATTTTAAATGAGCCTTGGCCCAGAGATGTCTGCGCTTCTGGATCATGTTTAGATACAGCTTCTTTGAACTATAGCGTTTTAGCTGGCAACAGCGGATGGCACGGTGAATTCTATAGTTCACAGAATGTTCTCTGGAAATATTCCTGAGCCCATTTTGTGATTTCCAATACAGAAGCATGCCTGTATGTGATGCAGTGCCGTCTAAGGGCCCGAAGATCACGGGCACCCAGTATGGTTTTCCAGCCTTGACCCTTGTGCACAGATTCTCTGAATCTTTTGATATTATGCACTGTAGATGATATGTTCAAACTCTTTGCAATTTTACACTGTCGAAGTCCTTTCTGATATTGCTCCACTATTTGTCGGTGCAGAATTGGAGGGATTGGGGATCCTCTTCCCATCTTTACTTCTGAGAGCCACTGCCACTCCAAGATGCTCTTTTTATACCCAGTCATGTTAATGACCTATTGCCAATTGACCTAATGAGTTGCAATTTGGTCCTCCAGCTGTTCCTTTTTTGTACCTTTAACTTTTCCAGCCTCTTATTGCCCCTGTCCCAACTTTTTTGACGTGTTGCTGTCATGAAATTTCAAATGAGCCAATATTTGGCATGAAATTTCAAAGTGTCTCACTTTCGACATTTGATATGTTGTCTGTTCTATTGTGAATACAATATCAGTTTGAGATTTGTAAAGTATTGCATTCTGGTTTTATTTACAATTTGTACTTTGTCCCAACTTTTTTGGAATCAGGGTTGTACCTCAGATTATGCCATTGAGTTCTGGATATTGGCAGTGCCATGCAGTTGGAACAAGAGTGCCCTGGTTGATGTGTTCCTACATGGCTTATCCAATGCCATCAAGGATGAACTCCTCTCGTGGGAACTGCCGTCAGACCTCTCCAGCCTGATGGACCTGGCCAATTGTATTGATGTGTGGGTTCAACAACGGAGGAGAGAGAGGATCTGCTGCAACTTCAACCCCTCTCCACCACCCACCTCGTCCGTTGAACCCATGCAGGTAGATCGGGTACGGGTGTCACCAGAGGAATGACTGCGCCGACGGAGCATGGGGACTTGTTTCTACTGTGGTCAGCAGGGACACATCTGCTGAGCCTGCCTGCTAAAAAGAGGAGCCCACCAGTGAATCAATGGGCCCTGGTGGGCAATGCTCGGAAACAGTCCCCTGCTGACCGACCATTGCTCCCTGTTATCCTCCCTCTCAACGACTGGCATCACCATCTTCAGGTGCTCGTCAACTTGGGGGCAGACAGGAACCTGATCTGCTCCACCACCCCCAAGGATCTTGGAATCCTGTTACTCACCCTCGAGGTCCCACTCACCATCCTGACACTCAGTGGCACTGGCTTGACCACCATCACTCACCTCACCACTCCACTCACCCTAAGGATTTCAGGCAATCACTCAAACTATACAACTTCATGTCATGAACAACCCTCATGTTCCCATTCTTCTTGGATTACCCTGGTTGATGCAGCACAACCCCCACTTAAACTAGACTGACCACACCATCTTAGGCTGGAGTCCTTCCTGCCTGGCCTCCTGCCTGAACTCCATTCTGCCTCCTGCCAAACCACCTCAGCCAGTGAGTTTCCCAACCCTTCTCATGTGCCTCTGGAATATCTGGACCTCAAGCCTGTCTTCAGTAAGACCCGAGCAGTGTCCCGTCCCCCCTCATAGGCCCTATGACTGCACTATTGACCTCCTGCCAGGGACAGTGCCACCCAAGGGACGTCTCTACTCTCTTACCCCCGCCGAGAGACAAGCCATGGAGAAAATCACTGAGTCTCTGGCAGCTGGGATCATCTGCCCTTCCGCCTCCCCAGCAGGGGTGGGATTCTTTGTGGAGAAAGACAAGTCACTCCACCCCTGCATTGCCTATCGAGGTCTCGATGCCATCACAGTCAAGAACCACTACCCACTGTCCCTGGATTCCATGGCACTTCATGGACTCCAGGGACATATGTTGACTGAAACAAATCTGAGGAAATCGCAAAAGAAGCGTTTTTTTTTTTTTTTTTTTTTTAAACTTGTGATTTTCATTTTTTTCCATAATGTGCAAGTTGAGATCTTGAAGAATGCAATCAGTATTTCAGATAATAGATTTTGTTGGAAAAGCATACATTGTATTGCAAATTGTCTTGTTTTTGTCAGGACTGTAGCCTGCTGGGGGGTGTAGGTAAATTACCATATGGGCCATTCACATGGTGATTTAAGTCCTTTTTTTTTTTTTTTTTTTTTTTTTTTGCCAATCAGCTGTATGATACAGTATGAGCTGAGCTCGTGGTTACTTAAGCTGCATACAGGCATGTAATTTCACCATTGAATGAACATGGAGCTAGCTAAACAGATTGCAGAGCAGCTGAATTGTGGATGCTTCAGTGAAGATGCCTGGAAGTGCTTCTTCATCGACCCGGATGGAGATTTCAATTCTGATTCTGAAGACGAGGGCACTGACAACAAAGACTGTATTACATTGGACAATATCCCCTCTCTACAGCTGGCCATAGCAGAAGATGAAGACAAGGAAGAATCTGTCTGCTTTGCAGCAGAGGAGTTGGATTTAAAGATGGCAGATGCAATATCTACAATAACCTTGGGGATAAAGACACTGAAATGGAGAAAATCTGAAGGTTTGACTGTAAGTGCTACAGAAGACGGAAGGAAAATTCTCTCCTTGGGACACATTCGTGTAGCCAGAAACTTCCTCCAGAGCTTGTGTACTGAATGCGATTGGATTCTCTAGCTGAAGAAAGAATGGCAGGATATGTGCATCATTGGACACCTTGAAGCAAACAGACGCATGGTAGTTACATTGGAGATGACCATTTGTAGCAAAAAACCCAACCAAAAGGAAGTGTGCTAGGACTAAATATTCCATCGGAGGCATTGAAGTGTGCAAGGTGACATTTCTCTTTCTGATGGGGTAAGTTTATTAATCTAAGGTTATTTTTGTATGTAATGGAGTGTTGTGGTTTGGTTACATGAAACTAGCATTGTTAGTTGTTATCGTGCTATCTTAGTGTGAGTAATTTTTCAACCACAAAACGTTAAAGTATACTTTAGGACTTTATTTTTGTACTTCATAATTGTTTTGGCATACTTTGCATGGAAGGAACATTGATGTGGTGATCTTTGTTTACATGAAAGTAGCATCATGCTAGCCAAGGAGACCTGTTATGCATTTGCATGACTAAAATATTTCTTTCTCATGGTGTGAGTACATTTTTAACCACAACATGTTAACGGTATACTTTAGGACTTATTTTTGTACTTCATGTGTTATGGGCATACTTTGCATGGAAGGAAGATTGACATTGGCAATGGGCTTTTGTTTGTAAGCAACTAGCATTACGCTAGCCAAAACCTGTAGGCCTGTAATACATGACCATGTCTTATGCTGTAAGGAATGTAATGGGACTCTGTGTATGCAATTAGCATAACTTTACTAACTAGCCAAAATCTGAGATGTACCAGTCAATAGAAGGAATTCAAGCATTATTCAAATTAATCTGGCTGTATACAGTAGGTGTCAAAGCTTTGTCCTCCAGTACACAAGGTGCTAAAGTGCAAAACGGTGACTTAATTTTGTCTGATTTTGTCTACGTAGACAAGACTACATCCAAAGTCAGTTGACTAACATTGTGAAATTTCTCGTTTTGTCTTTTTTCAGAATTGGCAAAGACGCCTTAGCTGACATCGTCAAACATTTTGATGAGAATGGGGGCAACACCATGATTAAGGAAGAGGAAGAAGCAACAGCCACCAGCTAGAATCATCATCCCTGAACACATCAGAGTTGTGGAATTTATAAAGAACTATGCAGAAGACTATGCAATCATGCTGCCTGGCTGACATCCTGGGCATAGACTGGCATGTGAAATTGTTGCCAACCCATGTGTCCAAGGCCTCGGTGTGGCATCTCGACATGAAATCTGCTAAGGAGCTTGGTAAGTGTAAAAAATGACTTAGAACTGAGATCTTGTAATGTGAAGCACTTTAAGCAATTAAAGTTTAACCATAAGGAATATCCTTTTTTTTTTGGTGAGCATGCAGTATGTAAATCAAGCTTCAGACAACTGTGGAAACGGCTTCTACCTCACATTACAAGTTGCAGGCCATGCACAGACCTGTGCTGGCAATGCCAGAGCAACAACAAGCTGCTGCTGCAAAGTGCAAACCTCCCAGATAAGTCTGAAGCAGTCAAGAAGCAGCATGATCATCTTGCACTTATGCAGAAAGAGCGGGTGGTGTACAACAACGTGGCTGCTGCCTGCAAAAAGACATGTTGATTTCCAAGCTGTCTTTTGGACCCTCTCTACCAGCAAGCAAGATGATCAGAATGCATTACAGCTTTGATTTTGCACAGCAGGTATTTAACAGACCTTTGCTTCAAACCAAAATCACCCTTCAAGGTACATTTTTAATAAATTAGTGAAGTAATCATTTAATCTGATCCCCTGTCCATCTCTCCCTCTGTCTTTAGTTGCACTTTCCTTCAAACCCTCTTCAGCCTGGGCCGATGTATTTCCTGACTCCACAGAAATGTGGCCTGTTTGGCGTCTCTTGTGAAGGGCTGCAAAAACAGGGGAATTATCTGATTGAAGGCATGATATCAAGTAAGGGCAGCAATGAGGTCATCAGCTACATGCACCATTTCTTCAGCAACTTGGAGTTGGAGAAACAGATGTCAACCTTCATTGTGACAACTGCAGTGGGCAGAATAAGTAAGTTCATGCTCTGGTATGCTGCCTGGCGGGTTGGACACAAGCTTCACAACACAATTGGCATCCACTTCCTTATTGCTGGACACCAAGTTTTCTCCTGACTGTGGCTTTGGACTAATCAAGCAAGCTTGTATGGAGACCAGAGTCTTTGGCAGACATAGCTAAGGTACTTCAACATTCTGCTCCTCTTCCACAACATTTTCTGTTCTGCTTCAATTAGACATTTAACTTATTTCTTCTGCTCTTTTTGGCTTCAGGTAGTGGAAAAGAGCTCTCCTGAGAGTCGCCACAATAGTCCACAGCTTGTTGGAATGGCAGTGTTAGTCAAGACCTTTGACTGGCAGAAGCATCTGAGTCCCTACAGTACTTCAGAAGACTCCCATGCATCAAGACTTATCAGCACTTCAGGTATATTGAAACTTTCACATTCTGTACACACAAAGCAAAATTTTATGAATATGATGTTTACAAGAAACTGGTTAGCCACATCTAAAATGTCGTATGTGCTTATTCTGTCACAGCTTTGATGCCAAGAGACCAGGTGTGGTGCTTGCAAGAACTCACTGGGATGCAGAACCCTCAGAGTATCAGCTGCTGCACAATCCAGGGGTACTGCCCCAATTGACAGTCTGCCTGTCCTCACCCCACCTGGACTGAACATTGATGGGTCTGCCTATCTTTGAGAAAATCAGGCCTTTCTGTGCTGATGAGGCAAGAGACATCACATGCCCAGCGCCCAAAGTCACTGCACAGAAGAATCCACAGAAGAGGATGCGGACGTGATGTCACCAAAACGCACTCCTTCAAAATACAATACTCTTATCCTTTGTATTTTTTTTTTTTAAATAAAAGCATTTTCATTTAAATGAAGTACCCTCTAATTCTGATCAGTGTATAGATACGGTACAGGGGTGGGAAGGTAAATATTTTTGGGTAGATTGCAAATACATCAAGTTCTAAACTAAATTCTGTTGTGAACAATTTGGGATTTGTCCATGTTATTTTGAGTCATTTAGTTTCCAACCGAAAAAAAACACTAACTTTATTTCTGACTGGCTGCTAATATTTAGAGTTAATGATCTAAAACCTTATTTGTAATACAAGCATTTTAATTCTCACCAGTCTGTGGCAGTCAGTCTGACAGTCTTTGACAGTTAGTAGGGGGTAGGGCTTTCCTTAATGTCATGCAAATGAGCAATTATGTGCCTTCCCTGCACCCAGAGTAACTGAAGGAAGACTTTGAGGGCAATTTTTCTCCCTTTCCTGTTTTAAGAGGTATGCACTTTCAGAAGGCCACACATTCTTCAAATATTGTCAGATCTCCACATGGAAGGCATCATTGGAAAGCTTAGAAACTGTACTTTCTGAATCGGTCTAACTCAAAATGCCCCCGGGCAGACGTGTCCCTTGATTCCGTGATCTGACACCACTACTGCTCATGACTACAGCCTTTGAACTACTCCAGGGAGCTAAGGTGTTCACTAAACTGGACTTGCGCAACACCTATCACCTAGTCAGGATCAGGGAAGGGGACGAGTGGAAGACTGCCTTCAACACCACCACAGGCCACTGAGTACCTCATAGTCCCTTTTGGCCTGACTAATGTGCCTGCAGTATTCCAGGTGCTGGTTAATGACATCTTGAGAGACTTTCTTAACACTTGTCTTTGTTTACCTGGATGATATCTTGATTTTCTCTTGCTCCCTGGAGGAACATCAGGGTCATGTCTGGCAAGTTCTTCAACACCTGCTGGAGAATAAGCTGTTTAAGGCAGAGAAGAGCAAGTTCCACCAAAGCTCTGTCTTGTCCCTGGGTTCATCATTTCACCAGCCAAGATGAAGATGGACCCTCTCAAGCTGGAGGCAGTCACTGACTGGCCCACCCCATCTTCGAGATGAGCTCCAGCGCTTCCTGGGGTTCACCAACTTTTTACAGGCACTTCATCTGCAACTTCAGTGCAGTGGCCAGATCTCTCTCAGCCTTGACCAAGACCAAGTTCAAGTGGGGGGAGGAAGCAGAGAAAGCCTTTTCCAGTCTCAAGCACAGGTTTACCACAGCTCCCATTCTCACATACCCAATTCTACCAAGAAGTTTATTGTCAAGGTTGACACCTCCGAGTCAGGGGTTGGAGCCATCCTATCCCAGAGGGCCAACAACAGCAAGGTCCACCCATGCTCCTTCCCCCACCGGCTATCCCCAGCCGAATGAAACTGACATTGGCGACCAAGAACTACTGGCTGTGAAACTAGCCTTGGAGGAGTGGAGGCACTGGCTCAAGGGGTCTGACCTCCCATTCCTAGTCTGGACCAACCATAAAAACCTGGAGTACCTCAAGTCTGCCAAATGTCTCAACTCCCATCAAGCCCGTTGGTCTCTTCTCCCAATTCAACTTCACACACTCCTACCACCCAGGCTCCAAGAACGGCAAACCCGATGCCTTGTCCAGGATGTTCTCTTCCCACCAAGAGGAGTCCAAGCCACCCGAGACTATCCTTCCTCCACGCTGCCTGGTGGGAGCCGCTATTCTAGAAGTTGAGACGCTCATGCAGAAGGCCCTGGAGCAGGACCCCGGTGAAGGTAACTCCAAGAATATTCCTCGTAACCATCTGTTTGTTCCCTGTCATGTGCGAACTCGGGTGCTGCAGTGGGGTCACGGTTCCAAGCTGGCCTGTCATCCAGGAGCTGCCTGAACCCTGGCTCTAATCCAGCTGTGCTTTTGGTGGCCATCTATCAAAGAGGATGTCCAGGAGTTCGTGGCAGCCTGTGACACATGCTCCCGGAACAAGACAGCCAATTGACCCCCTGACGGCTTACTAAGACCTCTTCCTACTCCACATCGACCTTGGTCTCCCATCGCCCTGGACTTCATCACAGGACTCCCCAACTTGGGTGGCAATACATGCATCCTCACTGTTATTGACTGTTTTTCTAAGATCGTCCATTTCATTCCTCTGCCCAAGCTCCCCTCAGTCAAAGAGACCACAGAACTACTCATCCACCATGTTTTCCGCCTACGTGGTCTGCTTACCAACATAGTTTCTGACCGGGGTCCTCAGTTCACTGCACAGTTCTGGAGAGCCTTCTGCAAACTCATTGGGGCCACCTGTAGTCTCTCCTCAGGCTTCCACCCACAGACCAATGGCCAGGCAGAATGGGCTAACCAGGCTTTGGAGGTTGCACTCCGATGCATGGCATCCAGTTATGCCAGTTCTTGGAGCAAGTACCTACCTTGGATCGAATACGCACAACACTCTCTCCCTTCCTCTGCCACAGGTCTCTCTCTGTTCCAGTGCTCACTACGGTACCAACCACCACTGTTCCCCAGCCAGGAGGAGGAGGTCGCTGTACCATCAGCCTAGGCCTTTATACACCGTTGCAGGAGAATGTGGGCATTGGCCTAGAGAAGACTCATTCGCTACACACTCGCATCCAAGAAGCAGGCCGACAAATGTTGCTCCAAGGCACCCACCTACCGAGTCGGTCAACGAGTTATGCTCCCCACACACCACCTGCCACTTAGGGCCATCTCTCACAAGCTGGCACCCAGGTTCCTTGGACCCTTCCTCATCAAGAAGGTAATCAATCCTTGTTCTGTTAGACTGGCATTATCACTCACCATGCGACGTGTTCACCCTACCTTTCATGTATCACAGCTTAAACCTCTGGTCTCTAGTTCTTTGCTATTTTTGTTTGACTTTTTTTTTTTTTTTTTTTTTGGACTTTTAAATCATTTTTTATTCATTGGATTTTCTGGTTTGTGTTCTGCTATTGGATCCTAACTCACCACATCTTGCCACCCTTAACGGTTTTAACTTAGTTAGTTTCAGGGCTGCCTTAAAATTGAGTTCACTGAAATTAATTTAGTAAGTTCATTACAATTTAACTTACTATGTGAATTTCAATGAACTCAATTTTAAGGCAGCCCTTAAACTAGTTAAAACAGCAAATCATTTTTTAGTATTTCAAAAACAATCGGCCTTCAAGAAGTGAGAACACACAGGTAAGCTCTGATTCTCATTTGGATAAAAAAAACATGTTGTTTACCTGCATTTAGATTAATACATGTAACTTGTATTGTGTGTTTAAGTTACCAGTATGAGGTTTAATTTGCTTCAGAATGTGATTGTCTCAGTTCATCTGATTATTTAATTAGCCTTTTACATTTTATCAGTGAAAATGCATGCATGTACGTGTATGTTGCATAAGTTAACACCTATTCTGTTTTAATGAGTCAACCCACAATCAACGAAGTCAAATCAGTCTTAGTTGAGCAAGTCGGTAACGGTATTTCTTACTTTCTCTGTAAATTTTTATTTATATGACCTTTAGTCTATAGCTGTAAAAGGCCTCGGCCTTAAAACTGGTTCCTGCAGTGACGTCACACACTCAGGGCTGGCTGGCTCAGCGGGGCAGCTCGAATGCCAACTTTGCGGTTGATTTTTAACTCAAAAAAAAAAAAAAAAATTATATACCGTAAATCCTCTAATATAGGCCGGGGCCTTTATTTCACTCAAGTGCATCTTGGTCCAGGCCATTATTGGAAGGAGGCCAGAATTAGAGGCAGGCCTCTATTTCTATTTGAGCAAAACAGACTACCAGTGGAATGAATAAAAACGAGATTGTGTCTATTTGTCAAGTTGATGCTTGGTTGCCTGGTTACCACCAGACCTACCGGTAATCACAATCAGGGGCGCCTGCAGGGTTGAACTGTAAGGTACGCACTAGCGGTGTAATCCCCCCCCCCCCCCAAAAAAAAAAAAAAAAAAACGCTTGCGTGCTGCAATTTCTATGAAGTCGATCTATAGGCTTATACACAAAACAACGATAGAACTTTAACTTGAAATTGAACAATAGCCTTCCATGAACACAGGCTGATATTTGAACAACATATGTGAACTACACACGACAATAAACAAACTCTTTATAGCCTCGATTAGAATCTAGTGAACTTGCTCAGCACTACCGCACGCACGACTCTGACACACACTGTAGCGCAACGTGGGGTACAGAGACTCGCTGAAAAACTCCTCGGGTATTTTTCTGAGTTTACCGAAAATCAGAGTAGAAGGAGCCACCCACCCTCTGTCTGGTTTGAAGCGGTTCTGTAGGACATTGAGCTTTACAGAGTCCGGTGCACATTTTAAGGCATCTGGTTGAAGTTTACCTATGTCTGATAAATCTGATAGTGATAGCGGGCTGACTCGTGGCTCATTAGTAAAGCTATCTGATGGCTCATTTGTCAGTAAGGTGGAGCAACCATCTACTTCTGATCGTAAGGGACATGGGGAGATGTAGGTGTTCTTATATGAAATTCACTGGATGTATGGCTAGTTTCAAACTCCGAGGTAGATGAAGGCAATTCCCTCAAAGGAACTGAGCTCGCATCCAGCTGCAGCGTACTGCTGCTAGGTTGCAGAGGAGTGGAAGCTGCCGGTGCCGTGTTACTAGCTGATACTGGAGAGGACTGGCAAGCAGATGACACCCCTGGATCACTGCTTTTGGACTTTTTCGTAAAAGTCTGAAACAAGCTCGTTTGTTTCAGGGTTCGTTTACTCATTTTTGACTCGCTTCTCAATTCTTGCACAAGCTCTGACTACTGACGATTGTCTGTCTCCGTTTCTCAAAACTGGAGAGAATCTCAGTGGTGCAAGAAAAGTATATCTGCATTGACCAATGAGCTTTCTTGGTCACGCACACCCCGCCCACTCCTGAAGCACACAAATGCGCCGGCACACGTGTGTGTGTGTCTCTCTCTCTCTCTCAAATTATGTTGCATTGCCAAAGCATTCAGGTAACAATTATACTTAAAAAAAAAAATCTCTCTCCCCAAGGTACACCTAGTGCGTACGGCCATACGCCTGGCGGCGCCACTGATCACAATTGTCTTTCAGATCGGAACGATTGTGTAAGGCCACTATGATCTCAGAAACATCGTTGGTTATAGCCCCGGCCTGTATTAGAGTCCGGCCATTATTTACCTCCTCCGACAGCGAGACCGGCCAATATTAGAGTCCCGGCCAGTAATGGAATACAGGCCAGTATGAGAGGATTTACTGTTTTTTTTTTTTTTTTTGTTTGTTTGTTTGGTTTTTTCTTTATTCCCATTTATGCAGCATACAAGGGTCAAGGATGGAGATACTATCCAATCAGAAATTTATTTAAAAATAAAGGCTCTGCGTATCTAACAATCTACAGGATGACTGAGTGTGTCAATGACCCATGCGGCCTCAACGACTCTATGGTTGCTTTTGGTTCACTAGAGGATAAATACCTGGAACTCCCCAATAGTCAGACAAAACTGAAAAAGCCTTTTGGATGAAAGGTGACATGTCTTCAAGAATTTCAAGCAAGTCCAAACATTAAATGTTAAACTCAGTGGCAGTTCCAGCTGGTATGACACCCTAGATGAACGCCCCCTTCCAACCCCCCCCCCAAAAAAAAAAATACCTTAACCTCCCCCCAGATCAATACCTTCCTTGGGGCGTATGGGGTGTCAAGGAGGGTTTGTGCCCTCTGTAGGGGGGCTTGCCATGTCTTTTTCAAGACAACTTGTCCTGCATTGGTTCCCACTTGGCACTCAACTCCCACCTGTGGCTCCACGAAGCTGTAGCATGTGCAGTGGCCACACCCCAGACCTCTTCAGGACAGCTCTGCTCACCCTCATGAGGGAGGGGACTAGAAAAGGTGTCCCAACCAAATGTTTGTCCCATCCAACTGGCCAGCAAACCACGGCTAGCAGTTCTACCCCTCAAGCAGTCGAAACCAAAGAAAGAAGAAACTGTTTCTCGGTGCGTAGGATGTATGCGCTCTTATGGATAGAGGCCTCTTCAAGGCCCGAGAGAACAGTCCTCATTGCAAGGGAACTGGCCCGCTACTGCAGTATCTCCATCCTTGACTCTTGTATGCTGCATAAAAGGGAATAATGAGTTAAAATCCACCACAAAGAAAACACTGCCAGAAAAAAAGACCACTCTGCACTAACTAATTTTTATTCATACATTTGGAACAACATAAACTGGTTTTATGTTTTTCTTAACAATTTTACACAAACCAGAAAAGATTGAAGCAATGTTTGTGAAACTACCCCCCTCTGCATTTTGCACTTCTGAGTGGGAGACCAGGAAGTCACCTGGCTGCCTGGCGCAAAAACTCAAATCAGGGTACCCACTCTGACCGATTAATTGACCCACACAGTGACCTGATATCATTGACGTAACATGCAGTTGAGTGATCAAAAACTGATTGCGCAAATCTCAATTTTTTTTTTTTTTTTTGTGCCAGCGCTTCATGCAGTCCCTGGCAAGATGCTGCCCTGGGTGGTTGCCCATGTCGCCCATGCCTAAATCCACCACTGAAAGAACAATTAGTGCTACAAATGCAGTGCTTTGCAGTTTCATATGCTTACTTTAAGGCATGCTTTGATCTGATGTCTTGACAGGATTTGTTATGGACAACTTACAACGTGCCTTGCCAAGATGATTTTAAAGTATCTTTTATACAGCCACTACCTAGTTTTAATTAAACTGCTATGTCAGGCTGTCACTGAAAAAAGAGCAACTCTACTGCATTTTTAAATGACTGAGAGTTGCCTTTGGCAGACAAGTGTGTGCTTTAGAGGCTGGGGCTTGATGAGGCTTCACTTTTAGAGGCATGTGATTTAGAGATCACGTTTCATTTCTGACAATGTTTATCTACCATTTAAAAAAACAAATAAACCAAAAAAATGAACAAACAGCAGAATGCTGTTGAAGCAGCCAAATGTAGTGTGCTCATTTAGTGACAAAGTATTTATTTGGAACACATGCACTCCAGGCAAGACAAAGCTAGAGTAAAAGTGATGAAAGGAAGTGAAGGAAAGGAAGAGAAATATCAGCTATTGCTTAATTGACATGAAAATAATTTTCTGATAAAATCAGATGTTTAAAACCCTTTGGTGACTGACCCCTTAAATGGTTCCTCCAGGAACGATGACGTTTCAGTTGTCAAGACAACGGAAAAACTAAAATACAAGAGCACTTTGTTTTGTGCACAAGAGCATTGTGACGCATCTTTCTGTTTTTGTATTTTAGTTTTTCCGTTGTCTTGACAACTGAAGTCATCGTTCCTGGAGGAACCATTTTCAAGGGGTCAGTCACCAAAGGGTTAAGCTGGTGGTCTTCTTGATCACTTTTTTTTTTTTTTTCAAATTTGCTTCATTTCTCCAGCAGGGTTAATTGGTCAGGGGTCCAAGCAGGGTTTATTTGTCTGACTTGAGTGTAATCATTTGGACTGGTTCCACATGGACTGGTTCCACATGTTCTGGTTCCAGTCTGATTTTAAAAGTTTAGCTTTTGCTGGGTTGTGCTATGCCTCCATGCACTGTGGCTATTCTGTATAATAACTGTCAAAGTAGTGAAGCTCTTTTCCGGATGAATAGTTGGCAATACTGTCAGCTCTGCAGGCCCAAATCACATCTATCTCGACCTCTGGAACACTGTCCCAAAGTCCAAGCCACTTACTCAATTCATTAAGCAGCATAATTAGGCTATTTTGTAATCAACAGACATGAGGCTTACTGGAAAAGCTTCTGTATTACTAATGAGAACAGAACAATCAAGTGTGTTTCCAGCATTTGAATCAGATGGAAAAGCTTTTGCCTCATGCCTAATGTCAGACGGGGTTTATTATTTAGTATTGGAGGATTATTTATGCCCAGCTACCAAAGAGCATTCTCAAAGTTCAGTAATGTACTCAACATGTTCCAAGAAAGTTAGGCTGTAGCTGAATATTTTGAACACATGTATTTATAATTTGCTTCCAACATTCATTGGGAAACATTATTGATATAAATGTGGTACAGCAAACACCATATAACTGCCAGGCTTGGTGAGAAACACTTAGATACTCGCTTGGGTGCATGTACATGCATACCAAGGCCTTCTAACGAAGTCAAGTTGTGTATAACACAGTATTTACAGTAATTACTGTTGTCATTCAGTCATCTGTCTCTGGAACATTTTTTGCTGAGTTCTTGCAAGTCAGCACTGGCTCCAAATGAAAAAGAACCCTGCTGATTATCCAGGATTCAGAGAAGAACAGCTATGTACACAAGTTCCATTTCATCCCTCCTAACTGCTAGAGGCAGTGAGAATCACCTGGATAAAGTATGCAGTAATTCCACAAGAAACTGACATACTGTGAATTAGAAGCAACTGAAAAGGTGTGTGGAGATGACCTCTGAACTCATGCCACTGGGATAAGTGAGAGTCATTGTAGGAAGACTTCTTCGGGTTGGCTGTGAGCCCCGCTAGCCTCAGCGACCCCAGGATGGCCCTCAGGTGTTTTAGGTGCCACGGCCAGTCATTACTATAAATAATGTCATCTAGGTATGCCGCCACATAGGTGGCATGGGGACGGAGGACCCTATCCATAAGCCGCTGGAACGTAGCGGGCGCCCCAAACGGAAGTGTGACGAACTGGTGTAAGCCAAACGGGGTGGAAAAGGCCGTTTTCTCTCGGGATAGTGGAGTCAAGGGGATCTGCCAATATCCCTTTGTCAAATCCAGTGTTGAATAAAAATGAGCCGTGCTTAGTCGATCGAACAACTGTCAATACAAGGCATTAGGTACGTGTCAAATTTAGACACTGCGTTGACTTTCCTATAGTCCACACAGAACCGGACCAACCCGTCGGCCTTGGGAACCAAGACCACCAGACTGCTCCAGTCACTGTGGGACTCCTCGACGATGCCCATTTCGAGCATGGCCTCGAGTTCCTCCCAAACCACCTTTTTCTTGTGTTCGGGCAGTCTGGAAGGGTGGCTGTGCACTACTACCCCCGGGGGCATCTCAATGTGGTGTTCTATGAGGTGGGGTTGGCCGGGCAGGGGCGAGAACATGGCAGAAAATTCTGTTTGCAACCGGACGACCTCCGCGAGCTGGATCGGGGAGAGGTGGGCTCCACAGGGGACCAGAGCGGTGGGTGATGCCAATTTTCCCTTTTGAACCTCTGGCCCCAGCTCCGCCTTCTCTGGAACCACCGACACAAGTGCCACGGTGACCTCCTCGCTCCAATGTTTTAACAGATTGAGGTGGTATATCTGTAATGCCCCACCCATGTCTGTTCGCTTCACCTCATAGTCGACGTCCCTGACTCGCCGTGTGACCTCAAAGGGTCCTTGCCACTTGGCGATTAATTTAGAGCTCGACGTGGGCAACAACACAAGTACTTTTGTGTCTCGGTGTGAATTCCCTAAGGCACGTGCCCCTGTTGTACAGGCGGACTTGACGTTCTTGAGCCTGCCGCAAATTCTCCTGGGTTAGGGGTGTGTGTGGAGTTTTGTGCGCAGGTCAATAACGTATTGAATTTCATTTTTGGGGGAAGGTCCCTCCTCCCAATTTTCCCACAGCACATCTGGGATGTCATGCGGCTTACGCCCAAATAATTCGAACGGGGAGAACCCTGTGGAGGCTTGTGGGACCTCTCGCACTGTGAAAAGCAGGGGCTCGAGCCATTTATCCCAGTTACGTGTGTCCTTGCTTACAAATTTTTTTTTTAATTGTTTTTGAGCGTGCGATTGAACCGTTTGACTAAGCCGTCCATTTGTGGGTGATAAACGCTGGTGTGGATCGGCTTGATTCCCAGTAACCCATACAGTTTGTGCAGTGTGCGTGACATAAACGTAGTGCCCTGATCAGTCAGAATCTCTTTGGGGATTCTGACTCGGGAGATGACGTGGAAGAGTGCTTCTGCAATGCTACATGCGGAGATATTGCAAAGTGGCACTGCTTTGGAATATCGCGTTGCATAGTCCACCAGAACTAAAACAAAGTGATACCCTCGTGTTGACCAATCTAATGGCCCAACAAGATCCATCCCAATTCTTTCAAAAGGGGTCTCAATGGTAGAGGGAGCAAAGGCACTTTTGGGATGGCCGCTGGATTTACTAACTGGCATTCACGGCACGCCATACACCACCTACGGACATCGCTGCGAACCCCTGGCCAATAGAACCAGGCCATTATTTGGGCTAGTGTCTTATCCTGCCCTAAGTGTCCAGCCACGGGATTAAAGTGAGCCGCCTGGTATACCAATTCCCGGCGGCTCTCTGGGATCAAAAGTTGGTTTATTTGTTCCTTAGTCTGAGTGTCCTGCGTCACTCTGTATAATCTATCCTTAATAATGGAAAAATAGGGGAAGGATGGGGTGGCGTTTGGCTGGAGCGTTTGACCATCGATTACTCTCACTTGGTCAAACACATGCCGCAGAGACTCGTCTCGCGATTGCTCTAATGGAAAATCTGTGAGGGATTCCCCAAGAGACGGAGGAGGAGCCTGCTGCTCCTTACTCTGACACGGTGATGACGTAGATGGCTCCGTGACAGCTGCTCCCGCCAATGCCACACCGGGACCTCCCCCCGCTGAACTATGGCAGGACCAACTCTTCACTAAGTGTGTCATTTAAATCCTGAAATCCCAGCCAATCAGTCCCCAAAATTATCGAGTGGGTAAGGCAAGGATTAACCGCTGCCTGTACTCTACATTTCTCCCCTCAAAACAGAATGTGGACTGACACTAAAGGGTAGTTGTGAACATCCCCGTGCACACACAACACCTTCACCAATTGTGCTCTCCCCAATGCCTCGTCTTGCACCAGGCTTTGGTGGATTGAGGTCTGATTACAGCCAGAGTCCACCAAAGCCTGATACATATCCCCTTGGATACTCACCAGTTTGCAATACACTCTGGCCCAATCGAGGGCAGTCCCTGGCGCATCGGGTATCCGGACCACCGTGCTCACCTCCATCACCGAGCACTGATGCTGGAGGTGCTCTGGCTCCCTGCAGTGCCAGCAAACTGGCCCAGGCTCCCTCTCTGCACTGGTGTTTTGGAGCTCACTCACCTGAGGGGGGGGGAGACAGACACGGAAGTGGGAAATGGTAGGGCACTGTGGGTGCGGCGGGCCGGCTGGGGTGGAGCCAGCCTCCGCGGAGGGGGAATGGGGTGAGGACGAGGAACAGAAGGAGGGAGAGGGGAGGAGACATGCTGTCCTGCCGTTGGAACAGCTGCCAAATGGTCCTCTGCCAGCTTGATGGCCTGATCCAGCGCCGCCGGGCAATGGCACTGGACCTACTCCGCTGTTCCTTCGGGAAGTTGGGCGATGAACTGTTCCAGTGCCATCAGATTCGTTGCGGTTGTCGGCCCTCAGCCACCGCCGGCAGGCGTCCCGGAGTTGCTGGCCAAATGTAAACGGCTGGCCGACCTCCTCCAGGCACAGAACGTGGAAGCGCTGCCATTGTTGCTCCAGGGTGCACCCTGCAGAGGTTGGCATAGACCAGCTGGCTGTCAGCAGAGAGCTGTAGCGCGGCCAGCTGCACCTCACCCGTTAGCAGGGGGAGTAGGCGCGCCGTGCGCTGTTCTACTGGCCAGCCCCAGGCCTCTGCTGCCTGCTCAAAGAGCACAAGGAAGGCCTCGGGGTCGTTGTGCGGGCCCATCTTCGTTAGGGAGAGGTGGGAAGGGCCTGTGGAGGTGCTGGACCCCGCCGACGCAAGTAGGTGCCGGAATGCCTGGCAATCTTCCTGCTGTGCCAGCACCAGGGCCTCGAACCTTTGCTCCTGCTCCTTCCGGTGGGTGACCAGCCCCTGGTGCTGGATCTGTTGGGCCGTGGCGAGGGCATGGATCAGGTCCTTGAAGGGGGAGGACTCCATGGGGCTGTTCTCCTCTGTGCTCCCTCCCAGGTTTCAGCACCACTGTAGGAAGACTCTGTGGTGGATGGAGCACAGAAGCATGGCAGGCCAGAACGGAGTTCTCTTAAACTCTTATTTTAGCTTTTCAGCTTTAAAAATCCAGGACACTCTCCCAGTCACACATGCTCGTGCACGCGCACACGTGTTCTGGTTGGGGAGAGGGCTCCCTTTCTCTGCTCTCTCTCCTTTTATAGGGTGCAGTCACTGGGGAAGACACAAAAACACAGGTTAACTTACATCAGGTGCAGTGATTCTGTCACTTACCTTCCCTGACTCCACCCTCCATTCACAGACCGATGCTTGACCACACCCCCGCTGCCACAGTCACCTGATAGAACCTGGTACTCAGACATAACAGCTCATGATCTGAATACATCCCAATGATCAACCGACATTCCCAGACAAACTTAAACATTACTGTATTGTTTATATTAATGTTGCCACAAACAAAATCCAATTTTCATGAGGTTGGTCAGCTTGAGAGTAAATGTTAATTGATTCAAAAGGACTTTTGATCAGTTTTGACCCGATTTCTAGTTTTCTAGAGATGTGATAACTTTCTGTTTTCGTCAAATTGTTAGTTGGGTAAAACTAGCAGCAAGTTGGAAGGGATTGTCACAATGAGGTACAGTATGGTCAAGTACTGGCTCGAGAGAAAGGATGGGTCAGAGAGAATGAGCAGGTGTCAAGTGATTGTTTACACGTTTGTTAAATGTAGCTTACTTCTGAGCTTGTCTATTCTTATTTGGGTGCTCATCAGGTGGAGTCCCTGTGTAGCTAAATAAATTGAGCTAAAATGACACTTTTAAAGGCAACACGGCTGCTTAGACTCAACATTGTTACAAGAATGTAGCTCAGACATGTAGCTCAGAGGGGTACCATCAGGGCCTTCTTGGCCTTCAGAGAAGGCTGAAACATATCAGCATTTCTAATGTTCTTTAATTTCTTAAATTTATTTTGTAATTTCATTATTATTCTCTTCTGATTCTAATTTGGCCTGATTTATCAAAATTGCTTCAGAAATGAAAGGGTTACTATCCTGAAGACATTAAAATAAAGTTATCCAATGAGTTTTTTTTGTTTGTCTTTAGGCTGAGAAGAGTTTAGAGCTGGTTCACTCATTGGTTTGGACTTCATTGCTGGGATAGAAGGCCATGGTAGTGTATGTTTATGTAGGAAATGACAGATGAATTAACAGGATAAAGCGGCTAGAGATGAGATGAGATTTTGAGTTGGAGTGGGCGGGACACAAATTATCACCCAAGGCCTCCTTGAAGGCCAGCGCTAGCTTAACTCTGAGTTGGTGCTAATGACAGCAAGTAGCACAAGCTAATAACCAAGAAACTTAGATTTCTGTCTCCAAACTCTTCTTCTACGTACATGTAGCAATGTCATAATTTCATACGAATTTTTTTTTTTTTTTTAACTTCCCCAAATCCCTCTATTGTGAAATGTTAATTGGTTGGGTTCCGTTAATGGTTCCACTATTGTTTCTGCTGGGATGTTAATTAGTGTGACACACCTTTGGACATTATTGTGTTTGGGGTGTCTGGAAAGGGGTAAGCAGGCTTCGTGAATCCTGCATGGACAATATTCATAAATACTGTGTGTATAATATATCCATACACTATACGTGTGTGTGTGTGTGTGTGTGTGTGTGTGTATATATATATATATATATATATATATATATATATATATATATATATATATATATATATATATATATATATATATTAGTATGTATATTTTATATATATATATACACACACACACACACACACACTAATATATACACACAAATATATATAGTATGTATAGTATGTGTGTATGTATATTATATAATATACACACATGTATACACACACGTGTATGTGTATATTATATAATATACATACACACATACTATACATACTATATATATTTGTGTGTATATATTAGTGAGTGTGTGTGTGTGTGTGTGTGTATATATATATATATATATATATATATATATATATATATATATATATATATATATATATATATACACACACTATATATATATATATATTGTGTGTGTGTGTATATATATATATATATATATATATATATATATATATATATATATATATATATATATATATATATATATATATATATATATATATATACACACACACACTATATATATACACACACAATATATATATATTGTGTGTGTATATATATTGTGTGTGTGTGTATATATTATTTATATTGATTGTGTGTATGTTTTTATATATTAAAAAAAATCTCCTCACCCCCAGCGGGGGGGGTATCCATCTACCAGAGGCCTGGGAGTTTGAGGGTTCTGCGCAATATCTTCGATGTTCCTAGTACTGCGCTCTTCTGGACTGAGGCTTTAGTTGTTGTTCCTGGGATTTGCTGGAGCCACTCTCCCAGTTTGGGGGTTACTGCCCCAAGTGCCCCCACTACCACGGGGTCCACGCGACCCTTGACCTTCCACATCCGTTCCAGCTGCTCTTTCAACCCTTGATACTTCTCAAGTTTCTCATGTTCCTTCTTCCTGATGTTAGCGTCAGCTGGGATCGCCACATATATCACCACCACCCTCTTCTGCTCTTTGTCCACCACCACTATGTCCGGTTGGTTAGCCAGGGTCTGTTTGTCAGTCTGGAAGCTGAAGTCCCACAGAACCTTGGCCCTGTTGTTCTCAGCCACCTTCTGTGGTATGGCCCATTGGGACTTGGGTACTTCTATTCCATACTGGTTGCAGATGTTCCTGTATACTATCCCAGCTACTTGGTTGTGCCTCTCCATGTATGCTGATCCAGCTAGCATCTTACACCCTGCTACTATGTGCTGGACTGTTTCAGGGGCTTCTTTGCACAGTCTGCATCTTGGGTCTGATCTACTCTGGTAGATCCTGGCCTCTATGGCTCTTGTGCTTATGGCCTGTTCTTGTGCTGCCATGATTAGTGCCTTTGTGCTGTCTGTCAGTCCTGCATTATCCAGCCACTGGTAGGATTTCTTGATATCAGCCACTTCCTCTATCTGACGGTGGTACATGCCATGTAGGGGTTTGTCCCTCCAGGTTGTCTGTTCCTCCTCCTCCTCTCCGCTCTCATCAGGGTTCTGCTGCCTGGGACATTCACTTAGCAGTTCATCCTTTGGGGCCATCTTTCTGATGTATTCTTGGATTTTCGAGGTTTCATCCTGGACCGTGGTCTTGACGCTCACTAGCCCTCAGCCTCCCTCTTTCCACTTGGTGTGTAGTCTCTGGGTGCTGGACTTGGGGTGGAACCCTCCATGCATGGTGAGGAGCTTTCTAGTCTTGATATCTGTGGCTTCTATCTCCTCCTTTGGCCAGCTTATGATACCAGCGGGGTATCTGATGACTGGTAGTGTGTACATGTTGATGGCTCGGACCTTGTTCTTACCATTCAGCTGACTTTTCAGGACCTGCCTTACTCTCTGGAGGTATTTGGCTGTGGTTGACTTCCTTGTGGCCTCTTCATGGTTTCCATTAGCCTGTGGGATGTCAAGGTACTTGTAGCTGTCTTGGATATCACCTATGTTGCCCTCTGGTAGGTCAATCCCCTCAGTCCGGATCATCTTGCCTCTCTTTGAGACCATCCGGCCACACTTGTCCAATCCGAATGACATCCCTATGTCATCGCTGTAGATCCAGATGGTGTGGATCAGCGAGTCTATTTCTCGCTTGCTCCTGGCATACAGCTTGATGTAGAGCAGGTGGTTGATTGTTGCCCCACTATGGAATCGGTACCCGTAGCCGATCTCCATGATGATCCGACTGAGGGGGTTCAGGCCTATGCAGAGCAGCAGTGGTGATAGCGCATCTCCTTGGTATATGCCGCACTTGATGTTGACTTGGGCAATGGGTTTTGAGTTGGCCGCTAGGGTTGTCTTCCACATTTCCATTGAGTTCTGGATGAAGATCCTTAGGTTCCTGTTGATCTTATACAGTTCCAGACATTCCAGTATCCATGTGTGTGGCATTGAGTCATAGGCTTTCTTGTAGTCAATCCAGGCAGTGCACAGGTTGGTCTGTCTCTTCTTCCAGTCTCGGGCAACTGTTCTATCGACCAGTAGCTGGTGCTTAGCTCCTCTGGTGTTACTGCCAATCCCTTTCTGTGCCTCGCTCATGCATTGAGCCACATGCTTACTCATTTTTGCCGCAATGATGCCTGACAGGACCTTCCATGTTGTGCAGAGACAGGTAATTGGCCAGTAGTTGGATGGGGTGGGTCCTTCATGATTAGGACTGTCCTGCCTTGGGTTAGCCATTCTGGGTGGGTTTCATCCCTCAGCAGCTGGTTCATCTGTGCTGCTAGGCATTCATGGAGTGCAGTTAGCTTCTTCAGCCAGTACGTATGGATCATATCGGGGCCTGGTGCTGTCCAGCTCTTCATCTTTGACACTCTTTCTTGGATGTCTGCCATTTGAGATGGTTACTGGTTCTTGTTCTGGGAGGTTGCTGTGGTCAGCTCTTAAGTCCACTAACCATTGGGCATCGGTGTTGTGTGATGCCTTTCTTTCCCATGTCTTTCCACCTCAGCTCTTGGTGGGTCTGACTGGTGGTTGTTCCCCTGTCACTGAGAGTACACCTTGGCTGGTTCAGTGGAGAACAGCTTGTTTATTCTCCTGGCCTCTCCCTCCTTGGTGTATTTCTTCAACCGGGTGGCCAGAGCTGTTAGTCGCTGTTTGGCAGTTTTGAGTGCCTCTGGTACGGAGAGTTGTACTTCCTGGGTGCCCCTTTATTCACCATGTTCCCTTTCTGTAGTTCAGCTAGCTGGCTAACTTCTCTCCTTTATCTTGGCCTCTGGTGGATACTGTTTGTTATGCCCCGAGCCCACCTTGTGTCTAAGCATCTCCATGATTACTGTTGTTGTACTGTGTATCAGCTTGTTGGTCTCAGTGATTGTCTTCAGAGCAACATCTACTAGTAGATGTTCTGAAGGTACTTGGCAACTCAGCTTCGGTATTCGTCGGGGGGTCACGATCTTCCTTCTCAGCTCTTGTGTTGAGGCTGTTAGCTGTTGGGGCTTGGTACCCAATCTCTGGTTGTGGGGATGATGATATCTCCCTGCTGACCTGTCTTCCTGGCTCCCCCTTGCTGTAGCATTGTTGTTGTATTTCATTATCTGATAGTAGATTTCGATTATGGATTTTGGAACACTGGGCTAATAGCTGTTTCTTTGGTAGCCTTGATTGTGGTATCCAATGGTCCCACATTTGCTGGGATTGCTTGTATAGTAGCATTCCAGCAAATCCGTATTTTCTGTCCTCGTCCACCGACGTCTTGTAGCCCATTTCTCATCAGTTTGCCCTGGTTCCCTAGCAACTGACGCAGACCTTGTTGACCCGGGCGACGTCTGAGCCGGTATGACTATCAGTTATGTCTTCACTCATTCCTGAGGTAGGCTGATTACTGGATGATGTTTTGCCCCGACCGGGATTCAAACCCCGATCTCCTGCGTCGTAAGATTTATTTATGGTTGTTAACCGATGACCGTTTGACCAAATCAACGTCAACCTTTTTTTTTTTTTTCTTTTTTTTTTTTTTGTCGGTTAAAAAAAAATCGTTTTGAAGCTGCCGATTTTGGAGCGGAGAACCTGGAATTCTGTGTTGTAAACACTTGGGGCATGCCATGCGGTGTAAGGACGACAGCTGACAAATCAGAAACACCCATTCAGTCATGTCCCGCCCCAGTTGAAGACAGCTGCCACTCGGCAAAAGAAAAGTGTAGACAGGCTTTTTAGCTTACAAATAATTATTTATTATTAGAAGGCACATCGAGTTTAGTCCTGCCTTGGCCAGTGCATTCTGAAAGTATGTTTCGGTCTGTAGCCAACAATGCATGTTGTTGCAGATCATATCTCTCCACACAAACTAAAGGCGCAGATGCTGACTTTTGGAGGGAAGGGGAGAGAATGAAATGACAGCGGTGTCTGAGGGGGAGTGACAAACGCAGCTTTTATGTCTGTGAGCCAAGTCGGTGACGGCGTCAGAGCAACTTCAATACCATGCAGTAATGGCGTGTTGATATTGGTAACGGTGTTATAATGATTGTAGCTAATTAATTAGATTACCTGGCGTTATACCAGCCTTAATTTTAACGCCGTTATTCCCATCACTGAATGTTATGTACTTCTTCTAAGCACTTGACTTTATTTTCAATGCCATCATGGCCAACTGAAACTGTCTCTAAGCTGGAGCCATTTGTCCTCCGCTCCGATACAAACCCCTCGACATCAGTGCCGCGTTTGACTAAATGTTTCGTGCTGTAGAAAAGGTAATGTGAGTGGAGGGCAGCGACTGGGACTGAATGTGCGGATGCTCGCGGTTAGATTTAGAATAGATTCTAATAATTCCAATTCTAGAATTTTAAACTTCTAGGTTAACCGGCTAACGAGGCTCGGTGGTCGGTCAAGATTTTTTTTTTAGTTTTCGCCATCCCTTTATTTATATATATTTATATATATATATATATATATATATATATATATATATATATATATATATATATATATATATAAAATTTTTTTTATTTATTTTTTTTTTTACAAGATATGATGTTTATTTTTTGATGTAAGAATGTTTTGACACACATCCGCTGTTTTGAATCAGATCAAATCTGTAAATTAGCATTGTAAAACTCCATGTGAAAAGTCGAGTGTTTGGCTGGGTGCTAACTGGTGTATAATGTTGTGGGGATGCCCGGATTATTTCCCCTGTTTCTGTGTGTTGATCACCCTGTCATTTTTGTTTTCCAGGTGTGTTTGCCTAACTATGTTAAGAAAACTCCTAAGATCTAGCAAATATTTTATTCATTGCTGTGTGGTTTTTCATTTTTTGTACATTGTAAACTACACTATGTGATCAATATTAAGTGCACAACTATTATAGTCTGTTTTATCTCTCTTTTATGCAACTCTGGACTCTGACCTTGTTGTGGTGTAGTAGCTTGCATGCCCTGATGAGCTCGAGAGCTTATGCCAGCAGAAGTCCAGTAGGGCCTCCAGCAGGTTCAACCTTGCCAGACTTGGTCTTGGAGGAGGGGTCTGTTGAACAACAGTCCATTTGGGTCCATTATGGAGAAAAGGTACTGGGCAAGCTACCTTAGGGCATAGAGACACCAACATATCGGAATTCAGAACGGCCAGCCTGCCTGAGTCAGGCCAAGCCAAGGTTCAGTCCTCTGACTCAAATGGTGAATATCACCTTTGACTGCTTCTCTCCAGTACCGCAACTGGTGATTTGTGTCTCCCTGTGAGTCCACTCCTTGTTTCTGGAAGAAGGGCACAAGTACGGAAGTTGGGTAGCCTACTTGCTTGCAGCAGCGAGTTCATCACCCTTACTGCAGCAAACTTTTTCAAACCTACCAAAGACTCTTCAATTACATCACTACATCGTCGAGTGAACGGGAAATGCTACCGCAGGAATGATGGGGTGAGTCAAAGCCTACGGGACCGCCCGCACCTGAAAGTCCCAAACACCATCACAAATACATCTCATGGTTCAAGACTGCATCTTGGAACGTAAGAGCCATGTCCACTACCTCCTCATCTAAACGGCATCCTGAGCAACGTTCAGCTCTGATTGCATCTGAGCTACAAAGACTGTGCATTGACATTGCAGGTCTAAGTGAGTGTTGCATCCCTGGTACAGGTGAATTCACCGAGGGCGATTACACATTCATCTACTCAACCAGCCGAAGCAGGAGGATATCGTGATTCTGATGAAATCCCACCTCAGACCAGCAGTAGTTTCTTGGGAAGCCATCAACTCGCGAATAGTCACCATGCATATCCTGCTGATGAAAAACTGTCATGCCACCATTATCAGTGTCTACACACCAAGCTTTAAAAGACCAATGGAGGAGAAGACACTCTTTGAGCAGCTAACCTCAGTACTTGCAGACGTACCACCCACTGACGGGCTCTTCCTCCTGGGCGACTTTAACGCAAGAGTTGGTACCAATACTGATGCCTGGCCAAATGTAATCGGGTCACATGGCCTTGGTGAGGAAAACACCCAAGGCGTCACACTACTAGAACTCTGCACAAGATTTGGTCTCGTGATCTAAAACACCCTGTTCTTGCACTGTGATATCCATAAGGGCACCTGGAAACACCCTCGCTCACAGATGGCACATGATCGACTACATCATCAGACAGCATTACCAGAGCAACCTAGCAGACTCAAGGGTCTGCCATAGTGCAGACTGTTGGACCAACCACATGATGGTTTGTGCTAGGCTTAATCTGCATTTTCACATCTCCACCCAATGCAGATGCAAGAAAACACTTATCCGCCTAAATATTGCATGCCTAAACCTACCTGAGGTCAGACAGGAGTTCGAGGCCACCATCAACTCGAAGATGCCAGACATTGACTCTGACAACTTGGAGGGTCTCTGGTATCAAATCAAGTCTACCCTGTACTACACTGCTGAGGAAACCCTTGGCCTACAAATGAAGAGACACTGGGACTGGTTTGATGAGAACACCACAATTCAACAGCTGCTAGAATGGAAACAGGAATGCTTCAGAGCTCTGCTTCAAAAGGTAACACCTCGCAATTGCCAGCTTTACCGGGAAGCCCGTAACCTCTGTTGACGTGAACTCCGCCACATGCAAAATCAGGGGTGGCTTGACAGATCTGCCGAGATCGAGTTCCATGCACAGTGCCACAACTCCAGGAGCTTCTTTGAAGCTGTTAGATTGCTTCCTCAATGGAAGTCTGGTGGCACCACCCCAGTCAACGCAGCAGATGGAGCTCGTCTCACTAAAAAGCTAGATATCTTGTCTAGGTGGAGAGAGCACTTCAGGACCCTCCTCGACCAACAATGTCTAGATGACATCTCTCAAGCCGAGGTCATACACGAACTCGAGCTGGCTCCAACACTCACGGAGGCTGAGAACGCGCTTAAGCCTCACTCACAACCCACCGTAAGTGTTTTGGACACGCACAGATTGCAGGGTTTGGTAGCTCACAGCCGTGCTGCAGGGTTGCGGTGAACCTGGGGGAAAGTTTGGGGGAGGAGTACAGGCAAAGTACTTGTCAAGTACAGGCTGCACACCTGACTTCCTCAAGGCGTGGGGAAAAATTGCGCCGTTCGCCCGTGGAAAGCGTATATCTGACGCACGTGATCAGTGTGTGCTCAGTGAGTATGGAGTGTGTGAGACTTGCATTTTACCAGTTTCCTGCACTACGAGTTCGGGCTGCACTTGTAAAGCATGTGTGATGCATGTGATTAGGACGTTACAATCACTCATAACTTGCGTGTGATGCAAGCCAGGAGTGGGTATAAAACCAGCGTGTCTGCAGCATTCTGCATCTGTCTTTCGGCTGAAGAACACTGGATATTTTGTGAGAAATTAAAAAAAAATTCAGTTTAAAGTTTAGAAAATGGGACCCAAGAAGAAGTGAGCAAAAGTGAAGTAACCCAGCTTGAAACAGCGGAGGAGGAATAATTTGATGGTAGCAGCACTGGCGAGCCCTGCACAGATGGGGAGAAGTATGCCTTCAAGCCGGCAGAAGGCACAGCACCCCGCCAGAGGGATTTTCACAGGTAAATACACATGCTTTTAAACATTCATTTCAGTATCTATATGCTTATGCAATTAATATTATATATGCTGATTTTCATGTATGTTTCAGCTAACGATGCCCAGAAGTGAGGACATTGCAATCCCATCATCACTGTCAGGCCATTGTGCCATGCTCAGTGATGAGGACAAGGACATCCCGACACCCCGTCCCACCACTCAGTAGGAGCAGGACAGCAGCTCGGAGTCAGTGTGTTTCAGTGCTCAAACTGTTGGGCTATTTAGTTGGGATTTTTTTAGTGTAATAAAATGCGTTATTCCCTTATACTTGTTTTATTATTTGACGTTTGCATGGTAAATTAAACATATACTCAAGTAAAAACAGCAAATGAGGTGGTCGTCTTCCTTTCTACAATGCTACACTACATGATTGGTTCCTCACCATATCTATCTATCTATCTATCTATCTATCTCCAGAGCCTTGGCCCTCGTGTTGCGTGGAAGTGAGCTGTACTTCTGTCTTGCGTGCCACATAAATAGTAAGCGTGGAATACTTGTGTAGTATTTCTGAGGCATGTCACTCATACAATGACCATGCGTCACTCATGCATCTTACCGTCATCACAAAAAGCCCCTACTAGCCACGCTGCTAACTTGGTTCAGGCGTACAAAAGGAGTACCGGTCCTGTATGTAGTGTATGTGTTCTTGATTTGTGGCAAGACCCATAGAATTTGCATGTGCAGGACCAAAAGTCTCTATGGGCAGTCTGCAACCTTCTACAGTGCTGAACACATGTGTCATGGAAGTCTCAAGCACTGTTTTGCCAAATTGTTTTTTTTACCATAGACTGCCCATAGCAGCACGTACGGTGGGTTGTGAGTGAGGCTTTAGACAGCTTAAGTCAGGGAAAACAGCTCCAGATGGCATCCCTAGCGAAATCCTCAAAGCAGGGGGTCCACAATTTGTTAGCAAACTCCACAAGCTTCTTGTGCTTCCCGAGTGACTTCAAGAATGGCATAATCATCGAGCTTTTCAAAAAGCAATGCCGTTACACTTGTGAAAACTACTGTGGCATAACACTTCTGGCTGTTGTTGGTAAACTATATGCCCGATTTATTCTAAACCGAATATGGCCTTGGATTGCTCCATACATACCAGAGGCACAGTGTAGTTTCCAACCTGGTCGTTCCATGACAGACATGATGTTTGCTCTCAGACAGTTGTTGGAAAAATGCCATGAACAGCATCAAGAGCTTCACCTCATCTTTGTGAATCTAGTTAAAGCGTTTGACACTGTGGACAGGGACCTAGTCTGACAACTGTTGCTGCGAGTCGGGATACCAGCGAAGCTAGTAAACATCATTAGCAGCTTCCACAATGGCATGGTAGTACAAGTGCTGGTGGGCGGTGAAATGATGCCACCTTTCAAGGTCAGGTCAGGACTAAGGCAAGGGTACATACTGGCACCTACATTGTTCATCGTTTTCTTCTCCATCATTGTGCACCATGCTCATAAATCCATGGAGAACGCTGGGATAGACATCAAGTACAAACTTGATGGTGAGCTGTTCAACCTTAGGTGCCTGACGACCAAATCAGCCAAGACCACCAGACTGGATGACTTCCTGTACGCTGACGATGCCACCTTCTGTGCCAAAACAGCAGAATCACTTCAAAGTGTAGCAGAGGTCCTCAACACTGCCTGTGATGACTGGGGACTCACCATCAGGAAACCAAAAATGGAAGTGATGCACTGCCAATGTGATGATCCCCCTCCTATCACCATCGATAATCTCAAACTTTCCCAGGCACACAGCTTCACATACGTTGGTGGAAAACTTTCTGAAGATGCCTCTCTCGATGCCAAAATCAGAAGATGACTCGCCAGGGGAGCAGCTGCTTTCCACTCACGAACCACCAGATGTTGCAACTGTAAAGGCCTTTTGCTTGCCACAAAAGTCACGGTATACAGTGGTGTTTGAAAGTTTGTGAACCCTTTAGAATTTTCTATATTTCTGCATAAATATGACCTAAAACATCATCAGATTTTCACACAAGTCCTAAAAGTAGATAAAGAGAACCCAGTTAAACAAATGAGACAAAAATATTATACTTGGTCATTTATTTATTGAGGAAAATGATCCAATATTACATATCTGTGAGTGGCAAAAGTACTGTATGTGAACCTTTGCTTTCAGTATCTGGTGTGACTCCCTTGTGCAGCAATAACTGCAACTAAACATTTCTGGTAACTGTTGATCAATCCTGCACACCGGCTTGGAGGAATTTTAGCCCATTCCTCCATACAGAACAGCTTCAACTCTGGGATGTTGGTGGGTTTCCTCACATGAACTGCTTACTTCAGGTCCTTCCACAACATTTTCGATTGGATTAAGATCAGAACTTTGACTTGACCATTTCAAAACATTAACTTTATTCTTCTTTAACCATTCTTTGGTAGAACGACTTGTGTACTTAGGGTCGTTGTCTTGCTGCATGACCCACCTTCTCGTGAGATTCAGTTCATGGACAGATGTCCTGACATTTTCCTTTAGAATTCACTGGTATAATTCAGAATTCATTGTTCCATCAATGATGGCAAGCCATCCTGGCTCAGATGCAGGAAAACAGGCCCGAAGCATGATACTACCCCCACCATGTTTCACAGATGGGATAAGGTTCTTATGCTGGAATTCAGTTCTCCTTTCTCCAGACATAACGCTTCTCATTTCAACCAAAATGTTCTATTTTGGTCTCATCCGTCCAAAAAAACATTTTTCCAATAGTCTTCTGGCTTGTCCACATGATCTTTAGCAAACTGCAGATGAGCAGCAGTTATTTTTGGACAGCAGTGGCGTTCTCCTTGCAACCCTGCCATGCACATCATTGTTGTTCAGTGTTCTCCTGATGGTGGACTCATGAACATTAACATTAGCCAATGTGAGAGAGGCCTTCAGTTGCTTAGAAGTTACCCTGGGGTCCTTTGTGACCTTGCTGACTATTACACGTCTTGCTATTGGAGTGATCTTTGTTGGTCGACCACTCCTGGGAGGGTAATAATGGTCTTGAATTTCCTCCATTTGTACACAATCTGTCTGACTGTGGATTGGTGGAGTCCAAACTCTTTAGAGATGGTTTTGTAACCTTTTCCAGCCTGATGAGCATCAACAATGCTTTTTCTGAGGTCCTCAGAAATATTCTTCATTTGTGCCATGATACACTGCTACAAACATGTGTTGTGAAGATCAGACTTTGATAGATCCCTGTTCTTTAAATAAAACAGGGTGCCCACTCACACCTGATTGTCATCCCATTGATTGAACACACCTGACTCTAAGTTCATCTTCAAATTAACTGCTAATCCTAGAGGTTCACATACTTTTGCCACTCACAGATATGTAATATTGGATCATTTTCCTCAATAAATAAATGACCAAGTATCATATATTTGTCTCATTTGTTTAACTGGGTTCTCTTTAGGACATGTGTGAAAATCTGATGATGTTTTAGCTCATATTTATGCAGAAATATAGAAAATTCTAAAGGGTTCACAAACTTCCAAGTACCACTGTACAAAGCTTTGGTTCTACCATGTTTACAGTCGTGAAACATGGTGCACACTTGCGCATAATGTGCACCTACTAGAAATGTTCCATCAAAGATCACCAAGACAAATCCTTATGATCAAGTGGTTGCACAAGGTGACCAATGTTGAAGGGCTAGCTCCACAACCATAGAGACCATGATCCGCGGCAATTGCTTAAGGTGGCTCGGCCACATTTGTAGGATGCCAGACTACTGACTGCCAAAGCAGCTCCTCTTCAGTGAGTTAGCTCATGGAAATAGACTGCGCAGCTGACCAAAGAAAAGGTAGAAGGACTGTATTAAGGAGGACCTCAAGATCTTTGACCTGGAGAATGACTGGCATAACCTAATGGCCAACTGTCCTGCCTGTAGGAACCACATAGCCAATGGCAAGCTTCTGTGTGAGCAAATACCTCAACAGTGAGCCGAGGAGCGGCGCACCCGACGACAGCGAACAGTCCCCCATCGTTAGTATTGACGGGGACCGTAAGTAAGTATCTCACACAGTGTAATGTAGCCAGCCTTCTGAACAGTATGTAGCCTACAGTATGTAAATGTTCTTTTTTATTTTTATTGTGCTTGAGATGTCTGGAAAGCGGGATGCCAGAATTCTTTCCCCTGTCTCCGTGTGTTGATCACCCTGTCATTCATTGTTTTCCACAATAAATGCTGACAGATGAACTCTTCACCTCCTCTGCATCATCTGTTAGCCACACAGATACTTTTAGTTGTTATTAGAGTAACTGGCTGGTTATAGTCACTTACACACACTTGCCCCAGTATTTTTCACTCAGACTTACTGTAAGTATTCATTTCCCTGTATAATTTACTTAGTTACTTTTAAAACCAACATCGACAGCTACACACAACGGAGTGACCCAGCAGCCTGCCGCTAATCTCTTGCAAAATCCTTTGCCCTGTTGTTTTTTATTGGTGTGTCTGGTGAAATTTTGTCCCAGCTCTAATAGTAATGGTTCACCACTGATGTAGCTGTAACATTCAACTGTAACAGCATTGAGAGTGCAAGCTCAAAACAGCCTTCAAACATGGCCGCCACGAACTACAACTCCCAAGAACCACAGAGCCCGCTCTCTCTAGCTTACTGAATGCACCTGTATCTCATTATCGTCTTTAGCAACAACCCTACATAAACACCACTGCAAAGTATCATTCAGTGTTTCTTTCCTGTTGTTGCCAAGCTGTTTACTTTCTGCTTGCCTTCTAGTAGTCGACCTTTGTTTATGTTTACCTCGACCACGTCTCTTAGTCTCATCTGCGTAATCCAGTTTGCTGATTGACTGACCTCCACCTGTTTCTTTGACTATGCTTCTTGTCTACTGCTTTGGCTCTGTCTACAGTTTGCTTCTCCCTTGCACCTGCATCTGTAAGTGCCTGCACCCTGACATAAACAAAACTTCTGACCTTATTTTTAGACCATTTTTAGATTATCAGAATGCTTTCTGAACATTTAATTAAGTGTTGTGTTGGGTGTTTATTTATTTTTAATAATACAAAAACACCCACAACTCTTATTGGAACTTGTTTGGGAACATTGGAAACATTCTGGCAGTATTCTCTAACAATTCCAGATGCAACTTCAATGGATCAATGCGATCTTTGTTTTTGCGACCTGCATAATTTATCATCTACAACATTGCAAATCTGAACAGCAACTCAGTTTGGAATAAATTTAGCAACGGTTCCTCTCAGTCCATTTTCAAAAAATAAGGGTCTCTCTTGAAAGTGTTTGTTCTTTATTTATTTGCTGTGTTAATAGCTTGTTCCTGTTCTAGTTACTTGGGTAATTAGACCCACCTGTCTTACACACAGCCTGCTTTTCTCTCCTCTTTCAGCTTTCCTATGTTTAGCTGAAGACTGCCTGAGTGCCCGCAACCTTTTCTGCATGACCAAATTAAATTCAGGCGCTAAAGCAAGCAGCTTTCATTTGTTTAATGCCCCTCAACCAACAGCTCCCCCGATTCTCATACTTCTAATTAGATTCAGGGAAAATGAACTCTAATTAAAATTTGAGCATTCCTCCTAAAAAGCACTAAACTGGTGTCAGGGCTGCCAACTTTTCAAAATTTCCTTGGAGTGAGATTTTTTTTTTTTTTTGGGGGGGGGGGGGGGTCGACGGCAAAATTTTTCCATGCAGTAAGTGGGAATTTTGTATTCAGTTTGATATTCACTTGTCTCCCTGCATTCTGGTGTTTTGTTTGTGGGTTGTCCAGCTGGAGATGGACAATGGGGGGTCGACGGCAAAATTTTTCCGCACACCACGCAGTAAGTGGGAATTTTGTATTCAGTTTGATATTCACTTGTCCTCCTGCATTCTGGTGTTTTTGTTTGTGGGTCATCCAGCTGGAGATGGACAATGGGGAGGGGGGTTGAGATTTTGGATTTAGTAGATGTTCCTGCATTCTGGTGGATTTTTGGAGTGGCCTGCTGTGCCATACCTACATTCTTGCACACCCTGACTTGCCAGGCCTTCAGCTTGTGGCCAACAAAAGCACCAAGTTTTGGCTTAAAAGCCCCCACATTAGAAAACTACAGATGACTGCCAATGTTCCTGTAGCCCTATAGACCTGTTTCAGATTTAAAGGCAAGTTCATATTTGAAAATATTACATTAGCTAAGCCTAAACACCTTCTGAATTGAAACTAAATGTTAAGTTTTTAATAACTGTTGCAAAAATAATATTGTCCCTCACTGACTATTCATTATGCATTTAAGGGCTTTCCCCACCACTGGGTTCAGCAGAAGATTGGCATGGGGAAAAATATCAACAGCAAAAGAACAAATAAAATGCTTAAACAGTAAGCAAAATGTGCATGTGCTACAAGAAACATTAAAATGATTAAGTCTGAACAATATTGAAACACAAAAAGCTGAGCCTTGGCCATAGGTGGGAATGTGCACACAAAGTTGGGCTTAAAAATTTTGGTCATACTTAAATAAATAAGCTATATTAATATTTCTTAATTTATTTCTTATCTATGTTTCTTATTAGTAATAGAGCATTCGTCAGGGCCTGTTATCTGACAAATATTCTCTGCCTGTCTTGCCCTCTTTGAAACCCTGTCTCCTCAGTATATTGTCTTTTTTTTTTTTGTAATTATTCACAACAAGTTCAAGTTCTTTGATATTACAGGTGACCATGCTTTATTTACTTTAACTGAGCAATTACATACATCATAAATAATAAAAAATAAATACCCTGTAAATAAACAATAGGTATGGTGGCTAATGGCTCTTCTTGCATTTGTAATATCTCTTACTTGCTTTATTTTACAACATTTCCAGTATGGCTTCAAATAAAGTCATAAAGTATGATAACATACAGTTAACAAACTAAAAATGCACCTTAATAAACGTGTGCTAAGGAGGTGCTCTCCTGTGCTGCTTGTTGGGGAAGATAGAGGCCGTGGCACGGCAGGAGGCCTATAATGATTTAGCATGCCTAGTACACAGCTCTCGATATGGCATTAAATATTCTCACAACACTTGTAGGCTAAAACGATTAAGAAACTTTATATAAGTTCATAATTACGCCAGTAACGCCACACATCGGCGTGCATATGTACAAACCTGTCTGAGACACCCGTCTTCAACTCGGATACCTTCTCTCTCCTCTTCCTCTAAATTGACGGTAGGCAATTATCCAACTTCCGGCGAGTGCAGCATCATTAGATGTGCCACCTACCATAGGGGAGTGTGTACAGAAGGGAACACCTCTCTGCCTGTTTAGCCGTGCATAAGGCGTAATTGATCGATCGCAAGTGGTTGGCGCGATGCAATGGGTAGCCTAGATCACATAGATAAACTAGATTTTTTTTTTTTTTCTAGTGTGAGAAATCGGAGGTATGGCGTGTGAGCATGTGAAGACAGTCAAATGCGTGTGTCTCACGCTCATTGCGTGAGAGTTGGCAGCCCAGCTGGTGTGGCAGCATCTTCACCACACAGACCTGGCGTCTTCATGTTTGTACCAGATGAAGAAATTCACACTGCCTTGATACAAAACCACGTTTCATAAAGTCTGGGGTTGATTTCCCTTCTCCTTTTAGCATATGCTCACTGAGTGCCCTTGTCTCTTAGGCACTATCTTCCTTTTTGTTGTCCTTTGGAGCTTTTTGTGATAAGAGGTGAGGCAATATCCTGCTAGGAAATTAAATGCATATCAGGTAAATCATAGCTATATGAGATGAGCTTCACATTGCTGGTTTCTTCTCACATTGTTTTGAACATAGCTCCCTTAGGATTGCTTGCGTAAGTTTCTGAATCACACTAGTACTGGGTTGGAGGTCTTAGATTAGATTAAACTTTATTGATCTCTTTGGGAGGGTTCCCTCGGGGAAATTAAAATTTCCAGCAACATCATTACAGGATAAATGGAGAATAGAAAATGGAGAACTTCTAGATAAATTAAGTATTTACACAATATAAAAAATAAGATATGAAAAGTCCAGCAGGAGTGGTATTGCTTTTTGTCAGGCTAGGCTACTGCTCCTTCCCATCTTCTGTCCGCCTGTTACCCCTCCCCCCCACACAGAGGAGTTGTACAGTCTGATGGCGTGAGGGACAAAGGAGTTTAAGTCTGTTAGTCCTGCACTTGGGAAGGAGCATTCTGTCACTGAACAGGCTCCTCTGGTTGCTGATGGTGTGCAGAGGGTGACTGGCATTGTCCATGATGTTCAGTAGTTTGTCCATAGTCCTCTTCTCTGCCACCATCACCAGAGAGTCCAGCTTCATGCCAACCACAAAGCCGGCCCGCCTGATCAGTTTGTCCAGCCTGGATGTGTCCTCCTTGGATGTGCTGCCCCCCCAGCACACCACGGTGTAAAACAGGACACTGGTGACCATGGACTGATAGAACATCCACAGGAGTTTCCTGCAGATGTTAAAGGACCGCAGCCTCCTCAAAGTACAGCCTGCTCTGTACCTTCCTGTACAGGTGGTTGGTGTTGCAAGTCCTGTCCAGCCACAGCCTGAGGTACTTTGTAGGAGTCCACAGCCTCCACCTTGACTCCCTCAATCAGAACTGGTCGTGACCTTGGTCTGGACCTCCCAAAGTCAATGACCAGCTCCTTGGTCTTAAAGATGTTGAGCTGCAGATGGTTCCTGTTGCACCAAGCGGCAAAGTCCCTCACCAGGTTCCTATACTCCTCTCTATCGTCCCTGATACACCCCACGATGGCTGTGTCATCGGCGAGCTTCTGAATGTGACACAGCTCCGAGTTGTAGCAGAAGTCTGCAGTGTACAAGGTGAAGAGAAGAGGGGCCAGCACCATGCCTTGGGGTGCTATGGTACTGCTAATCACAGTGTCAGACGTGATGTCCTTCAGCCTGACTTACTGCAGCCTGTTGGTGAGGTAGCTGGAGATCCAGGTGACCAGGCAGGGTTCCACTCGCATCCTGTTCAGTTTGTCCTGAAGCAGTAGGGGCTGGATGGTGTTGAAGGCCCTCAAGAAGTCCAAGAAGAGGATCCTCACTGTGCCATTTCCCTTATCCAGATGTGAGTGGGCTCAGTGTAGCAGGTAGAGGATGGCGTCTTCCACACCAACACCTGCCTGGTACACAAACTGCAGAGAGTCCTGGGTGTGTCGCACCTGGGGTCTGAGGAGGCTGAGGAAGAGCCACTCCAATGTCTTCATCAGATGTGAAGGGAGTGCCACCAGTCGGGCGTCATTCAGCTTGCTGGGCCAATTCTTGAACTGGAACGATGCCTGATGTCTTCCAGAGGGTGGGTACTCTCCCCAGCTGCAGGCTGAGGTTGAAGATGCATTGGAGTGGTTCACCCAGTTCAGCAGCGCAGGTCTTCAGTAGTTGGGGACACCTTGTCCGGGCCTGCTGCTTTCCTGGGGTGAAGCTTCCGCAGTTGATCTCTGACCTGGTCTGCAGTGATGCTGCTGTGATGACTGACTGGGGGAGGTGTGTTGAGGGAAGGAGAGATGGCTGCAGTGAGGGGGAGGGTGGGGGGATGTGGGCTGGTTGAACCAGTTGAAAGTCCCCGCTTGTTCGCCCTCTCCACTGCCCCCCCCCCCCCCCCCCCGCCACACACAAATCTGGTCTTTGTGTTGTGGCCTGTGATGGTTTTCACACCTTCCCAGACCTCCCTCATGCTGTTCAGTTTCTGCTCCACCTTTCTCCTGTAGCTGTCCTTGGCTTCCCTCATGCAGCATTTCACCTCCTGCTGTGCTGCTTTCTTCACCTCCCTGCTCCTGAAGGCAGCCTTCTTTCTGTTGCCGACAGCTTTGACTTCCTGTGTTACCCAGGGCTTATTAGGGTAACACTGTGCAGTCTTAGCGGGGGAAACCACGTCTGCACAGAAGTTGAGGTAATCAATCGGTGTCAGCCCCTCTGTCCTCACAGTGTGGGCTAAGCAGCATGTCCCAGTCTGTGTCATAAGTCTCTGAGGGCATCTTCCATTTCAGGGGACCACCTCCTGATGCAGCTAGTTGTTGCAGGCTGCCTTTGGACCAGAGGGGTGTACTTCAGCTGTAGATGAACCAGATTGTGGTCAGACTTCCCTAGTGGGGGGAGGGGTATGACTCTGTATGCATCCCTCAGATTAGCATACAGCAAGTCAATTGTTCTGTTCCTTGTTGGACAGTCCACAACCTGGTAAAAAGCAGCCAAAAGTAGATTCCAAAGTAGCGTGATTAAAGTCCCCAGAAATGATCATAATGCCTCAGGGTGCTATGTCTGTGGCCTTGCTGTAACAGAGTGAATCCTCTCACATGCAGTGGCTGTGTCTGCCCTTGGAGGGATGTAAACACAGATCACGTGACTGAACTCCCTCAGCAGATAATATGGCTGCAGGCTAATGGCTAGCAGCTCCAAGTCCGGGCAACATAAGACTGTTTTTACGGAGATATGTCCTGGGTTACACCAGTGGTTCATGTAGATGAGTCCCCCACCTTTGCTTTAGTGTGTCTGTTGGCTCTCACAGCAGTGAATCCCTGCAGGTCCACGTTCGCATCTGGTACGAGGTGGTTTAGCCATGTTTCTGTAAAGATAGATAAACATGCTGCTCTCACGGTAAATCCGCTGGTTGTTCAGTGCGGATAGCTCGTCGACCTTGTTTGGCAGAGAGTTCACATTCCCCATGATAACAGAGGGAATGGATGGTTTGCAGTGCCGCCAGTTGTCCGGTAGCCTAGCCTTTAGCTTAGGCCCTGGCTTTGCAGCCCCTGGGTCTCCTCCTCAGCTCCACCGGGATGGGGTGTTGTATCCTGGCTCCTCCCATTGGTTTTCAGGGCCAGCAGCTCCTCTTGAATAAGTGAAAACTGGTTGCGTGTTCAAGTTAAAAATATCCATGGGATATGAACAAAGTCTTCATAAGAAGAGCAGAAAAGTAAAAGCAGAAAAAAAGTTTAGAGCTAAAAACTACAGAGCTACTGGATAGGCAGCCGTCTCCCACAGCGCCATTGGTTCTTGCTGTAGACTTGACCTCAATGTCCAGGATTAAATGGCCATAGATAATTTAAATATCTTAACATTTAAAAACGAGGTCCTGTAGCAGTTTTTAAAAAAAAAAAAATATTAGATATACAGTTGTGCAAAAGTCTGAGGCCACCGCTAGCTTGTTTTTGCAAAGTTTTAATATCCATTTTTTTTTTTGTCTTTTTTTTTTTGACATCATACAGAAAATTAAACAAAACACAATTTTCCGAGCAAAATGGCTTCTCCAGGCAAAGTCAGTGTTTAGTGTGACCTCCCTTGAACTTTTTTTGGGGGGAGACTGTGCTGAAGTTTTCTGAAGGAATCTTCTGGTATATTTTACCAGGCTTCTTTCAGCACTTATCAGTTCTTGAGCTGTCTTTTATTTCTTTCTCTGTCCAGGTGATTGCATCCTGCTGCTATAATATTCAGATCTAGACTCCATGGAGACCAGTCCATGACTGTCAGTGTTTTTAGCAGCTGTGAATGATTTCACAGCATTGGCAGTGTGCTTGGGATCGTTATGCTGAAAAATCAAACCATCCCCAATCAGGTGCTTTCTAGAAGGAATGGCATGATGAATGAAAACCTGTCTCTACTTTTCAGCATTCATGATCCCATCAATTTGGACAATATTGCCAAGACCACTGGCAGAAATGTAGCCCCAAACCAGGGCAGATCCTCCATGTTTCACTGAAGGCTGCAAGCACTCATTCTTCCATATCTTTCTAACTTCTGCTCACGTTTTCAATGATTGGACCTAAAAATTTCAAACTTGGATTCGTCACTCCATAATACTCTTTTCCACTGATCTTCATTCCAGTCTTTGAGCTTTAACATACCGTATCTTATGCTTGGTTCACACATTGGTGTATCAGGATACATGGCAGTAAGAGAGGAACGTGGCAGTAAGAAAGGAACGTCACAGCATCGCCAGCTTATGTAGCTAATACTCGATCTCCTTGTGTGCCAGGGTGTGGCGTATTTTTAAGTCTGCACTTAAATTCATAGCACATACATAGTAGCTTTGATATGTCATGTGTATGCTGTAAAAACTAAAGCTACACTGCGGGAATGTTGCTCAAACACCTATTATGCCATGCGAACGCTTTAGTTGACATGGCTCCAGGGCTGGCTGGGTGGATGCAGCTGATGTCTTCCCTTGCCTTTCTTGGATCCTGACTACTTTGCTGGCATGATGCTTTCTTGACTGTGACTAATGATGAATGCAGCATGGGGCCCCCTTTCATACTCCCCTGTGAATGCTGTAGACATGCTGCAGGTACACAGCAGCAATGTCACACGTAAGAATGAAACGGTTACACTGCAGCAAAGCATCATACGCCACGCACACATCTCAGTACGCCATAACTTTACATCCCTTGAACCTCATACAAGCCCCAGATATGCCAGAGTAATGCCACACATGCAGCATGTATGTCACAGGGCTTTAATTTTGGACAAAATATGCCTCATTTCTTGGTGTTTGACACACATGCTGCTTATGTGGCAAGATGCAATACAGTGTGATCGTAGCCTTAGGCTTTTCACCCTGTTCCCCTTCTGATAGTGGCTTCTTGGCTGCTACCCTTCCGCAAAGAACATTCCTGATCAAGCTTCTTTGGACTGTAGAAGAGTCAACTTGGCATCCCGATGAAGCTGCCAGATGCTGAGCCAGGTCTTGCTGGACTTCTTCCAGGCTCTCAAAGAAGAAACGTTGAGAAACTTCTCAGATTTTGAAAGTTTTCTTGGCCTTCCAGTCATTTATTTTCTTTATTTGTCCTTGACTGCTCCTGATTCTTCAAATTTCTTTAACAGCTCAAATACCACATCTTGAGAATCCAGTTTGTTTGCTGATTTTCCCTTTGAGAGAGGCATTGCTGATGCAAATTCATGATTTGATGTCTGTCCAATTCTGTGATCTTTGCCATTTTGAATGGAATGATGTGATTGAAAGTTGGTCTTATAAATATTCACAACCTTCCAATGAGAAACTCCCATACAACATGTGTATGTAATGCTCAAGCATGTCCTGCACAAACCTGGTGTAATAGGCCTTTTTCACAGCAGTCATTTTGACAAATAGGATAAATACAGGTGTTAGCAATGACATTAATTTGTTCCATTCCATTTAGGTTTAAGAGAGCCAGGTTCCTGCTATTGCTCAAGTAAGGGGAGGTCACACGAAATACTTGCCACTTTAGCCTGTAGACTTTTTTTTTTTGGATCCTGCATATGCATTTTCTGGATGCATTCTAATAAAGCATTATAGCATTACTAAAAAAAAAATCTAATGGTGGCCTTAGACTTTTGCACAGTAGTGTATATTTAAGTTATTCCACGAAATCGAGTTGTACATGAGTTGATAGCTGAGGTATGTAGCACTGAGTTGGCTATAAGCCATGTATGAGGAGATTGAGTGGAATAACTTTTTTTTTTTTCCCCCTCTATCCACATTCACTGGATTTTGAGAAATGGAGCATTTTTATTTTTTGCAAATTTGATAAAAACTTTGCCGTTTTTGTATAATTTCCGCTTAGAATGTAAAACTACTTATTTCTTCTGCTTGTACTTTGGTGTTGCAGGGAGTTGGAGACACCAGTCAAGGGCTTAATGGGCAGCTTCTGTAGCACAGGTCATGTGATGGGTTCTGAGAGTTTCCCTTAGTCAATCCAATGTTTGTGAGGCCACCCTCAAGCTCAGGTCTCTGAGCTCCTTTTTATTGTATGCTCTAAAAGCAGGATGATGGATTGACATCCTATTGAGATGGCCAAACAATTTGATACGTTGTTGAACATGATCATGGGCCGATCTTGTGCCCACTATTCTCCTTATTTCTGTAAAGTAAACAAACTGGCAAAATGACGATAGCAATTTGTGAAAAATGCTATCATTTTTGAAAAAAAGATGTTCTTATCAAAACATTTACTCCCTTTTGTATTTTTGGGGGGGTTTTGTTTTTGAGTAGTTATTTCATCCTTGGTTGGTTCAGCAACACACTCTCCTGTTTTTTCCTCTACTCACGGCATGAGCGGATAGCCTAGTAGTAGAGTAGCCAATCAGAGCATGCAATTGCTCATATCCAGTGAATGTGGGTAGAATAAACATGTTAATTTTTGTACAAGAGATGTTGGATAACATAAGTCCCTTACTTTATATTGATGGTATCCTCCAAGTTCCAGTGCAAAGTGAAAACAAGTCAGGCACTGATTATTTCTTGATTGTCTTTGATTGGCTACATTTGTGGAACATTTTGCAAAATGTACTTTTCCTGTTTCATCATTTGATTTTGATTTACAATAGTGACTATGAAATGACTCCCAACAAATCAACACTGAAATCAGTCATCTCATTGAACGACTGTTCTCCCAGTATTAATTTCTTGACCATTACCAGTAGTAAAACTTTCATGCTGTGACTGTGACCCCACCTACAAAAGGTCCCCTGCTATATGTTGCACCTTTTCTAATTTACCATTATGGTCTTGACAATTCTTGCATTTGACTTCTTGCTATTCTTACTGTGAATGACTTTAACAGGGCAGGATGGCTGATGGTATTTGGGGTTTGTGTGGATTCCCCCCCCCCTGCCAGAACCAGTTGGAATGATCAATGACCCACCAAAGTCACACCCTTCATTATCATTTGTGTGTTGTCACAGCATGGAATGAAGTAAACAAGATCAGACTGAACCATATATATAATATATGCATGCATTGTTGCAGCAGAAACAGAAATAAGCAGATGGCTCAGTTTAAGTCCCTGGAACTAGAAGAGTGAACGCTTTAACAGTGCTGCCCACAGTTCTTCATTCAAACAATGAGACACTGCAGTGAAGTGAAGAATTCAGAGGAGCTTTGTATAGCTGCTTTGCATACAGTATATACAGACAGACCCTGATGTACTTGCAGTAGCCATGGTGGTTGATGTAAAGCAACCACCAAGCAGTTCTGTGGGAAGGTTGTGCAAGTTGACCAATGCACATCTTCAGCCTTAAGAGCTACCCAGGTATCGGTCAGATGCAGCTAGATAGTCAGATTGGGGACATGCTTTCTCTCAGCAGTTCTGGGCTCAGGGCCTGGCAAACTTACAGGGCATAATAAATGTAGAACACTTTTCATAAAGTAGACGTCAATCTGTTTGCAAACCGACAACTTGCTGTCCGATGTAGTTCACAGACAAGGCAACTGACTTGCATCACAATGTATTGGTGTACAGCAAACTAAATCTACAGTTGTATGACTTCTATTGCTATGAATGACACTAGTTTAAACACCTAAAAATTACACACATTAAAGTTCTATTTTCTTTCATCGTGCTTCTTGTTACCAGTTTTGACTAACCCATGAGACCTCCATTTTAATAAACGTACGTGTGTGTGTGGGGGGGGGGGGGTATTTATTTATTTATTTGTTTTATTATTATATATATTTTTTAATTTAAACAAGCTGTGTTGTCCGGGGGCAAATGTATGGAGCCCCAGAAGAGCCTTAGAGGAAAAAAAATGGAGGAAAAAAAGATGTACTTTTGAGATTTCACAAGAACTTTGCAAGCTACTGTATTCTGTGCACAACCATGTGACAAAATGGTGTGATGTATGCATCTGCCACCATGGTGGGTGATGTCCATTTTCCATAACTGCTTATCCTGTGGAGGGTCACAGGCAAGCTGGAGCCTATCCCAGCTGACTATGTGCAAGAGGCAGGGTACACCCTGGACAAGTCGCCAGGTTATTGCAGGGCTGACAGAGACCAACAACCATTCATGCTCACAACTACGGTCAATTTGGAGCCACCAGCCAGCCGAACCTGCATGTCTTTGGACTGTGGGGTAAACCGGAGCACCAGGAGGAAACCCACATAGCCACAGGGAGAACATGCAAACTCCACACCAAAAGGCCCCTGTCCACCACTGGGCTCGAACCCAGAACCTTCTTGCTGTGAGGTAACAGTGCTAACCACTACACCACTGTGCTGCTAGTGGATGATATACAAATCCAAAATACAGTCTTGTGCAAACAATAACTGTGTCTCTGACTTTCTTGAAATATTCTCTGGAGTCCTCTGGCAAGTCAAGATTCAGAGAAAGTTGAAATTTGTGGCTTTGGCCCATATGTTAAAGCTGATTATATGGAGGATTTAGCCTCATTACCACTGACTGAGTACCCTGATATTATGAACCATCTTGTTCCACAAAGAAAAGTTACTGGGTTACTGAAATGGCATCGCTAATATCTCACCTGGCAAAGCTGACCCACATTGTTCTTGTGTCTCCAAACTCACTAAGGTTTCTCACACTGTTTCTAATCTGGCTTTCTTGGCAGATCTTTCATCATCCTGTTGCTTCTCGATACTGTGAGATGAGTTTTCGTCTTGAGCGGAGTGTCCTAATTTGAGTGTTGGTGCCCAATCTGGATTTGTTTTATCGCATAGGTTTGCCAGTGCTCCTGCAAGGTGAGAAGCAGTGTCCATGGTGTAAAGCTCAACAGTTTAATTTAACAATGAACTCTTACCAGGTCTAAAGTGGTCACCACACATGTGGGCGTAATTAGCTTTTCCTCAGTTAAATCCTTATGATTTTATGTTTTTGGACCACAGCATTCTCTGGACAGTTCATCTGTTTTGTCAGTTTTTAATTATTTTGGGAATTCTGAACATTTTTCTTTGTCACAAGTAGCATTATTACTGCAATTATATCCCACACACAAAGTAGGCCTTGTCTTCAAAGGCAAAGAAATCAAAATAAAATCACAAAGCATTGCAGCAGCTCATGTGATTCACATGACATGAAGCAACACTATCTTGGTTGTGAACATCCATCATGGCAGACTTCCAGTTTAGAAAATAGGCATGTCACATGAACATGAATTGCAAAATGTTTCCATTGAGATGAAATGGTTTGTAACATCTTGCAAAAGTTTCAAGTGAAGCAAGTTTCAAGGACTCAGTTCAGACCACTGAAATACTGATGGGTCTGCGCTACAGACTGTTGTCCAAACACATCAACCTGTTGCACATTTTCCTGTTTTTCATCTCCCTTTGCTCGGTTTCACAGCTAAGACAGTGTGTTTATCCCTTTTTAGTTAAACAGTGACTCAATTAGCACCATACTCTGGAGGGCCATTTGCAACCTGGGCACATTTTTTATTCTGTTTGTGCTCAAGAGCCTGGAGCCAAAATGGCACATTTTACATATTAATGCTCTGGCTGTATGTTGCTTGTAAGAAGTGATGGCTTTAAATCTGACTTATAAAACACGGATGTTTAAACAATGGTCTATCACAGGGTCAGTCAAAAGGACTTATTGATGGATTATGGTACTTGCTTTTAAAGTCAGTAAATTATGGGTTTGACACAACAAAGCACAGAAGCATGTGGGCGTATACTTCAGTCTGAGGTTTCATCCCCAGAGTCTTCATAGACTGGAATGGAGTCTTGCTGTGCATGAGTACTACCACTACTCATCATTATCAATGTGGCATCATCTGAGCTATACGCCTGGTGGCCCAGTCATCATTATTGAAACACAGTTCAGAGAGACACTGAGCCCCAGTGTCCCTCATTAATGTGTCTAGAAAGGTGGCTGGAAGGCAGTCCCTCAGATGACTGTGGGTTGGGCATCACAACACTATTTGACTTGCAGGAAGGTGAGGGTGGCAATAGCAATGACCAACAAGGCCAAGCTTCCTGGAGCCAGTCTTGCCTGAGATACAGGGGATGTCTCCATACAGCTCTGAATTTGTGATATGGTCTCTCCAGCAGATGTTTAGAACCCTATGGAGCATGCACATGTAGGTGCCATTTAGGGATTTCTCCAGTGCAGTTGAGTCAATCCCTCTCAACCAGAAAGCAAAACAGATTTGACAGTAGCTGAGAAGAAACGAAGCTAGAGCTGTCTAGATGGATTTGATCGCCAAACATCCATGTTTGAATGCTTTCCAAGCTAGGCCTTTCCTGACCTTGATGTCCTTCTCAGACGAGTTCACCCATGAGCCAAGGTACTTGAAATCAGAAACCTCATTAAGACATTGACCTTGGTGGGAGTGAAGTGGTATGTTGCTTGGAGTGTTAGAAACCAAAGCTTTAGTCTTCACAGCATTAAGCTCAAGACCAACACTGCTGCATTTCTCTTCCACACATTCGAGAAGACATTGTGCCTGGGAAATATCATTCAAAAGCAGTGCAATGTCCTCTGCATAGTCCAAGTCTTGCAGACTTGGACTACTACTACTACTACTAAATAATAATAATAATAATAATGGTGTCTTTTTCAAAAGTATTCATCTCCCTTGGCATTTGTCTTTTTTTTTTTGGGGGGGGGGGGGTTGGCACCATTTGATTTACAGTGCCAAACAAGATGGAAAAAACAGAAATCTGGAGTGTGCACAGGTATTCACCCCCCCCCCCCCCCCAGTCAAAACTATGTAGAGCCAATTTTGCTGCAATTACAGCTGCAAGTTTCTTGGGGTATGTCTCTATTAGCTTAGCACATCTAGCCACTGGGATTTTTGCCCATTCCTCAAGGCAAAACCTACTCCAATTCCTTCAAGTTAGATGGGTTGTGTTGGTGTACAGCAATCTTCAAGTTATGCCACAGATACTCAATTGGATTGAGTTCTGGGCTTTGAGGCTATTGCAAGACATTTCAATGTTTCCCTGTAAACCACTCCAGTGTAGCTTTAGCAGTATGTTTAGGGTCCTTGTCCAGCTGGAATGTGACCCTTCATACCTGTCTCAAACATCTGCCTGACTCACAGGTTTTCCTCCAGAATTTCCCTGTATTTCATGCCATCCACTTTTCCTTGTCCTGACCAGCTTTCCTGTCCCTGCAGATGAAAAATATCCACAGCATGATGCTGCCACCACCATGCTTCACTGTAGGAATGGTGTTCTCAGGATGTTGGGTTTGCACCACACATGGCATTTCACATGATGGCCAAAAAGTTCAATTTTAGTCTCATTTGACCAGAGAATCTTCTTCCATGTGTTTGGGGAGTCTGCCACATGCTGCTGGGCAAAGTCCAAACATGTTTTCTTAAGCAATGGCTTTTTTTTTTTCCCCTGGCCACTTCCATAAAGCCCTACTCTGTGGCGTGTACAGCTTGGTGGGCTTATGGACAGGTACTCCTCCTGTCTCCGCTGTGGATCTTTACAGCTGCTTCAGTGTTGGCTTTGGTGTCTTTGTTGCATCTCTGATTAATGCCCTCCTTGTCAGGTTTGTAGTGGTGTCATATTCTTTCAATTTTGTATAATGGATTTAATGGTGCTCCCTGGGACATTCAAAGTTTGGGATATATGACAGTGGTACTCAAGTTTGTGAACTCTAGAATTTTCTATATTTCTGCCTAAGTATGACCTAAAACATCAGATTTTCACACAAGTCCTAAAAGTAGATTAAGAGAACCCAGCTAGACAAATGAGGCAAAAATATTATACAGGTACTTGCTCATTTATTTACTGAGGAAAATGATCCAATATTACATATCTGTGAGTGGCAAAAGTATGTGAACCTCTAGGATTAGCAGTTAATTTGAAGGTGAAATTAAAGTCAGGTGTATTCAGTCAATGGGATGACAATCAGGTGTGAGTGGGCACCCTGTCTTGTTTAAAGAACAGTGATCTATCAAAGTCTGATCTTCACATGTGGCAGTGTATCATGGCACAAACAAAGGATATTTCTGAGGACCTCAGAAAAAGCATTGATGCTCATCAGGCTTGAAAAGGTTACAAAACCATCTCTAAAGAGTTTGGACTCCACCAATCCACAGTCAGATTGTGTACAAATGGAGGAAATTCAAGACCATTGTTACCCTCCAGGAGTGGTTGACAACAAAGATCACTCCAAGAGCAAGGTGTGTAAGTGTCACCGAAGTCACAAAGGACCTCAGGGTAACTTCTAAGCAACTGAAGGCCTCTCTCACATTGGCTAATGTTAACATTCATGAGTCCACCATCAGATGAACACTGAACAACAGTGGTGTGCATGGCAGGGTTGTAAGGAGAAAGGCACTGCTCTCCAAAATAACATTGCTGCTCATTTGTAGTATGCTAAAGATCATGTGGACAAGCTAGAAGGCAATTGGAAAAATGTTTTGTGGACAGATGAGACCAAAATTGAACTTTTGGGTTTAAATGAGAAGCATTCTGTTTGGAGAAAGGAAAACGCTGCATTCCAGCATAGAATCTTATCCCATCTGTGAAACATGGTGGTGGTAGTATCATGGTTTGGGCCTGTTTTGCTGCATCTGGCCCAGGATGGCTTGCCATCATTGATGGAATTCTGAATTATACCAGTGAATTCTAAAGGGAAAAATGCCAGATATCTGTCCATGAACTGAATCTCGAAGATGGGTCATGCAGCAAGACAATGACCCTAAGCACACAAGTTCTACCAAAGAATGGTTAAAGAATAAAGTTAAATCAAAATAATTAGTTTTCTTTTGTTTCAGACTTGTAAAAGCTTTTTACCTTTACCTGACATGTTTCGACGGTGTAACTTCCGTCTTCATCAGAGGGTCACCCTCTGATGAAGACGGAAGTTACACCGTCGAAACATGTCAGGTAAAGGTAAAAAGCTTTTACATGTCTGAAACAAAAAAAAAAAACCTAATTATTTTGATTTAAGAAGAAGACATAATGAACATAATATATTTATTTAATAAAATTAAATGTTTTTGGAATGGCCAAGTCAAAGTCTTGACCTTCATCCAGTCAATGGTGTGGAAGGACCTGAAATGAGCAGTTCATGTGAGGAAACCCACCAACATCCTGGAGTTGAAGCTGTTCTGCATGGAGGAATGGTCTAAAATTCCTCCAAGCTGGTGTGCAGGATTGATCAGCAGTTACCGGAAATGTTTAGTTGTGGTCATTGCTGCACAAGGGGGTCACACCAGACACTGAAAGCAAATGTTCACATACTTTTGCCACTCTCAGCTATGTAATGGATCATTTTCCTCAATAAATAAATAGCCAAGTATAATATTTCTCATTTGTTTAACTGGGTTCTCTTTATTCTGAGGACTTATGTGAAAATCTGTTTTAGGTCATTTATGCAGAAATGTAGAATTTCTAAAGGGTTCACAAACTTTCAGGCACTACTGTAATATAATATTTATAACCCAACCCTGATCCATACTTCCAAACTTTGTCTCTGCCCTGTTTGGAGTGCTCCTTGGTTCTCATGCTGCTTGCTTAGTAGTGTTGCAGAGTTGGGGTCCTTTCAGAACAGGTTGATTTTTATACAGACGTGATGGATCATGTGACACTTTGATTGCACACAGATGGATCTTAATCAACTAATTCTGTGACTTATGACATGAATTGGTTGGACCAGCTCTTATTTAGGTGTTTCATACTAAAGGGGGTGAATACCTATGCACTGTGTGTGTGTGTGGGGGGGGGTGCCATGCTGTAGCCATAGTAGCCAATTCCCTGCTTCACTTTGTGAACCACCATCTCCTTTCCACTGTACAGCATTGAACCCAAAAATCCCTGTACTCAATGCCATGTTCTATCTCTGCCCATTCTTCTGACTCCCTGTAATGATATTGGATCCAGAGATGATACCAGATGCCAAATACAGTGATGTCACGACTGCGCTTTAAACCTGCAGCAGAATCAAAATTCCTCCTTTCTGGTGTTATCCCCACATGTGAAAGAGACGTCGTTGCATCTGTGCTACAGAAGAACAAAGGACAAAGAACGAGCTATTGATACCGGACCTTTAGCCAAAGTTCAATGTATTTGATCTTCACATAATTGCAATAATAACTGAACCAGCTAGTTACTGCAGCCCATGCAGTATTGTAAAGAGAAAAGGCAACCGGATCCCTTTTCCCTTTCACAATGTCGACAAACTACAACCAAGATTCCTTCCAGATCATCAGACGACCGACAGGACACCGAAGCTCGTCAGCTGAAGTTCTGTGAAAGTAAAAGGAACTGAACCGTTTTCTCCCTGGACCTGCAGTCTGCACTGTCTTCAGATAAGACGGTGCACTTTCAGTCACTAAGCAAGAGCAATCTCAAGTAAGCCTGGCATCTGGGCAATTGTTAGTCTTAGTTGTGGCTAGTTAATGTGGAGTGTTTATTTGAATTCATTCATGGTTTAAATGTATGCATTTTGATTCACATGAAAGTCGGTCTAAGACCGCATGTTTGCTTTTTACTATCTGTATTTAGATCGTGCATGCACGCACGCACGTGCGCTCTCTGTCTCTCTTTAGCTCCCTCTGTTGCACTACACCCCTCAACATTGAGATTTCAGGAGTAGCTAAGGTTGAGTAGAAGTTTGGGTTTGAGGCCTCGCACAAAGGCTCGCGCATTATTCACATACCACACCTATCTTGCCCATGTGCGCACACAGCCTGTCTCCCTAGCTCCTCCTCATCTTGTTAGTGCGCAGCTGAGCACATGCAGTCACCCACACACTCTCTCGCATGTGCACGCACACGCGCACACTCACCCAGACAAACACATGACTTCCCTGTCGCATTTTAACATTCACTCGCCCCTACACTGTGAACTTGCATATAGCCTATTACTTCTGATCACCATTAGTGCCTTAGTTATCATATTCACTGCTGATTTCTTACTCTGTTTACTACTGGTTATTATTTCACTTACTACTGACTATTGCTCTATACACTACTGATGATTACCTGTATACACTGTATCACCATTTATATTGAATTATTCCTTGGTTGCTATTGTTGCTATATCTGATCAGTATTAGTTTGCTAATTTGTCAGCTTTTTCAATAAATTGTACCTTTTGGAGTAAATGGTGTCCTGTCTTTTGCTACAACATTCACTGAGTGCCAACCTCTGCCAACAAGTATTCTAATTGCCTTCACCCATTTGGTTATGTGTTTATAGATCTAGAGTAAACATATTACATTAGAGCTACAATACTCACTTAAACTATAGCAGCATCACCACTAAGTTATTCCATTGATTTTAATAGTTTAGCTATAACTATTAGACACTAATGAATTTACGAGACTGATTTTGATAAGCCTATTGCACCTACAGCACATTCCAGATTTTTTTTCATCTTAACTGTTGTATTGTGAGAAATAATCTTCACCTTTTAAAGTGGTAGGCATGTTGTGCAAGTCAAATGGTGCTAACACTCCAAAAATCAATTTTAATTCCAGCTTGTATTGTGACAACAGGACACACCAAGGGGGATGGATACTTTTGCAGGACATTGTATGTGGGTAATGTAGTTCTTATTGCTGTTTCCCAGCTGGAAGGTTTTGGGTTTGAACCTTGCAGATGACTAGGGTCTTTCTGTGCAGTGTTTGCATGTTCTAAAACCCTCTGCCTGCATGGGTCTCCTCTGGGTGCTCAGGTTTCCTCCCACAGTCCAAAGACATGCGGATTAGGTCAGCTACAGTGGTGCTTGAAAGTTTGTGAACCCTTTAGAATTTTCTACATCTCTGCATAAATATGACCTAATACATCAGATTTTCACACAAGTCCTAAAAGTAGATAAAGAGAACCCTGTTAAACAAATGAGACAAATATAATATACTTGGTAATTTATTTACTGAGAGAAATGATCCAATATCACATATCTGTGAGTGGCAAAAGTATGTGAACCTTTTGCTTTCAGTATCTGGTGTGACCCCCTTGTGCAGCAATAACTGCAACTAAACATTTGCGGTAACTGTTGATCAGTCCTGCACACCGGCTTGGAGGAATTTTAGCCCATTCCTCCATACAGAACAGCTTCAACTCTGGGATGTTGGTGGGTTTCCTCACATGAACTGCTAGCTTCAGGTCCTTCCACAACATTTCCACTGGATTAAGGTCAGGACTTTGACTTGGCCATTCCAAAACATTAACTTTATTCTTCTTTAACCATTCTTTGGTAGAACAACTTGTGTGCTTAGGGTCGTTGTCTTGCTGCATGACCCACCTTCTCTTGAAATTCAGTTCATGGACAGATGTCCTGACATTTTCCTTTAGAATTTGCTGGTATAATTCAGAATTCATTGTTCCATCAATGATGGCAAGCCGTCCTGGCCCAGATGCAGCAAAACAGGCCCAAACCATGATACTACCACCATATTTTACAGATGGGATAAGGTTCTTATCCTGGAATGCAGTGTTTTCCTTTCTCCAAACATAACACTTCTCATTTAAACCTAAATTTTCTATTTTGGTCTCATCCATCCACAGAACATTTTTTCCAATAGCCTTCTGGCTTGATCATGTGATCTTTAGCAAACTGCAGATGAGCAGCAGTGTTCTTTTTGGAGAGCAGTGGCTTTCTCCTTGCAACCCTGTCATGCACACCATTGTTGTTCAGTGTTCTCATGGTGGATTCATGAACATTAGCCAATGTGAGAGAGGCCTTCAGTTGCTTAGAAGTTACCCCAAGGCTCTTTGTGACCTCGCTGACCATTACACACTTTGCTCTTGGAGTGATCTTTGTTGGTTGACCACTCCTAGGAGGGTAACAGTGTTGAGAACATTCCTACAACATTAGAGGGAAAAGAGAAGGAGCAGAATCATATCAAGAAAGCACTTCAGAATTGCTGTTATCCCAACTGGGCTTTCCTAACGAGCATAAAAAGGAACATAACTGACAAGGATGATAACAGGAACAAATGCAAGAACATTGTCATTCCCTACATTTCTTGTCTATCTGAGAAACTCAGGAGGATCTTCTACAAACACAACATTCTGGTACATTTCAGACCCAGTAACACCTTGAAGCAGAAACTGGTCCACCCTAAGGACAGAATACCCAGACACAAACAGGACAATGTAGTGTATGCAATTCAGTGCAGTGAGGATTGCACGGACCCGTATATTGGGGAAACGAAACAACCGCTATACAGGCGCTTGGCTCAACACAGGAGAGCCAGCTCCTCAGGCCAGGACTCGGCTGTCTACATTCATCTTAACAACAAAGGACACTCATTTCAGGATTTTAACGTACGCATTTTAGCCAGAGAGGATCATTGGTATGAGCAAGGAGTTAAAGAAGCCATTTTTGTCAACCTGGAATGGCCATCACTGAACAGAGGTGGGGGTCTAAGACATCATTTATCAACCATCTACAATGCAGTCTTGGACACTCTTCCCAGACGGCTGGGTGTACGCCAGGACCCAGCTGTTTTCGGTGACTCACAGGAGGACAGAGTCAGCTTTCCATTGATCACCCTAACGGGCAATCCTCTGATCACCCTAATGACTCGCCATTCACACCCAGCCTCCAGTGACCCACACCAACATGATGCCTCAATGACACCTTAGATGAGCTGGTCATCAGAATTCTGATTCTGATCCAGGAGAGGATAAATATCTGATACTCCCTATTAGTCAGACAGAACTGAGGAAGCCTTTCGGATGAGAGGTGAAACGTTTTCAAGAATCTTCAAGCAAGTCCAGTTGCCCTTTTCTACCACCCACAGATCCCTGTTCTTTAAATAAAACAGGGTGCCCATTCACACCTGATTGTCATCCCATTGATTGAAAACACCTGACTCTAATTTCACCTTCAAATTAACTGCTAATCCTAGAGGTTCACATACTTTTGCCACTCACAGATATGTAATATTGGATCATTTCCCTCAATAAATAAATGGCAAAGTATAATATGTCTCATTTGTTTAACTGGGTTCTCTTTATCTACTTTTAGGACTTGTGTGGAAATCTGATGTTTTAGGTCATATTTATGCAAAAATATAAAATTCTAAAGGGTTCACAAACTTTCAAGCACCACTGTAGATACTTGAAATTGCCCACAGGCGTGAATGTCTGTCTGTCTCTGTCTGTTTGCCCTGTGATAGATTGGCGACCTGCCCAGGGTGTAACCCCACCTCTCACCCAAATTCAGCAGGACTTGGCTCCAGCTTCCCCCACATGTAATGTATGTTACATATCTACAAATGTATCATGGTTTATTTTTTTTAAATTATATCTATCTGTTTATTTGGGCAGCATGGTGGTCTAGTGGTTAGCGCTGTCGCCTCACAGCAAGAAGGTCCGGGTTCGAGCCCCGTGGCTGGCGAGGGCCTTTCTGTGCGGAGTTTGCATGTTCTCCCTGTGTCCGCGTGGGTTTCCTCCGGGTGCTCCGGTTTCCTCCACAGTCCAAAGGCATGCAGGTTAGGTTAACTGGTAACTCTAAATTGAGCGTAGGTGTGAATGTGAGTGTGAATGGTTGTCTGTGTCTATGTGTCAGCCCTGTGATGACCTGGCAACTTGTCCAGGGTGTACCCCGCCTTTCACCCGTAGTCAGCTGGGATAGGCTCCAGCTTGCCTGCGACCCTGTAGAACAGGATAAAGCGGCTAGCGACAATGAGATGAATGAGATCTGTTTGTTAGGGAATTGGAACAGCATGACATTTTGATATTTAAGCTTCAGGCTTGAACCATCTCATGCAGTCCCTTTACACTCAAACACTGATTTAAAGTTTTAGCACACGTAGTATTTGTCCTTTTTCATATCATCCATAGCTATAAGCTATATTTTGTCAGGTAATAATTACTCTGGAGTCCCACTCTCTGCTCCTGCATCTTTACAATGGCTCGATTAAACTTTTATCACTCATTTTTCTTCCTGCATGTTGTAAAGGGATGTTGGAGCTCTGTGAATGGGGTGTGTGTGTGTGTGTGTGTGTGTGTGTGTGTGTGTGTGTGTGTGTGTCTCAACAGTATACTTTTGGGTAGTGTTTATTATCAGGGGTGTCATTAATGGTGCTACAAATGGCATGAAGAATGAGTTTCTAGTTTATTACATACTCTTCCTTTGTGTTCCTTGATAACAGGCACGCCTCATGCAATCCTTAGTCATTCCAGTTGGGAATCGGGCACATCTGCTTTATCCAAAATCTTTTTTCTATCAGTAAGAGCTGCCTCCATTTCTTCAGTGATTGTGGTTTAGGACATGGTGTGATTGTCATCTATAAAAATGAACAAACCCTCACTGTGTAGTTGAACACAGGAGGGCAGGAACTTGGACAGCTTCTTTTGTTTGCATTGTGGTGTACTCTCCCCAGGTGATCCATACCATTCTCAGGTGTTTGACCCCTGAAGTCTGGTTTGTCTGACTTGTGATCATTGCATACCATGTTTGGGTGCAGTTCACTTGGACCACATGGAAGAGGTGTGCTTCAGTTGGGCTCATGCAATGGGTGACCACTAACCACGTCCAAGCATGGAACTGGCTTTAAATTATTTGATTGAAACAAACATTTGCACTTTTTCAATTAATTTAACCCAATATTTGGGTTAATACTGGGTCTGATTCTCACCTTATCAATGACCTAGAATTGTAGTTGGCAAGTCAAGCTGCTAATTCCTCCTTCAGCATCTATTGCCTCCATAAAAATCTTATTCTTCCAGCATGATTTACTGAAAATTGATGACTTGCATAACTGATAAACCTGTGCAGCATGTGAGTCATGTCACCCTTCCCCAAATGACTCCACATAATCCATAGTGTAAAAATGGTCATGGAACAAACATCCATTGTGCTATCCAAGAGTACATTTCTTCAATATAAAAAGTAGCATTGTGATGCAAGGGTACAGAACGAAGTGCAGTGTGGGTGCAGGCCAGCAGGGGGAAAGGAACTCACTCTCAGGTGTGGTTAAAGGTAACTGTGCCTAGTGAGTACGCCCTTGGTACCAGGGGAGGATTCAGGAAAATGAGAAGGGGGGGTTAACCTAGGGCCAGAAGCCCTGCAGTCTTTAAATGCCCAGAGATGAATTTTCAGCTGTTGGGCATCTTGTGAATAAAATCTCTTAAATTACCATTTGCCCCTTTATCAAATCCCAGCATGCATTGTGCACTGAGAACTTCTGGTGGCTTGGCTCATGTTGCTGATAACAATACAGAAACAAATATTGGGCTAAAATCATTTTCTATGTTCAAATATTGACTAAGCTGAAATGTGATTGCCTTTATTTGTCTAGTTACGTGTGTGGTTTTTATTTTTTATTTTCAACTCTACTGAGAGTTGGCCTAGTGGTTAGCATGTCTGCCTCTCGATCGGGAGACCAAAGACCATCATAACGGTATCTACTGCTGTCTGGCAAGGCACGCTGCAATACAGATGTGAGTAGGGAGTCAAACTCTTGCAGTTACTAGAGGATCAGCTCCCCACTGTAACCCTAGCTGTATAGGTGAGAGGCGGAGGGCTATGGAAACAGGGATCGGTGCCGCACCATGTGCCTCAGAGCTGGTTAGTACTTGAATCCGTGCCAGCTTGGTACAACCAGCCTCCACAAGTTTGAAGACTGAGCCTTCAAATAGGTGTTATACCTGCCATATTAAAGATTTGGGTTGGTATTTTCATTAGAGTGAAACAGGTTTCCAGTATACCTTGTTAGCCTTTTTCACAATAAAGAAGCAAATATCTTATACCAAACATGTATTAACTGATCAACTAAGGTTTTTTCCTGAGCTGTTCCTTTGAAAAATATAGAAATTTTAAAAATGAACAAATTTATCCAGATGTTGCTCTGTTAATCAATTTAAAAAAAAAAAACTTAGAACAGTTAAGAGTTCTTTGTATTGGGTCCAGACCTTTGGACTTTACAGGTGGCACTAGAATGCTTTTAGAACTTCATTAACCAGGTGTAGGGTGGCACGGTGGTGTAGTGGTTAGCACTGTCACCTCACAGCAAGAAGGTCCTGGATTCAAGCCCAGGTCAGCAAGGGCCTTTCTGTGTAAAGTTTGCATGTTCTCCCTGTGTCTGTGTGGGTTTCCTCCACAGTCCAAAGACATGCAGGTTAGGTTAATTGGTGGCTCTAAATTGACTGTAGGTGTGAATGGTTCTGTCAGCCCTGCGATAACCTGGTGACCTTGTCCAGGGTGTACCCCACCTCTCACCCATAGTCAGCTGGGATAGGCTCCAGCTTGCCCACAACCCTGTAGAACAGGATAAGCGGCTACAGATAATGGATGCATGGATAACCAGGCATAAACTCTTGATTTCAGATTAGTCAGATGGTGTTGATTAAGTTTCTGACAGCAATAGTGCTGTTACAGTCATCCAAATCTCATTCATATTAATGTACTCTTTCTTAGACTGTATCGTTTTTATCAAGTTTGTATGTAAAATATTTGAGTTGAAGTTTTTCACGTGTTTGGATGGAGTCTTCAGTGTCAGAGCTAAAGCTGTTCCTTTAAGTTTTCAGGTGTGGAATTGGGTAGTTCTTCAGTAACAATTACTCATCAAAATGTGGTAACCCTTTTATTTTATTAATTTTATTTTAAGTTGCAGTACTCAAGATAATCAATCAATCCATCCATCCATTATCTGTAACCACTTATCCTGTGCAGGGTCATGGGAAGGCTGGAGCCTATCCCAGATGACTATGGGTGAGCGGCGGGGTACACCCTGGACAAGTCGCCAGATCATTGCAGGGCTGACACATAGACAAACAACCATTCACACCTACAGTCAATTTAGAGCCACCAATTAACCTAACCTGCATGTCATTTTGGACTGGGGGGGACCGGAGCACCCAGGGGAAACCCACACGGACACAGGGAGAACATGCAAACTGGACACAGAAAGGCCCCTGTCGGCCACTGGGCTTGAACCCAGAACCTTCTTGCTGTGAGGCAATAGTGCTAACCACTCCACCACCATGCTGCCCAATAATATGCTCAGGATAATGGTATTAAATAAAAATTTCACACTGTACAGTGCATCTTTTGACCCTAAAAAAAGCATTGAAAAATTCTGTTTAACTCTGAACGAAAAGTCAGAAACTGAATTACGTCAGAAACTGAACTTTCGTTTTTTAAATTCCAAACCAAGATTTCTCTGAAGCAAATTGGGATTTTTAAATATGGGTCAGTACATTTTTTTGCTTTGGATTCCATACTTCAGCAATGTCACTGAGCTGACAAGTTAAGGTGATCTTAATCATTGCATTATCTTGGTCTCTCTGCTGAAGAATTGCCCAAATGTTTTCATGATGGAGGTATTTGGTGGGGGGGGGGGGGGGAGAGGCAGGTAATGTTCCGGAACATTAAATGTACCTATAATTGCATAAGTCTGACATTTTTAACATTTGCCAAATTGCTGTAGTACAAAATGGAAAAAAAAGCACACTTTCTTCATCAGGTAATTGTTTGCAGTTCCTGTAAAAGCGTAGATGCTTCTGTGATGCTGCATGTTTAAGTCAGGAGAACCGTGGTTACTCCTGAATAGAAACCTTGGGCAGAATCAAGGCTCAGGTATTCCTTTATTTCTCTAGTTGACATCACAGAGTAGAAATACATGAAGAGTAAGAACTTAAAATTAAGACCTGTAATGTAATATCAGATGCAAAAAAAAAAACCTTGGAAATTTCTTGACTGACCAAAGTAGAGTAGCCAACCTGAACCAAATTTCACTACAGTTCACTGACCGAGGGCATGACTGAAGGCAACAAAGTAAGCAGGAAGTTAAAATTATAGGCCTGACAGATCATCAGCAAGGGAAACGTATGGTGTCGGTCACTGTTTATGGGTCACCGACTCTAGCCTATGGGCACTCGCAAAGGATTTGCAAGCAAGTATTAAAATTGACCTTTTTTTATTTTAAGAGCACGTTCACCGATCCTGAAATGATGGGGCTCTTGTGTGTAGAGGACATTATATTAATTTTAAAAAAAGCCTTGCTCTTATTTCAGTGGTTTATTTCTAATTTACACTTAGGAACTGGAAATAAAATAAACATCACCTGGCTTGACACTTGCACAGTGTACCTACACATCTGTTTCTGCGAGACAGATGCGTCGGAAAAGGGAGCTCTGGTTTGCACAGATGGGATATCTGTTTCAGAGCTGTCTGAGATTGCATACAAGGGTTTACTTACTGTAGTCTTCTGTGAACAGTGATTTATGATGCTGTCATGGTGGCTGTATGAAATCCAGGACAAAGAAGAATGGCATCTCATGTATCATTAGTTAAAATGTTTTGTTGCATTGAGTAGTTATTTTATTTTTTAATTGTGGGTGTGCTTTGTGTGTAACCCACCACACATGATGAATGGACTGTCTGATGATCTCTGTTTTGGACATACTTGAGTGGTTAGTAATAGGCAAATTATATTTCTTTGAAAAATGGTTCCTTACTATGTTAATTTCTTTGCCCCCCCCCCCCACCCCCCCGGCTTTAGAAGAGTGTTTAGCATCAAAGCATTTAAAGCAAGGAAACTGAAAACTTTTTGACTTCTGCATTTCTGAAAGAGCAAAACAATATAGACAATAGTGCTGTTGAATCTGGTTGGTCAGGAGGTGTTGATTTAATTCTCTGCAGCAGCAGCAGCTCTGACAACAATGTAGACTGGAGTAGAAATCAGATTTAAATCGGTGTGCTTGTTTCTGAAGTATCTTCACCCGTCCAGTGTGTTCTGGGTTGGGTCCTTTTCCAAGGTTTTCTTGGCTAAGTAAGTACAACCGGGTAGCCACTCCTCTGCTGCACTGCTTTTGGTCATGGACAATTTGGAGTGGACAATTTGGAGTAGCCAATTTGCCTAACTGCATGTCTTTGGACTGTGGGGAAACCCACACAGAAATGGGGAGAACATGCAAACTCCACATGGTGGCTCCCATCGGCCACTGGGATCAAACCCAGAACCTTCTTGCTGTGAGGTGACAGTGTTAACTGCTGCACCACTGTGCTGCCTGGAATATAGTACTGTATAATACAGTATCAGATAACCTAGTTCTTTCAAGTATCATATCATAATCAAATGTACCATGCACTGAGAGGCTCTGGTTGAAATTATGGATTCTCTGAGGTGACTGGTGTGCAGGCTTGTAGTACTAGAGTCTGACTCATGCCCTAATTTTAAGGACTCTTGACTTGAGCACTGACTCGGCCTCTTGCATTAACTGCATTCGGGCTTGTAAATTGGACACGAGGACTGGCTTTTTTTTTTTGTAAAATGCCATAATTTGGCACAAGATATTTATATCTACATTAATTTTGTGCAAGAGAATGCACATTCACCTGTTCATACATCATGTTCAGGAACAAACTAATGTTAATGGTGCTAAAATGCCTGGAGAGAACGCCCCAGGATTGTCTGCTTTGCTTCTACAGACTTCTCGTGCAGTGGGGGGGAAAAATGCACTGCTGTGTTCCATATGTAGAAGAACTATCGAGGAGATGACAGGGACAACCTCGAACCTCAGTCGTCATTTGGCAAGACTCCACCCAAAGAAGGAAGTGACGCACTATGTTCATTGCTCTGTTGATAGCGGGGCTTGCTTGCTGACTGATGAACTAGCTAGTGTTAACCCTCTCTCCTTATTTACCCTGTTGATAGCAGAGCTTGTCGGACTCGACTCAATTTTCTTTAATGACTTGGACTTGACTCAGACTTGAACACTAGGGACTCAAGACTGGACTCAAGGTTTAATGACTTGACTACAACGCTGCTGGTGTGGTGAATGGCGCAGTCCTGAAGAAAATAGTACTATGCCAGTCACCAAAGGGAATCCATGATTCCTGGTGCATGGTATATTTAGAGTTATATATCTCATTAAATTCCAAACGAAAAGTGTTAACTTTTGTCTAGGAGACTGAATCTCAGTATAAACTCACTGGAGGCAGCCATGTTTATGTAGGAGTAGGGTTGCCACCTGTCCTGTATAATACAGGATCATCCCAAATTTGAACCTAAAATACTGCATCCGTATTAAATCAATACGGGACACAATTTGTCCCATATTTTCAGTTTCATAGCCTATACTTGGTCTTCAGAGTGCTGAATATAACATACCATCAAGTAAAATCCAACCTACAAGTGAAGTGAAGGTGTTTAATTTCAGTGGTGAGCTCCTGACCAACAAGCTCTGCATGCTGTGTGAAATTGCCGGTCATGTGAGGTCAGTGGTCGCCTTGTACAGTTAAACATAGCAGTAGCGCCTCAGTTCCTGTTTTAAAATGATGTCTGCAAGTCTTCCCATGAAACATAAGAGGCTATTAAGATATAAGGCTGAATGGGAGACAGAGTACCAGTGGGTCAGATCTGTCCCTGGTGATGAATACAAGGCAAGCTGTACAGCTTGCTGTCGAGCTTTTTCAGTCCCACATGGAGGGTTGTGTGACCTTAAACAGCATGCTGCAGGTGCTACTCATGTCCAAGCAGCTAGAGAGCAGACTATACGGAGAGGAATGGCCCAATTCCTTATACCTCACACTTCCTCAGAAACGAACATGGTATGCATACAGGTCACTTTTTTCCATGGAATTAAAAACATGTATTCTATTCCCTTCTAGTGGGTTTACTGATGGCATGCAATATTGTTACCGTATCACTTGTCCTCAGTGTATTACACTACTCTCCCCAATGAAGAATGAGCGTGCAATATTATAATATTGCATGTTGTCAAACCAGCATGACATCACACACGAAAGATCCAATGACAATTTTTCTGTTGGACATGCACATAATTTCTTTGTCGGCTGGGAGAGTGAGAAGATGGGGTTAATTCAGTGCTCGGTTTAAGCACTAAATAAATAAACTGAAACTAAAGATGCTCTGAACAATCAAGGCTACCAAAACTTCATTATATATTCTTTACGCATATTTACAAGAGAAACAGACCTCAAAATACTGGAAAAGAGACATGTCAGAGACGTAAAACTTCTGCGCTAACAAGTGACTTTTCACAAACATGGCTACCAAAACTTCCCTGGATACTCATGTATTTAATCTTCTGTATTAAATATATGAGAAACTGGACAAGACCCATGTCAGAGATGTAAAACTTCCACACTCGTGAGTGACAGTTTGTAAACCAACATTGCTGTGAGGTTTGCCTCATTAAATGCTGAAGATTGAGACCGACACATGTTGAACACCCGAGAGGCTACCAAAACATCACTGGATATTCTTCATGCATGTTTGCAAGAGAAAAACATACCAACGGACATTGAAAAACTGGAAAAGTGAGCAATAGCAGAAATATTGTCAAAGTTCTACTTGGAGGTGAGGAAAAGTGACTGAGACTTTGCAAGAGGACTTCACTCAGCAAAGCCCTTTTGTTTTAAACAACCGCAATGTAACAATTAACTACAACCAAAAGTAACTTTGAAATTGAACTGTCAACCTGGATATAGCTTGTATAGAAGTTGGGTTGTTCAGGCTTTTTGGACTTTTGTACCATTTTTATTATTAAAACTTTGACTTTGTACATTGGATTGAAGGAAAATTTAATTATATTCAATCAGAATTCACATTCAATATTGGTAAATTACACCCCCCTCAACTTTTTGTAAAATCTATCATTGTTCCATTGAATATAATAATAATAATAATAATAATAATAATAATGGCTTTTTTTGTGGTCTATAGATATTCCATTCAGCTACTCGTCTTCGACTTGTTCAATATCATGCTAGCTGAATGGAATATATCTGACCTCCCACTTTTTTTTGGGGTGGGGGTTGCTTGGGGCATCCCTTATTTCTCCACACAGAAGGTGGCAACCCTACATCGACGTGAACTTTGACCTGCACATGTGCAAGGTACCATGCTATTGCCTTTTTTTTTAAAAACTATTTATTGCCATGCTATCACCTGCCTCATTAGGCATGATCATGATACATAGATCTACACACAGAAATGCTCACGGAGCCATAGCTATGACTAGAATTGGTTACTAAGCCATTATTTTTGGTATTTGAAAGAGACCAAGCACTACATAATTACTGATTCACAAAATCAAAAACTGTTAACTATTGATCTGTGTGGTTATTTTAAATGTGTTCAGGTGAAAATCCCACTGGCTGAAATGTTAATGTTTATTGTTTTGATTGTATTAATGACTTCTATTTTTGTCTGTCTTTATTGTAAAAGAAAAAAGTCAGCCACATAGCTTGAAACTAATGTCTGTTCATATTATATACAGGATATACCATGACTGACTCCCACCATGTCCACGCTTTTATTTATTTATTTTTGACATCACAAGATACATTCCTTTCAGTGGTGGAAATATTTGGTCACATGAGCCATCCTTGGCCAATCCTTGCACAGGATTTTTTTTGCTAATAGGGTATAGCATAGGCATGTAATGATTCATCCAGTTCACACTTATTTCTGTTTTTGATCAATTTAAATATTCCCTTTAAGTTAAATCTTTTGGTTTCATTTTCTTAAGAACAATTATTGAACCACATTTTGTAAAGGCTTACGTAAAATATCATAGCCTATTAACTAAAATTTAATTTTATTAAAAATGGAGGGGGGGGTTAATAGTAAATGGGCCTTTTCTTAAACTTGTACGACCTCCATTTGCTTCTTTTACATTCAGCAGTCTGGAAAAAGAGAGCTCTGATTTCTTCTTAAAGCTATTAGTACAATCTGACAACTCTCTCACATTTTGGATCTTTTTTTTGTGCGTTTTTCATGCCATTAGCACTGGGTTACTTCTGTCTCAGGTGAAGTAATGTGCATTCTTGCTATTGCACCTTGTCTTGGCTGTCTAGTAAGTTGTTTTTGCACCCAGAAAACTGGCTTCATGTAAAATAGGTATGGAGGTGCTAAGAGTTGATAAGATTGGTATCTGTAGGTTGAATTGGGATTAATTAAATTATAAATGTGATAATTAAATTAATCAATTTATAAATAAAGATCAGTCTCATAAAATCTTAAATTATTAATCTTAATACTCACCGTGAATGGTTACATTCAAGATTAATGGTAGCTCTGTATTAGATGGGAAACCCAGTTGTATACAAAAGCTAAATTCTGAAGGAAAAAGGAGTTCTAAATAGTTGACCTTGTGAATAAACAACAGGAACAAGTAAAATGCTAATTCAATTTTATTAGCTTTTATTTGTCTACTACTCACTAATAATAATAATCTCAAAATACATTCAATGTCGGCAAAGGTAATAACAAGACAAAACAATGGAACAATTACACCTGGACTATAAATTTGAGGGAAAGAGAGAGAGAAAGAGATAGAAGAAGAGAATCCCTTGTGTGTGCGCGTGTGTGTGGAGGTGTGTGTGTGTGTGTGACCTAGCTTGTCGTTAGCTAAAACAAAGGAATGTTAGCTAAAACAAAGGAATGTTAGCTAAATAGAACAAAGGATTAGCTCTGTGGCTAATGTGTGCTTTGTGTAGGTATCTGTGGGCAGATGCTAATGACTAGCCACTCTGGCAATGCTTAAACAAAATGGCGGTCAGTGCCTAGGTGTTGTATCACAGGTAACTCAATGAGGGAGGTAACAAAATGGCGTCGGGAAATATGGCGCCGGCAGGCCTAGTCGAGAACACAAGCCTACCAGCTAGCGTATCACCCTGAGGTAGCTAGCAATAAGTTGCTAAGGAGAATCTGACCACGCTACAGCTGGATCCAAACACTGCACTTAACAACAATTTCCAACAGACTATCTAGGCAAAGAACTCAACGCGAGAGAGAGAGAGAGAGAGAGTGTATATATATGTGTGTGTAATAGGTGTTGGATGGAGAGAACTAGGCCTTGTAGCGGTCTAGCCTCGGAGCTTAAAATAACAAACTTGTCGCTGCGCTGCTAATCAGATAGGGAAGCTAGCAATGGAGTTAAGGAAAGATATCATGCAAGATACCCTGTCTAACAAGTTCAAAGAGAAAAAAACAGAACCAAAACAAACAATAAAAACAAACAAACACCTTCCGTGTCTGAGCGGGTATGCTAAATAGCTCAAAGCTTAAACATGACCCTAACAACCATCTGAATAAGCTACAAATTAAAAATTTGCCCAAGTGCCTACTCAATGCGATGGAAGTTCTTTCTCCGATGTCCGCGCTGAGGGTCGCAGTCCGAGGAGAGGAGGTTAGCGGCGCGTTGCGTCCAACCGCGGCTAACGAAGCAGGGAGATGGAGGCCTAGCTGGCCCACGGTGCTTCAGGAGAAACCTCCGGTGATGCGTCGACGAGAAAAAGCTGAGAGGAGCGAAGCTGTCCGCAAATGCCTCTTAGCGTGGAAAACTACTTAACTGTAGTTAAACTTTGCAAAGGTTTAGAATCAAAACCACTATATCGCTGAAACTTAGCGGGTCGTTCAAAAGTTCGGCCGAAACTAATTTGAACAGGCTGTTCTCAGACAATAGCGGTTAGTCTCAACACTGTAGGCGAGCGTGCCTACAGTCCGTCCGACCACTCCAGTAGTCAGAACACGAGAGAACGAATCGAGGCGCTCTCGATACAGTTAAAGCAGTTCCACTTTACATCACATCCGGGTGGAGCGCGCAAGGAATTGTGGGATCGTTATAGGGGGCGCTGGCGAGTTACCAACATCCCCCCCCCTTGGCCATAGGCGCTGAAAGGAGTGATACCCTATGGGCACATGGTGTTTAGTCTGCGACCCACGGTCCCTAGTAATCCACAATGAGGTAGTTCCACAATGAGGTAGTTCCACAATGAGGTAGTTCCAAGGGTCCTTTCTGTGAAAAGTCTTTCAGACACAGTTCAACAGTTCAATTCATTTCATACAGTCCATAAGATGCATAGGCACTTGGGCATGAAAGCATAGGCACTTGGACATGAAAACAATTACACTATGGCTACTTAACTACCTTCTACATACAATATTTCGCACAGCAAACAAAAATAATCAAAACTCCATAAAGGAAAATGGAAAAGAGAGGTTAGTTAGCATGTTAGCAAGCCTACTCTTCAAGAAAGTTAGTGGAGGCCTTAGGCCTGATGGAGAATCGGACAATGCCACGATCTAATTTCTCAGGTGCGTAGATCGTTTTGTCCAGTTTGCGGTGTAGTGTCAGTATGTACCTATGTAGAGTGATGGCTATGAAGACTGTGATAACCCAACCGCTAGCTAGAAATCCCAGCGCAATTCGGCTTATTAAAGATCCTTGATCGGACGAAGGGTTTGCGCGGTTATTCAAGAAAGTGGTAGCGATGCCAGTGGGCTTAAGATCGAATTGCACGGTTTTGGTCCCTTCCAGCAGTAGTTGTGCTTGGAGGGTGGAGTTTATCTCAAGTTCGTGACCTGGGAAGGCATCGGGCATTTCTATCTCGGTCTTAGGAGAGAGGTTTCGTTAGGGATCTTCATTCTAGTGGCAGTGTTATGTTGATCATATGATACCAGAATCTCAGTTTGGGGAGTGTTGATTAGCCACCGATTACCAGCTCTTTCTACTCTAGTTCCTATTCCTTCATCTTTAATAGACAATTTGCCTGCACACTTCTGCTCGGGGACTCTTGTCAATCCACAGAGACGGTCTGTGGTGTCTCGGATAAAGGGATTGCTGGGGCAGACCCAGTGGATATCTTTGGTAGAGGTGCACATGTCTAAGTTAGGGACGAGGTAGATAGAGGGGTTGTCATCGTGATAGGCTATGGTGGGAGGTGTCTGCAAACGTACGTGTACGTCGTTGTTCCAGAAACCTACATTAAGGACAGATTTGATTCTGTATATGTTTTGCCGTTCAATAACGGGGAGATTGAGGATGAAGCCTATTTCTAGGTTTTGAGGGTTCACAAAAATGGGGATAGCACTGCCAAGACTATAAGCCAGATGAATCTGTGATGAGTAAACGTTAGTCGTGGTAGTAGATCGGAGTATGCTGTCAACCATGCTGAGGGGTATCAAATATGGTGGGATTTTACCTCCACTCAGGGTGCTGAGAGAGCTACTTACTTCTCTCATCAGGTCCTGCATTAGGTCTCGGATTACTCGGACGTACTTGACTTCGCTTCTCATGATTGTCGCTAGCCTGTCTACGGCATGTACTGTGTTCTTGATTAATGTAGAATGCATGTTAACGGTTAGTATGGTTCCCTGCAGGGTTTTGCCTAGGCCCTGCAGCTCCTCCTGTTGAGTTAGTAGTCTACCCTGGATTTCTGCAACATACAGGAGTTTGTTATTCCGATTTGAGTGGTAACAAGGGTGGTTACTTATAGATGCACGCTTATGGATTGAGAGGCATGCAACTAAGTTGGGCAGGCTATAACTTATTGTTTGTCCACCCCCCTATGGAGTGTGGACTGCTCAAAAAGCTTTATTTGGTTGCTATGGACCCATCTATACGAAGGCGCCTGGCTGGGCTTCGAAGTTTTGATGCGGTAGGCGACGGGGGACAGTTTACCGACGATTTCGAAAGGACCGGACCAACGGGGTAAGAATTTTCTGGCTACTCCTACCGGTTTGGTGAAATTGAAGTATAGGACTCTGTCGCCTACTTCGTACTCACGGTGTGTCGCCTTTCTGTCGTAGTAAGCTTTCTGTCCTTTCGCACTCTTTTCGAGGTGTTCCTGGGCCCACGCAAATGTGGCCTGCAAGTGGCGTTGCAAGTCGGTGACGTACTGGTGTGCGGTGTACGCAGTGGCAACGCTTAGGTCCTCTGGTCGGTAGAGGAGGTGTAAGGGAAGAACCATTTCACGGCCAGTCATCATTTCGAACGGGGTGACTCCGGTGGTGCGGTGAGGAGTGGACCGAATGGCCATCAGCACCAGAGGGAGTTTGATGTCCCAATCTTTGCCATGGTGACTCACATACTTGCGAAGCATGCTCACGATGGTTTGGTTGGCGCGTTCGACCTGACCGGAAGACTGAGGATGATACGCGATGTGGAATTTTGCCTCGACTCCGAGCATCTCCCACAACACTCTCATGACCTCTGCGGTGAAATGAATACCTCGGTCGGAATCAATGGATAGGGGCAAGCCCCAACGGCTGAACACATGGTTCATAAGAAGGAGAGCGGTGGTCTCTGCGGTTTCGTTTGGGGCGGGCAAGCATTCCACCCACTTCGTGAACGCGCAAGTGACGGTCAGGAGGTACTTATTACCTCGAGCCGATTTCGGCACCGGTCCGACCCAGTCTATATGGAGATTAGACCAGGGGAATGAGATGCCTTTGCTTTGCAGTGGGGCGTGGTTCAATGGTTGGGCTGGTCGGAATTGGCAGCAAATCAAGCACCCTTTGACATACTCGGTAACGTCCTGAATCATGAAGGGCCAATAGACAATCTGTTGGAGTGTCTGGTAGGTCGCCTGAGCGTTCCTATGGCCCCCGCACGGGCTGTCGTGAGCGTACTGCAACATGACCCCCCTATGATCTGTGGGCACGACCCACCGGGGAGGTCCCTGGTTGCGTGGTGTGTACACCAGGAGTCCTTTCTCGAGTTTTAAGCCGTTTTTGAGATTGTGAAGGTGATTTAAGTCTCGGGACTGTTGCAACTCTTGTGGGGAAATTGGGGACGCCACGGGGTCCGCAAGGAACTTACGGATTTGGTGGATCACGGGATCCCTTTCCTGCATAGACACCAGGTCGGCATCCTGGGGCAGTCGGCCGAGTTGCACTGTTCCTGCTTGGGGTACTGCGTCAGTTTGACCTGCTCTAGCCTGTCGGCGAGTAATCGCGGTTACGTCATGGCGTGGCGTCTCGGGAAGCCATGACGGCTGGAATTCCCAAAGGGGGCCGTCTACGGCTCCCGCTTTGGCGAGGCCATCTGCCTCATCGTTACCGACTTTGTCAGGTCCTGGGACTTGAGAATGTCCCTTCACCTTCTTCCAATAGACGCACATTCCCTGTTCGGTTACGAGTCGATCGCATGCTAGGAAGAGTTCGGAGTGTTTCACTTCCTTGCCCCTTGCGTTTTTCATGTCCTGCACCTTCCACGAGGGAAAGTGTGAGACGAAGCTATGCCTGGCATAATTTGAATCAGAGCAGAGGACTAACCGCTTGATGTTCTCACGGGCAGCTTGTTGCAGGACGATGAGCACGGCTGCTACCTCCGCATATTGGCTAGTCCTAGCCCCGAGTCGATGTTGGTATTTCCCTTGTATAGGGGCGTTCGCCCATATGATACCGACACCGGCTTGCACTTTGCATTCATGATGGAATGAGCATCCATCTATGTAAGCGGTGGGGAGGTCTTTGCAGACGTTCTCGTCATAGTAGTGGTGGTCGGAGGGGAGAGCAGGTACGGTTGTTAGTTCGGTTTGATCCGGACTATTCTCGCAGTCGCAATGCTGGCATTCCGCCAGGCCTCGGCCAAGCGCCATCTTGTGGTTCTGGGCGTACTTCACCTCGACGTCGTAGCCCTGTAATGCCATCATCCAAGCTGCGATGCGACTGTTCGAAACTCTTCCCTCTCTCAGCCTCTGGCTGTTCAAGAACGAGACCGGTTGATGATTGGTCTCTATCACCACCTTCTGGCCACCAATGTAACTGCGAAAGTGTTCAACGGCCCAGACCGTGGCCAGCAGGGCTTTTTCACAGTCTGAAAATTTAAACTCCACAGCACTGAGGGGCCGACTGGCGTACGCTACGACACGGCGATCTTTGTCATGCTGCTGTGACAGTGCAGCGCTCAGGCAGTGGGTGGAGAAACTAGCCTCCAAGAAGAACGGTTTGTCTTTGTCGGGATACGCGAGGCAGGGAGCGGAGCAGAGCTTCTGCTTCATGCTCTTGAACGCGAGTTCTTGAGGCTCACTCCACTGGAAGGGTTTATCCTTTCGGAGGAGCTCGGTGAGCGGTCGTGCTATCTCCGCGTAGTCCTCGATGAACTGTCGGGAGTAGTTGCAGACCCCTAAGAAGCTCCTGAGTTCGGGTACGTTGGATGGGGCTTTGATGTCTTGGATAGCCCGCACCCTCCCCGACTGGGGTTCAATGCCATCTGGCCCAACGCACAGTCCAACGTATTCAACTTTGGTGCGACACCACTGCCCTTTGGTGACCGAGAGCTTCGCTCCTGCTCTGGACAGCTGAGACAGAACATGGCGTATCTCTTCGAGGTGTGCATCAAAAGTCTGTGACCTAATGAGGATGTCATCGACATAGATCAAGTTGCCACGAGCTGCGGCATCGCTCATTGCCTTATGCAAGAAGATGTTGAATTCAGCGGGGGAGTTCGCGTAGCCGAACGGACATCGGTTGAAAGTTAGCTGGCGGTTCCCAAAGGAAAAGGCCAGCTTGTGTTGGTCAGCTGGATCCACACGCATGGTCCAGAATCCACTCGCCACGTCGGCGGTGGAGAAGAACTTTGCACCCTTCACCTTGGCAAGTTCTTGATCCAGATGGATCATGGGCCATCTTGACAAGGGCACTTGCTTGTTCAGCTGCCTATAGTCAATGGTGAGACGACACTTGCCGTTCGGTTTCAGCACCGGCCACAAGGGGGAGTTGTAAGTCGAGTTACACTCGCGAATGATCTGCTTTTCCAGCAGAGTGTCCAGTGTTTCTTGTATTGAGTCGTATGCGGCTAACGGGATTTTGTATTGCCGCACGAACGTCGGTGGAGCGTTCGGATCTGTTGGGATTCGGACGGTGTGGATGTCTGTGACCCCGCAGTCATTAGAATCTCGCGCCCAGATCGCCTTGAAGTCGTAGAACAGTTCACGGAGCTGTCGTCTCTGGGCGTCCGTGGTCAGGCTGTCAGCTTTCACCAGCTGTTGTTGAACTTCTCGTTCGAAGCCTGGGTACGGTTCACCTAGAGCTGAATCGACGACCTCAGTTGCAGGGGTGTCGTTGCTCGATTGCGTGGCAAGAGCGTACACCAGCATGTGTTTCGGGGTGTCAGTTTTGGTCATGACTATGCGCTCAGCGCGAAGCATGTCGTGAGGTTCGACGCGGATCATGTGGAAAGGAAGAGTGATCCAGGGAGGTTCCACTGGATCGGAATGAGTGTCCGGCGTTGGCAGCTCACCAATGACTGGAATGGTGAGTTCAAAGTCATGGAATGCCTGGTCTATCAGAAGGCCTAAAGGCCGACGGGCGGGGATCGTGATGGCGTCCCGCGTGGAGTTTTGAACCAGGAGGTAAGTGGAACGATGACTCACTTCAAGCAGCGGAGTCCCACACACGGCTAAATCGAGCTCCATGAAGAATCTGAGAGGCTGGAAGAACGCCTGGGAGCTACGAAACTGTTGGTCTTTCATGATGACCAGCTTAAGAGGGGAACCAGCAGTCCTAGCGGGAATGACGATGTCAAATTCGCTAGCGACATGGCAGGCTTGGGGAATCGTTTGTCCTGACCGCATTTGTTCCGGGTCAGCTTGGAACGGGTGCTTAGCAGCGTCGGCTTGGGTCCAGATGACCCGGTTGACTAGGTCCAGTTGGGCTCCCAGTCTGACCAAGATGTCTGCCCCAATGACCAGTGGGTCAGGAAGTCCGGGGACGACACTCAAGAAATGAAGGAATTCTCTCTGACCGATGGCGAGCGACACGGCGCAGACGCCCGTGGCTTTGATGGGGCTCTGGGGTTGTTCGGCTGACAGTAGCCGGTGGCTCTTCTGCACAAAGACAGGGGAAGGAGTGCTCTGACGCACTATGTCGAACCACGTTTGGCTGATGGCTGACTTCTCTGACCAAAGCGCTAACCTGACGCCAGGTGCCGTGACGCCGTTGACAGTAATGTTGCCAGATATCCAGGGGTAGTACCTGGTTGGGGCAGATTTGCCAAGAAAGCAAAGGAAAGACGGGTGGCCATCAAGCGCGTTGCGGTTGAGAAGAGTGTCGGTCGAGTTTGGTGCGTCTTGACTCGGCTCAGGGTGGAGCGGAGTGGTCTCGAGGTTCTCGGGGACCTGCCCTGACTCAGCTATCGGTGGAGTAGCCTCCACGCTAACTTCATCGCAACAGGCTCGATCATGACGACGAGGATCTGGGGTCTGTGGGGACGCGACCTGGGCCCACAGTTGCCCACGACGACAGTCAATGAGGGGCGCTAGCCTATCTAGTAGGTCTTGGCCAATGAGGAACGGTTCTACCCCAACAGAGCAGATGTAAATGGGGTGAGTGATGGACATGCCCTGGAAGGTGAGTTCTAACCATGCAATGGTTGTTACTGGGGCTTGATTCTGGGTGAAGCTAACCAAGTTGACGTCACAACGTTCGGTTCTGATGGGTCTACCTTGCGCGCGCCGCGCATCAGAAACCTCTGCGAAGACTTTGGAACACATCAGGGTGATTTCCGACCCGGTATCCAAGAGAGCTTGGAGGGAAACGTTGCCTTCTACCACAACTGGGGTATAGATACGCTTGGCGTTGCCTTTCCTAACCAAATCTCCAAGAAACTGCGTCAGGGGTGCATCCTGCGGGTCAGGCTTCACTAACGGAGGGGGTGGTTTCAACTCATCGCTGCCTATTGGGCAGGGGTCCTTTCCCCACCCCACGAGGTAGACACGCGGTGGTGGTGGGGATGGGTCCCGGCCTAGTCATGCTGACGGTTCGTCCTTGTCCTTGCTTGGCTTACCCTTCCTGTTCTTATTGCTCAGCAGTTGTTTAACTCGTGCTAATTTGGTCCTTAGTTCTGCCATCCCAAGCGGCTCTTGGTTGGCTTGTTTAATCCGTGCTAATTCAGCCCTCAGTTCTGCCATCCCAAGCGGCTCTTGGTTGGCTTGTTTAGCGGTAGCTAGCTTAGGGCTCCGCTCCCTTCGAGAGGAGTTGCGATGGGGCCTTGACTGTCCGCTATTCTGAGATTTAGGGCCGTGACTGCCAGGTTTGCGGCTACCTTGCCCGTGGGCGTTGGGGCCCTGTTCCCCCTTGGCTCCAGCTTGTCGAACTTTCCAGTTACCTTTGGGTTGACTCGACGTCTGGTGGCCGGGGTTTGGGTTCGCCCAAGGGGGCCCGCGGTTTGGGGCTTCACCCCCTTCTAGGCCTAAGGACTGATCTTCCTGCTCATATAGGCTGAGGACTCTGGGCTCGTCCTCGTGGCGGTCTGTGGGTCGGACGAACGTCTCCCACGTTAGTTGTGCGGTGCGACGCATTTCTCTCATAGTATGGGGGCGCTGGCGACACGCGAGTGTTACTTGGTTACGGATGCACGGGTGAAGGTTATGGAGGAAGAGGGACTTGAAGTTGCGATCTTCCTCTAGCCCGGGCTCGCTTCTGCCCTGAAAGTACGCTGCGCGGAGCCGACGGTAGTACTCGCGAGGGTGTTCGCTTCGTTTCTGTCTGATCAGAATGGCACCCATCGTCGCAGCAGTCTCATCCTCGTACAACGAGTATTCCTCTTTCAAGTACTTACGTATTTTCTTGTAGTTGTCGAGGACTGACTGCGGTAAGGTCTCAACGAATGCTCGTACGCCACTACCTAAAGTTTTCCAGACTAGTCTGGCCTTTTCATGCGACGTAGCCTCTGGCAGGTCCAGGAGGCTACGCTCGATTTCCCGGAAATAATCATTAACGCTTCGGTGTCTATGATTTTCCGGCTCAAAACGCTCTATGTCTTTCGCAAGGACGTCGATTTGGCGGATCCTGGTTTTGCGTTCTGCGACGAGGCGTTTTGATTTTGACCCGTAGGGGTCCTCGCTGTCTTCGCTATTTGAGCTGCTCTCATATCGCCTATGTCTGCGTTTCGGCTTGTAGGCGGCCTCTCCGTCAGAGGAGTCTGAGGGTACGTAGCGCGGCGTTTTCTGCGGGCTAGAGGCTGCAGCGATATTGAAGCGTGAGGGGGTGTAGTGGGGAGTAAAGTAAAAACTCCCAGCGCCACGAGGTGGCGATCGCGCGACTTTCACGCGAGTTGAGCTTGAGTGCGGTGTCTGATCTACCGTTCTAAGCTCAGGTTCTTCCTCCTCCAGAGCGGAACTCTGTTCTTGGGAGGGTTTGGCCGATCCCTCATCTGAGCGACGTGCTTGCGTCACTTCTTCTCTGAGGTATTCTATTTCGCGCTTTAGTTCATCTTGTGTGGCTCTCAGGCCCACGAGGCTACTCTCCGCGCTTTCTGCTCTCCTTTGAGCTTCGGCCAGTTGTCGTTTTAGTGTTCTTTTCTTTTGTTCGAGGGTCATACACACATGTTCCATTTCCTTATAGTAGATCATGAACAATTTGGGTAGCCCTTCTGGGAGAGTCATAGTACGCTCCTTAAGTTCCCTAACGGCTATGTGTATTTCATCAAAGCGAGCCTTTTGGTCCAGATCACAGAAGTAATTTCTCCTATCCTCCGGGACTTGGCCTAAATCGCCTACAACGTCGAAGAGAGAGAGGAGGGGCCCTTCTGACTCCCTTGATGGGGAACGCGACATTTTGTTCGAAATGTATTAATTAACTTAAAGGAAATTAATACTAGGGGTTGATTAGGTTAGAATTTAATTTAATCCAAGTTGCTAAATAATTGATGTGGATTCTTAGCTACTTTGTTTTCACTAATGTTTCACTTGTATTAATTAGCTTAATTAATAATTAGTTAATAATAATGATTATTAATAATATTAATTAAGTACTTGGATTAGATATTACTCTAATGTACTAATCAATTAAACCAGTTTATCAGCTAACTGTGGTTGGCAGCTGAATTTCAGTTCTGTGATTAACACACTGTTAATGATTCACCATTAAAGTCATCTGTGTTATACCTTGGCAGTTGATTTTGGGTATACAGCAGTTTACAAGTTATTGTTGAGAAATTCACAAGGTCATTAAACTATTCCTCACACGGGGCACCACTTTAATGTAGGTTGAATTGGGATTAATTAAATTATAAATGTGATAATTAAATTAATCAATTTATAAATAAAGATCAGTCTCATAAAATCTTAAATTATTAATCTTAATACTCACCGTGAATGGTTACATTCAAGATTAATGGTAGCTCTGTATTAGATGGGAAACCCAGTTGTATACAAAAGCTAAATTCTGAAGGAAAAAGGAGTTCTAAATAGTTGACCTTGTGAATAAACAACAGGAACAAGTAAAATGCAAATTCAATTTTATTAGCTTTTATTTGTCTACTACTCACTAATAATAATAATCTCAAAATACATTCAATGTCGGCAAAGGTAATAACAAGACAAAACAATGGAACAATTACACCTGGACTATAAATTTGAGGGAAAGAGAGAGAGAAAGAGATAGAAGAGAATCCCTTGTGTGTGCGCGTGTGTGTGGAGGTGTGTGTGCGTGTGTGTGTGACCTAGCTTGTCGTTAGCTAAAACAAAGGAATGTTAGCTAAAACAAAGGAATGTTAGCTAAATAGAACAAAGGATTAGCTCTGTGGCTAATGTGTGCTTTGTGTAGGTATCTGTGGGCAGATGCTAATGACTAGCCACTCTGGCAATGCTTAAACAAAATGGCGGTCAGTGCCTAGGTGTCGTATCACAGGTAACTCAATGAGGGAGGTAACAAAATGGCGTCGGGAAATATGGCGCCGGCAGGCCTAGTCGAGAACACAAGCCTACCAGCTAGCGTATCACCCTGAGGTAGCTAGCAATAAGTTGCTAAGGAGAATCTGACCACGCTACAGCTGGATCCAAACACTGCACTTAACAACAATTTCCAACAGACTATCTAGGCAAAGAACTCAACGCGAGAGAGAGAGAGAGAGAGAGTGTATATATATGTGTGTGTAATAGGTGTTGGATGGAGAGAACTAGGCCTTGTAGCGGTCTAGCCTCGGAGCTTAAAATAACAAACTTGTCGCTGCGCTGCTAATCAGATAGGGAAGCTAGCAATGGAGTTAAGGAAAGATATCATGCAAGATACCCTGTCTAACAAGTTCAAAGAGAAAAAACAGAACCAAAACAAACAATAAAAACAAACAAACACCTTCCGTGTCTGAGCGGGTATGCTAAATAGCTCAAAGCTTAAACATGACCCTAACAACCATCTGAATAAGCTACAAATTAAAAATTTGCCCAAGTGCCTACTCAATGCGATGGAAGTTCTTTCTCCGATGTCCGCGCTGAGGGTCGCAGTCCGAGGAGAGGAGGTTAGCGGCGCGTTGCGTCCAACCGCGGCTAACGAAGCAGGGAGATGGAGGCCTAGCTGGCCCACGGTGCTTCAGGAGAAATCTCCGGTGATGCGTCGACGAGAAAAAGCTGAGAGGAGCGAAGCTGTCCGCAAATGCCTCTTAGCGTGGAAAACTACTTAACTGTAGTTAAACTTTGCAAAGGTTTAGAATCAAAACCACTATATCGCTGAAACTTAGCGGGTCGTTCAAAAGTTCGGCCGAAACTAATTTGAACAGGCTGTTCTCAGACAATAGCGGTTAGTCTCAACACTGTAGGCGAGCGTGCCTACAGTCCGTCCGACCACTCCAGTAGTCAGAACACGAGAGAACGAATCGAGGCGCTCTCGATACAGTTAAAGCAGTTCCACTTTACATCACATCCGGGTGGAACGCGCAAGGAATTGTGGGATCGTTATAGGGGGCGCTGGCGAGTTACCAACATCCCCCCCCTTGGCCATAGGCGCTGAAAGGAGTGATACCCTATGGGCACATGGTGTTTAGTCTGCGACCCAAACAAGCTTACTTGATTACCAACAATTTTATTACCTCATTTTACTGAATTATACCTGCCATGCTGAGAATTGCATGTGATCCCAGTCATATTTCAACAGTAGTGAATTGTTTCTGGTACAGCAAATACTTTAAAAGATGGAACATTGCATGTACTCCTGGTGTTTTTCAGGTAAGTTTGGTCTACCTCGGTATGGTCTTGTGCATCAATTGATTATTGTTTGACAGCACATTAATCTTCTTGCTGCTTCCTGTGGAACTTGCGAACAATGATGCCTTTTTTTTTTTCATTATATAAATCATGACCAGGATGAACAGGTATTCAGGTATGGGCTGCATGTTTAACAAACCCCTGGAGGGCATTGCAGCCCAATGCTGAGGATTGATCTATACCTAATCCTGTTTACACTTGAAATATTAAGATTATACCTTGAGCCATTTGAATATAATGCACATTATCTAGACAGCACTCATCTTATTTTTTCCAATTAAACAAAGCTATTTCCTTGCAATGGCTGCCGATAATTGACTGAACAAAAGGTCCACCATTATGATAACCTCACATGGATGTAATTATAATTTGAGATGAAACTAGTGTGACTTATAGCAGATTAAGGTCATTGTGTAGATAGGTTCAGATTGAACTACAGAATGATGACCTAATGAAATCCTTGGAGTTCAGGGAATATTATCCTGCATTAACCTACGTTTTATCTCCTGATGCCATCTCCAGTCATAATGTGATGCTGCAGGATCTTTTGGCTTTTACAAGATTTTCTCTTTTTTTAATCTTGTTTCAATTTATTTCCACCGACATCAACAGAAACATTCATTCTGTCATAGCACTGCTGTGAAAACATGCTTTGTTAATACTATACACAGTAATCATGCATACAGTAATTATACATCCAGGACACTTTTTCCATGGAATAAAAACATGGTATTCTATTTCCTTCTAGCAGCTTTCATTCATTTGGTTCGATAGCATGCAATATTGTTTTCATATCACCTTATCCTACACTTATTACGCCACTCTACCCGATGGCAAATGAGTGTGCAATATTGTTACATGTTACATTGTACACTGTCAAGACAACACGTCTGAGACGTAAAACTCCTGCACTAATGAGCGACCATGACAATTTGTAAACAAACATGGCCACCAGGTTTGCTTCATTAAAAACCGAAGCTTTTGAGAGAACTTTGGCTGGCAGGTTGCTTCGTTGTGTGTAGCTGTCGATATTGATTTTAAAAGTAAGTAAATTACACAGGGAAAATGATATTCGGCTTGACTGCACTAGCGTTGGCTTCCGTTAACACTTGACGAATGCTACACTGGCTGGAAGGTAACTGGACTGCTGCACTCCATGCCGAGTCTTGGGTAAGCTAGTGCTGGCTTTCAAGAATGTTGATATGAAGAGAATGTATAATATTGGCTGGCTTTTTTTTTTTCATGGTCTATCAAATTTATTCCATTCAGCTACTTGTCTTCAACTCATTCAATATCATGCTAGCTGAATGGAGGATATCTGATGGGCCCCAAAAAAAAAAGCCAGCCAGTATTTAAGCAGTGCATTGTTGAATTCTTTAATCTGATTGGTCTGAAGTTGTCTTTTATTTTTCTATGACAGCAGCTCTTTCTGCAAGGCAGATTTATAGTCTGGTTAACTTAGTATCTTTTAGTATATGGTTAATTTAATAGATTTATAGTTCTTAGGCAGGTTTATAGTCTGCTTTGACCAGAATCCATGAATCCAACCAGATTTTGACAGGAGTTTGTCATGGCTGTCAAATTTCCAGGGTTGGGCCCAAATATGAACATCAGGAAAGATGAATGGGCCTTGTCATGTGACATAACCAAAGAAAAGAGATGTGGTGTCTGGAATGCCCCATGACACCCTGATGAAAAGCTGAGCATGTCAGAATTTTTTGTATTTTCTCAGAGTGGCATTTCCTCCAGCAAGTTCCTTGATGTTCCTTCTGTAGTCATGACTGACAATTTCTGGACTCTCCTCCTTGACAACACAGAGATGTGAATGATGACTAGTCAGGGTCAAACTTGTAGTGTTGTCAGTCTCCCAACCAAGAATTGATGGCACTCCTCTGACATGGCGACCATCATGAAGGACAAAAATATTGTGAATCCTGTTCATGTTTTTGTAACAACCACTTATGTTTTTTTAATAACCTTGTATTTTTGGCATTTTATTCATGCTTCAAACCTTTTTTATTTTTGAAGTAAAATGCAGAACATATCCAAACGGATGTAAGATCCACAGTAGGACCAAGTCAAGCATTCAAACCACCCCCACAAGTCCAACAGATTCTGTAAACCAACCTTTGTTTTATTATTCTCGCATGGCTCTCCCCTCCTCTGCCACAGCCATTATGTAGTAATGATACAATCCAAAATAAACCCAGCGGTTCCTGAAATGAAACCAGCCCTGGTTATGTGCTTCATTAGCTGTGTGGTTTGAGTGCGGTTTCCTAGTTCTCTTCTCATTGGCTTGGTTTGAGACATGAGAAATATGTGCTCATATCTGGGTAGGTGTTTGTGGCTAACCAGTGACACTAAAATGTGCTCTGAGGTTCATTAACATGTTCCCTGGATGTTGTGTGGTGCTTAGAAGCTCAGGGAAAATTCACTACACAACGGATGTTCAAGTAAGACTGGTAAATGGTCCAGCTGCATGAAGTGTCTTGCGTAGAAAGGTCAGAACAAGCAGCTGACATACTGTATCTGAATGCTGACGAGCTCGAAATGAGACAAACTGAAGTGGTTTTGTCTCCTGTTGCTTCATGTCATAGCTTTTGACTACCATCACAGACAAGACCGTGAACTGGTGTGTGGGTTGTTTTTTAAGACAAGCCACATTTTGCTAATCAGGGCAGAAAGGGTAAACTAGCTTGATCTGTGAAAGTTTGTGAAATTTTTTCATTTTCTGAGCTGTTGAACCTTGTTCTGGTGGGATGAGCTGCCTTGAGCTAAATTGTTGACATAAAAGCATGTGATTAGGAGCAACCGAGGATCTGCGACAGAAAGCAAAGTTTGTTCATGTTTTGAAAAATAACTGAAATATGGCCCTTTTTTCATACCTTTATCTCTGTTTCCTTTTTTTTTTTAAGTACTTGGTTTGGTTTGTTGAAATACATTGCTGGGTTGCAAGGTGAGACAGGTGACACTGAGACAGCCTGTCAATAATCACTAGGGTCATGTCCATAGACTGTATAAAAGTTCAATGATTTTCTCAACAGCTTTATTTGAACACGATCAGTTGATGGCAGAATGGAAAGAGGTGGATCTTCTGGGGAATGCATGCACTCACAGCTATAACTAGAACCTATGTTTCAGTTTTCTGAAAGGATTAAAGATGCATTTCGTTTGAAATATTTGCCAAAAACAAACTACATCACAGCTTACAAAAACTCAGCACCCAACCTGCAGAAGCATGTTGAGGTATGTAAACGTTTTATTCCAAGAGAAAGCTTGCAATAAAGTTGTCTGTGCTTTTAGAGCTAGCGATAATTTGTTGCAAACGTAGCTATGCAGTCTGGTTAGTCAAATGACTTTCTATGGATTTTCCCACCAAGTTGCCATTGCCTTGTCCACAGCTAACATTAACACACAGCTAGTTAAATTGGACACTGTTAGTTAGCATGTAAAAATGGAGTTACGCTAATATGAATAATGTTAACTTATCTGAAGTCCTTTCAGAAATGTTTTAGCATAATCTTGCCAAACAATGTAGAAATCTTTTTTTCTAGTAGCGTTAGCTACCCAATATGATTTCGAGTTTGAAAAGCATTTGCTAGCATGTCAGGTGGAGTTTCACTGACTAGCTAGCTTAACCACCATGATGGCACAGCATGCGTTCATGTTGTGAATTTACATTTCTGTCTTTTGGTAATGGCATTAGGTTTTGTAAGCATTATGGCAATAATACAACAATGTGTTGACAAATGTTGTTCTTTTAATACTTAAGTATTTTTAAAAGCAAATACTTCAGTACTTAAGTAAAAATTTGACTGTAGAACTTTCACTTGTATTGGAGTGACATTTTGACCAGTGGGATCTGTACTTTGACTTAAGTAATGAAGTTGGGTACTTTGTCCACCTCTGCCCATGACCAGTCACTGATTACCACTGCTCCCCTTGACCAATTACTGATTGCCACTATTTCCCCATGGCCAGTTGCCGATTACCACTGTCAGCTCTCACACTTTCATTTGAAACTCTTTTCTTGGAGATAATATAGTAATAAGTGAGTAACTGTTTCCTTACTTGTCATCTTCCATGACTTCTCATGGTCAGCACTGGTCTGAATTCTTGATAAAAATTTTAGTATTTATATTGCAAGTGAAAATATTCCTTCATGTCCCCTAATTCATAATTTGATATGCCACTGATCGTGATGAATAAATTAATATGCAAATTGGTATGTAATATCTCATGACGTGTTGTGTGTTTTTTTTTTTTTTTTTTTTTTTTTTTTTGAGGGCGCTTTAGCTACTTTTCTTGGAAAAGCTGATTGAGTTGGCAACACTCCAGCGTAGTTCTGTTTCAGGTTGCAAATCTCCAGAAATAATAAACCAAACTCATGCATAACACCATTTTTTTTTTCATTTTTTTTCTCCAGAAGTACTGATGTTCAAAGTACCAAACTACAAATAATAAACTAGTGACCATAATGTCTTGAAATATCAAGTTATTACTTTCTGTATTTTGGCCATTTCCTACATTGTAGAACAATACTGAAGACATCAAAACTATGAAATGACTTCTGGAACGTATATGGAATTATGTGGTAAACAAAAAAGTGTGGGGGGAAAAAAAGGTTGATATTTTAGATTCTTCAAAGTAGCCACCATTTACCTTGATGCTTTGCACACTATTGGCATTATCTTCACCAGTGTCATGAGGAAGTCCCCTGAAATGCTTTTGAATTAACAGGTGTGCCTCATCAAAAGTTAATTAGTGCGTGAGTTTCTTGCCTTCATGATGCATTTGAGATTAAATAGTAAACAAATGCAGTAAATGGCCCTATTTCACACCTGTAGTTATCTATATGTCAAGAACCGCTCAACTAAGTAAAGAGAAATGACATCCATTGCTTTAAGGCATGAAGTGTCTTTTTTAATTAATTAAAAAAAAAAACAGTGAATTAGGTTTGGCCAAACTTTTGACTGGTACTCTTTGTAACATGAATGATTTATATGCATGAGCGTGTTCAAACATGTTATTGGTCATTCAGTGATTTGGAATCTCAGACGAATCATAAATACAGCCAATCAATAGCATTGTCCCCTCACAGCAAGAAGGTTCTGGGTCTGAGCCCAGTGGCTGACGGGGGCCTTTCTGTGTGGGCTTTGTGTGTTCTTCCCATGTCTGCGTAGGTTTCCTCTGGGTGCTCCGGTTTCCCCTACAGTTCAGAGACATGCGGTTAGGTTAACATGGGGCGGCCCTTGAGTGAGGCACCTAACCCCCAACTGTTCCCCAAGCACTGTAGCATGGCTGCCCACTGCTCTGGGTATGTGTGTGCTCATTGCTCGTGTGATCACTGCTTCAGATGGGTTAAATGCAGAGAGGAATTTTGAAAGTGTATGTGATTTTTAATAAAATTCTTCTTCTTTACTGTACCAAGACAGTGTAAAGGACTGTTTTTACTCCCTGACTCTTGAATTAATGGACTCTTGGGCATTGGTCTATCCTCTTGTTTAATTTTCAGTCTCTCAAGTATGAGCATCACAAGACTTTTCTGAGCCATATTAATGGTCCACCATTTTGCCCCTAACAGCAGCGAAGCTGCGAGTTGAAGAATGTGACAGGTAGCTAGTTAGACTTGTATCCATCACATTTTCAAAAATGAATGCAAATCAAATTTTATACTTTTTACAAATTACACCTTCAGACTCCAACCAATTCCAATTGTTACTGCTGATATTTTTAAGTTTGAAATGTTAGTCACATTCATTCCTAATTTACAGTTTGGCAGCTGGCTCCTCTGAGAGATCAGAAGGAAATGCATCCAGGAAAGAAAAACAAAGGGCACACTGACCATATACAGCCCTGTGATGGCCTGGCGACTTGTCCAGGGTGTACCCTGCCTTTCGCCCGTAGTCAGCTGGGAAAGGCTCCAGCTTGCCTGCAACCCTGTAGAAAGATAAAGTAGCTAGAGATAATGAGATGAGACACCTGAGATGTATAATAAAACCCTTTTTTTAAATAGTAACTATTCAACAGTTACATCAAAGTTCCACCAAAACCAGATTAATCACTTTGATCTGGCTGTGGTGGTGGTTATGAAATTCCAGGAAAGCTATGTACAGCAGGAGTGTGTTTTTAAAAAAAAAAAAAAAAAAAAAACCTTGTAATATCTAATTATAGATTATTAGACTTTGAACTAATTGGGAAAAACAGCAATCAAATACTTCAATAAAATATCGATGGTGAATCTTCATTTCATTTGGACATTTAACATTTCTTTTGGATGGTTAAAATTATCCATTACAAATGTAGTAAAATATTTCTGGGGAATTTTACAACAGTGCTGAACTCGATCAGTTTTTCATTTACAATGTGATTGTCACCCTTATGTCCAACTGTTTGTTTCAGCTTCATTTGTTTAAATTAATTTATACTTCAAGTTTTACCTTCCTTCCTCCAGAAACTTTGAATTTGGGTGAGTCTACAGTATCTCTTAAAACTGCAGATCAGGTAATGGGCTAGAACAACACTTGCACCATAATGGGGCATTGAATAGTTTCTGTCTATTGTTAAATTCTGAGGTTTATTGAAATATTAGATGACATCAAAGCATAATGATTATCATAACTACACATACATCTTGATAAACTTTGTGAACCGCTTTCCTTTCATTGAACTAGGAAATGCATAGTAATAAGGTTATGGTCAGGACAAGTGGATTAAAACGTTAATGTCGAGCCCCGTAGTCGAAAGTAATCACCTCTCCTAGGCCATTGTACTTAAAGTATGTCTGTTTTAAATGAACATAAATTGGATCATCAGTATATTTAAAGTGTGTGTATGTGTATACGTGTGTGTATATATACATATAGTGTGTGTGTGTATATGTGTGTGTATGTGTGTGTGTGTGTGTGTATGTGTATATATATATATATATATATATATATATATATATATATATATATAATATACACACACACACACACATATATATATACACACACATATATATATATATATATATATATATATATATATATATATATATATATATATATATATATAATATATATTTCAAAGATTAATTTCCTGAACGGCATGCCATTTTTTATATATATATATATATATATATATATATATATATATATATATATATATATATAAAATGGCATGCCGTTCAGGAAATTAATCTTTGAATATATTGAATGAATCCCCGAATATATTGAATGAAACATTTGAATATATGGAATGAAACTTGGCTGACGTCATGAAGGCACTGCCGCCGTCCTGCAGCAAAAATGAGTCAGTCGGCTCGGGATTTGGTTGCGGCTATTTTAAACAATAAAGACATTGTTAACACTCTGGCGAATGTTTGTGGTTTTATTAGTGTTTACTTCTTTTATGTGCAACGAAGCTACGGTGACAGTCATTTCCCTCGTGGATCATATTTGTATAACGGTATTTTCTGTATATAAAACTAATTTGTAAATTTTGTTTGTCAAGTTTTACAGCGTTTCTCAGTATAGTCTAATACTCTCCTCTGAGTCAGAGTTTTTCTTGGGACCTGTTGTCTGTCTGCCGAGCGGGGGCAGAATACAAAGTTTCATTCGATATATTCAAAGTTTCATTCAATAGACCCCTTCGCATGTTTGTAAACAAACCGACCGTTGCCAGGATGCGCGCGCAGCCTGGACCCAGAAACAATGGCGCTGCCCATAGACCGGCATTATGAGCGGTCAGATTATGCCAAACAATTGTCGTTACAAGATCGAGAATGCTACATAAATAAGTTAACTCTAACAAGTGGACATCGCCTACCGGATCCGCATTTAATTAGAGTGGACGGACGATGTTAGTAATTAAGTTCCCTGATATACAATGGCCAGATATATACTCGTACCTTATTGACAAGACTTCAGTGTACACCCACGAAAAACTTCGTGCCTACAAGTCTTTAGACGCATATGCTTATGTGCGGGCATGTACAACTTGATTAACAATGGGACATTCATATTCATTTTGTTTTAATCAAATTATGCCAGTGATGTGATGGCAATGTGGCTTTAGCTACAACAGCAAATCCCAACACTAAACAGCGATTTGCAGGAGGTAATGGCATGAAAGGAATGATAGTGTAAAGAGTGCAGCTAAGAGAAATCAGAGCTGCGTAAAAAGCGAGAGGCAGAGAGCAGAAATGAAACTGAACAGGGCGGGAGCTAGGTTAGAGCAGTCAACGTAAGTTGGCATTTAGAGTGAGGGCACACAATTTTACCTTTCCATCCTTGCTTTAAAATTGTGATTTTCGGCATACACAAATAATGATGGCACAAAATCTGGACTGCTTGAGTCAAGTGAGACCTCTCCTACAAACAAAATTGCATGCAAAGCTAAGTTAACATGCTAACAATATTCATTACATTGTGTAATGACCCAGCTAATCAGACAAACGTTACCAAAGTATTTTGCTACATCAATAAACGAAGACTAGAAAGAATAAAAAAGAAAGATTTAATAAATAGCCTGATCTTACCTGTGATGAAGTGGGCGCTGCAAACCCGCACATTTTTGATGGTGCTTTCATCCCAGTCTACACGTTTGATGGCTTGTAGCCATATACATCGGCGATTTTTTTTTTTTTTTTTGAATGGGTGAGATCCTGCTGGAATTCTGTACATTTTAACCCCATCACTACTACGATTCGGACGCCCGACAACACAACTAGGCATTTCTGAGTCTTTTTTGGGTCCAGGCTGCACGCGCAATTTCCACTTGCGTATGAATGACGTTTACTGCGAAGGGGTCTATATATTCAGGGATTCATTCAATATATTCAAAGATTCATTTCCTGAACGGCATGCCATTTTGTGTGTATATGTGTGTGTATATATGTATACGTGTGTGTGTATATAGATACCCCGCTGGTATCATAAACTGGCCAAAGGAGGAGATAGAAGCCACAGATATCAAGACTAGAAAGCACCTCACCATGCATGGAGGGTTCCACCCCAAGTCCAGCACCCAGAGACTATACACTAAGCGGAAAGAGGGAGGCCGAGGGCTAGTGAGCGTCAAGACCACGGTCCAGGATGAAACATCGAAAATCCGAGAATACATCAGAAAGATGGCCCCAAAGGATGAACTGCTAAGTGAATGTCTCAGGCAGCAGAACCCTGATGAGAGCGCAGAGGAGGAACAGACAACCTGGAGGGACAAACCCCTACATGGCATGTACCACCGTCAGATAGAGGAAGTGGCTGATACCAAGAAATCCTACCAGTGGCTGGATAATGCAGGACTGACAGACAGCACAGAGGCACTAATCATGGCAGCACAAGAGCCATAGAGGCCAGGATCTACCAGAGTAGATCAGACCCAAGATGCAGACTGTGCAAAGAAGCCCCTGAAACAGTCCAGCACATAGTAGCAGAGTGTAAGATGCTAGCTGGATCAGCGTACATGGAGAGGCACAACCAAGTGGCTGGGATGGTATACAGGAACATCTGCAACCAGTATGGAATAGAAGTACCCAAGTCCCAATGGGCCATACCACAGAAGGTGGCTGAGAACAACAGGGCCAAGGTTCTGTGGGACTTCAGCTTCCAGACTGACAAACAGATCCTGGCTAACCAACCGGACATAGTGGTGGTGACAAAGAGCAGAAGAGGGTGGTGGTGATAGATGTGGCGATCCCAGCTGACGCCAACATCAGGAAGAAGGAACATGAGAAACTTGAAGTATCAAGGGTTGAAAGAGCAGCTGGAACGGATGTGGAAGGTCAAGGGTTGCGTGGTCCCCGTGGAAGTGGGGGCACTTGGGGCAGTAACCCCCAAACTGGGAGAGTGGCTCCAGCAAATCCCAGGAACAACATCTGAAGCCTCAGTCCAGAAGAGCGCAGTCCTAGGAACATCAAAGATACTGCGCAGAACCCTCAAACTCCCAGGCCTCTGGTAGATACCACCCCCCCGCCGGGGGTGAGAAGGAGATTTTATATATATATATATATATAATGTGTGTATGTGTGTGTGTGTGTGTGTGTGTGTATGTATATATAATGTGTATATATGTGTGTGTGTGTGTGTGTGTATATATTGTGTGTGTGTTTTATATGATAAATCAGAAAATATGACTCAAAGTAGTCAAGCATATGAAAATTAATTCAATAAGAATAATAAATACATAGAGCAAACATGTCCCACAAATGGTCCTTTATTCAATATATTATCCAATTTTTTTTTTTTTTTTAGCTACACAGCTGTAAGATCTCATGACACATGATGGTGTCTTGCAAAAGTATTCATCCCCCTTGGTGTTTGTCCTGTTTTGTCACATGGAATTACAAGCTGGAATTAAAATGGATTTTAACAACATCCCTACCACTTTAAAGGTGACAACTGTTGTATTGTAACACAATAAGATGAAGAAAACAGAAATCTGGAGTGTGCATAGGTATTCACCTCCCAAAGTCAATACTTTGTAGAGCCACCTTTTGCTACAATTACAGCTGCAAGTCACTTGGGGTATGTCTCTATTAGCTTAGCACATCTAGCAACTGGGATTTTTGCCCATTCCTCAAGGCAAAACTGCTCCAACTCCAAGTTAGATGGGTTGCATTGGTGTACAGCAATCTTCAAGTGACAGTGGTGCTTGAAAGTTTGTGAACCCTTTAGAATTTTCTATATTTCTGCATAAATATGACCTAAAACATCAGATTTTCACACAAATCTTAGTTAGATAGAGAACCCAGTTAAACAAATGAGGCAAAAATATTATACTTGGTCACTTATTTATTGAGGAAAATGATCCAATATTACATATCTGTGAGTGGCAAAAGTATGTGAACCTCTAGGATTAGCAGTTAACTTAAAGGTGAAATTAGACTCCGGTGTTTTCAATCAATGGGATGATAATCGGGTGCGAGTGGGCACCCTGTTTTATTTAAAGAATGGGGATCTATCAAAGTCTGATCTTCACAACACATGTTTGTGGAAGTGTATCATGGCACGAACAAAGGAGATTTCTGAGGAGCTCAGAAAAATTGTTGATGTTCAACAGGCTGGAAAAGGTTACAAAACCGTCTCTAAAGAGTTTGGACTCCACCAATCCACAGTCAGACAGATTGTGTACAAATGGAGGAAATTCAAGACCATTGTTACCCTCCCCGGGAGTAGTCGACCAACAAAGATCACTCCAAGAGCAAGGCGTGTAATAGCTGGCAAGGTCACAAAGGACCCCAGGGTAACTTCTAAGCAACTGAAGGCCTCTCTCACATTGGCTAATGTTCATGAGTCCACCATCAGGAGAACACTGAACAACAATGGTGTGCATGGCAGGATTGCAAGGAGAAAGCCACTGCTCTCCAAAAATAACATTGCTGCTCATCTGCAGTTTGCTAAAGATCACGTGGACAAGCCAGAAGTCTATTGGAAAAATGTTTTGTGGACGGATGAGACCAAAATAGAAATTTTTGGTTTAAATGAGAAGTGTTATGTTTGGAGAAAGGAAGACACTGCATTCTAGTATAAGAACTTTATCCCATCTGTGAAACATGGTGGTGGTAGTATTGTCGTTTGGGCCTGTTTTGCTGCATCTGGGCCAGGATGGCTTGCCATCATTGATGGAACAATGAATTCTGAACTATACCAGCAAATTCTAAAGGAAAATGTCAGGACATCTGTCCGTGAACTGAATCTCAAGAGAAGGTGGGTCATGCAGCAAGACAATGACCCTAAGCACACAAGTCGTTCTACCAAAGAATGGTTATAGAAGAAATAATGTTAATGTTTCGGAATGGCCAAGTCAAAGTCCTGACCTTAATCTAATCAAAATGTTGTGGAAGGACCTGAAGCGAGCAGTTCATGTGAGGAAACCCACCAACATCCCAGAGTTGAAGCTGTTCTGTACAGAGGAATGGGCTAAAATTTCTCCAAGCCAATGTGCAGGACTGATCAAGTTATTGGAAGCGTTTAGTTACAGTTACTGCTGCACAAGGGGGTCACGCCAGATACCGAAAGCAACGGTTCACATACTTTTGCCACTCACAGATATGTAATATTGGATCATTTTCCTCAATGAATAAATGACCAAGTATAATAATATTTTTGTCTCATTTGTTTAACTGGGTTCTCTTTATCTACTTTTAGGACTTGTGTGAAAATCTGATGTTTTAGGTCATATTTATGCAGAAATATCGAAAATTCTAAAGGGTTCACAAACTTTCAAGCACCACTGTATGCCACAGATTCTCAGTTGGATTGAGATCTGGGCTTTGACTAAGCCATTCCAAGACATTTTCAAGGTTTCCCTTTAAACCACTCCAGTGTAGCTTTAGCGGTATGGTTAGGGTCATTGTCCTGCTAGAACATGAACCTTCGCCCCAGTCTCAAACCTCTGGCTGACTCAAGCAGGTTTTCCTCCAGAATTGCCCTGTATTTAGTGCCATCCATCTTTCCTGTCCCCGCAGATGAAAAACATCCCCACAGCATGATGCTACCACCACCATGCTTCACTGTAGGAATGGTGTTCTCAGGGTGTTTGGGTTTGCACCATATATGGCATTTCCCATGATGGCCAGAAAGTTCAATGTTGGTTTCATTTGACCAGAGAATCTTCCATTTGTTTGGGGAGTCTGCCACATGCTGTTGGGCAAACTCCAAACACATTTTCTTAAGCAATGGCTTTTTTCTGGCTACTCTTCCATACAGCACCTCTGTATGGAGTGTATGGCTTAGTGTCAGGTTTGTGGTAAAGAGAGAAGAAAGAAAGCACAACTTTATTCATCATACACTTATGAAATTCCTCTTTGCATTTAACCTATCTGAAGCAGTGAACACACACATGCACACGTGTGTGTGCTCATTGCTCACATGCCCAGAGCATTGGGCAGCCATGCTAACATCACCCAGGTAGCAGTTGGGAGTTAGGTGCCTCGTTCAAGGGCACCTCAGCCCAAGGCCATCCCATATTAACCTAATCACATGTCTTTGAACTGTGGGGGAAACCGGAACACCCGGAGGAAACCCATGCAGACACTGGGAGAACTCCACACAGAAAGGCCCTTGCCAGCCGCTGGGTTCGAACCCAGAACCTTCTTGCTGTGAGGCAATCATGCTAACCACTACACCACTGTGCCACCCAACCACTACATCACTGTGCTGCTTGGTAGTGACAGTCTTTCCATTTTGTTACAATGGATTTAATGGTGCTCCCTGGGATATTCAAAGTTTGAGGGTTTTTTTTTTTTTTTATATAACCCAACCCTGATCTATACTTCTCCACAACTTTTGTCTCTGACCTGTTTGGAGGCTCCTTGGTTCTCATGTTGCTTGCTTAGTATTGTTGCAGAGTCAGGCTCCTTCCATAACAGGTTGATTTTTATACAGACGTGATACTTTGATTGCACACAGGTGGCTCTTAACTAATTATGTGACTTATGAAGTGAATTGGTTGGACCAGTTCTTATTTAGGGGTTTCATACAAAAGGGGGTGAATACCTAAGCACACTCCAGATTTGTTTTTTCATCTTGTTTTATTGTGACGCAAACAATTTGCATCTTTAAAGTTGTCGGCATGTTGTGTAAATCAAATAGTGCTAACCCTCCAAAAATCCATTTTAATTCCATCTTGTAATGCGACAAAACAGGACAAACACCAAGGGGGATGAATGCTTTTGCAAGACACTGTATGGGTTTCATACTGTCCTTCAGATTAATACTTTTGGTTCTATTAACTCTTCCTGCTTATATTATGGTTCCTGTTCTTGTAGTAATGAACTCTCTAAATTATTCATGATCAATTTGTGCAAGTTGTTTTGCAGTCGATTTCCAGACCTTCACTTTGCTGGGATGCTTCGAGAACATCAAACCAAATCAGTGAAAAACAATGCATTATTTGACTTTTTGGACAGTTTTATGAGCTGAAGATCCATTATCATCAATCTTTGGAGAAATAATGTAAGAATTGTGCAAAGCACAGGAATCTAGAATTCTCACCACTTGATAAACTGTCTTGCGAGTTTACTTTTGAGTAAAGATCGTTGTTTTAATGTGTGAGGCATGTGGATGTGCTGTCTTCTGTATTTAATTCCGATAAAGAGGTCAATTTTTTTTGTTTTGATCGTGATATGGTTTCATTTTACCTGACAAGTACTTCTGTTAGAGGATGTGATGTAACTTATTTCTGACAGTAGGCTCTCCAAACACCCGTCTCAAAACATTCAAGCACACATCTGTTCAAATCAATGCAGCTGTTTGCTGGTGGACATGAATTCAGATCAGATGTGAATCTGGAGGCATAACTTTGTCTAAACTTCTGTTTTTGCTGATCAGCTACCGACCACAATTTCATACACATGCAATTCCAGGTTGGTTGGGTTTATTTCGGGGGGGAAGTTAACTTCATACTCAACCCTAATGCATTTTTATATTTATAAAAGTGTCACATCTGCACCTGCTTGCACTCAAGATTACACTTTGCAGAATTCAGTGGCCTTCAAATATGGCTGCCCTGGATTACAACACCCATCCTGCACTTCACCGCTCAGTCTCCTGATTACTGATTGCACTCAATCACCAGAGCACACCATTTCGGCACTCACAGCACAGACTTTGCGAGGTAAATGCTTAGTTTCATGCATCTGACGTTCCCGAGTCTTTTTTGTTTATTGTGCTACTTTTCTGGTTTGACTTTTTGTACTTTGCCCTTTTGATATTGCATCTGATTTCCTGATTGTGCCTCGCCTGACCATTGCCTGTTTTTTAATTCTGCTTTCTGCCTTAGGATTTGGATTTGTATGTAGTGGAAGTTCATTATGTCTGATTTATTTAAGTATTTAAGTTCGTTTCTTAGACAAGGATTTTAAGATCGTTACCTTGTTAACAGTTTCAGCATGAATCTTCCGCCTTCCTCAGAACTGTCACCAGATGTTAGGTGGTGACGTGCCTTATCAGCTGATTTTACGTTACGGAGGCGTGAACGTCCCGCCCAATTTGACAGGTAGTTCACGCCTCCTGCTGTCAGGTCGCTCCCACAGGACGGCGCTCCAGGTGTGCGACAGCACATACGCTCCCTCATCCCGGTTTATCGTCCTTTGTGTCCGCTTGCGTATCTCCACTGCCTCTGTAATCCAACGCTGGTAGGATTTGGATTTGTCTGCCAGTTTGCCCAAATAAACGCTTTCGACTTTTATGTCCATCTGTTGCTTGCCTTTCTACAGTTCTTCAGCAAGGTCACCTGGATGTTAATGATCAAGTTTACAACTCCGAAAATGAGTTATCTGTAACTAAATGCTGTAAAATAAAATATGGCAGTGAGTTTGGTCAACTTAAAGCATGTTTTTAACTTTTAAGAATTACATGAAAATGACGAGTGGCAATTTGATGGTCACATTTAGGCCCAAAGATGAAGGCAGAATGTTCCAAAAAAGTAGAAATTACCAGAGCATTACTTCTGCTATCCAATTTCACTACTTTTTGATAAATACAGATGCTTTCTGCTGTTATTTAACAATTATTTACCGAAGGTGCCATCAATATCCATGATTATACATGTGGGCCACTTTTTTTTCCATGGAATAAAAACGTATTCTATTCCCTTCTAGTGGGTTTACTGATGGCATGCGGTATTATCATATCGCTCATCCAACATATTATGCCACTCTCCCCAATGGAGAACAAGCGTGCAATGTTCTGATGTTGCACGTTGTCAAGACAACGCGATGTCACATATCCGAGCTAATGCAAATATCCAAGAACAAAACTTTTCTTCTGTGCAGATGCAGAATCATTTCTTTGTCTGCCAGGAAAGAGAGATGCTATAATTAAGCGCTAAATAAATAAACTGAAACTAAAGACGCGCTGAACACCCGAAAGGCTACCAAAACTTCATAAGATATTCTTCACACACATCTACAAGAGAAAAACATACCAACAGACATCGAAAAACTGGAAAAGTGACACATCCAAGATAAAAAACATCCGCACTAGTGAGGGACTGTGACAGTTTGTAAACAAACATGGCTACCAGATTTGGTTCATTAAAAGCAGAAAATTTAGAAAATTTTGGCTGACTGGTTGCTCCATTGTATGTAGTTGTGGATGTTGATTTGAAAAGTAAATAAATTACACAGGGAAAGGAATACTTAAAAGTACTGTAGATAGCCTTTCGATTTCATAAAATGGGTGAAATTTAGTTCCCTCTGAAATTTGGTCATTGTGATTTTGTTTTTCTGAAAAAAAAACCTGGTTATTCTGTGGCTGGGAAGTTATTTAATTTGAGGGGATTTCCAAGCAAATGTGTATAAAATTGCTCACTTCGTGCAGTCAAGCAGACTGAGGAAGTCCGTGTGCGCAGGTTTACCTTTAGGCTTTTAAGGCAGCTGGCATCCACAATGTTGCATTACTGCCATCTACAGGTTTACCTTTGACCGTGCACAGACAGTTCCATCATTCTGTCTCTAATGCCGCTTTTCCACTACAAACGCGGCTGAGCCGTGCCGTGCCGAGTCGAGCTGAGTCGAGCTGAGCGGGGCTGTTGGAGTTGCATTTCGACTACAACCGCGCTGAACCGTGCTGGCTGGAAGTGGGTGGACACATTGGGTGGAGTTAGCGAAAGTGGGTGGACGTCATGTGATGCCGTTAAGCAGCGCAAACAGTGACATCAGTGACAGTGGCGGAACAAGTCAGAGCCGGGCCGGGGGCGGGGCAAATGACCGGGCCCTTTATTAAAGCTTATCATAACATCATTTTAGGCTACAAAATGTCCGCAACTGCGGTGTTTACCAATTTCAACACTACCGGGTGCAACTATGTTATTTAGTACATCAAGTCCTTCAAACGGACATGTAACTCAGAAACAAAAAACATTAGGATACTGTACATGGCTCATAATAAAACATCAATAGCCTATACTGCGCACATTATTTGAAGGGCATACGAATGAGCGCTCAGAGTGGTGACAGGAAGAGTCAGAAATAAAAGGAGGGCGGTGCAAACCTCACTGAATGCACTGTGTTTACCAATTTCAACACTCCGGGGTGCAACTATGTTATTTTGTACATTAAGTCCTTCAAACGAACATGTAACTCAGAAACAAAAAAAACATTAGGCGACATACTGTACATGGCTCATAATAAAACATCAATAGCCTACTGCGCGCATTATTTGAAGGGCATACGACGAGCCTTGCGCTCCGCGAACTCGTCCACGATGCTCTGTATGTCACTGATTCAGTGAGCTTTTAAGCGGTAGTCTCACGACCCGAATAGTAAACAATAAACATGGAGGACATGGAGTCGTTAGTGTTGCTGGTCTTGGTGCTGTGGCTTGTTGTCACCGACAACGCGGACAGATACTGGCAAGAGTGTATAGATGAGGCGAGGCGCATAAGGCTTCAGAAATTCTCGTAATTCATAATTATTCTCCTTCCGGGTTTGCGGTGTTTACAGATCCCAGCGTGCTCGCGGGGCGTGTGTGGGCATGTGAGGACACGCCTCCTCACCAATCAGTGCACAGGGGAGTGTCTGCTCACGCCCCCAACCTCAGTCGGCACGGTTTGGCTCGCTTCAGCCCCACTCCAAAACGGTGCGAGTTTTAGGGGCTAAGCAGGGCTGAAACGAGCTGAGTCGTGCTGGTTTTTGGTAGTCGAAACGCGAGCCGTGTCGGGCTGAAGTGAGCTGAAGCGAGCTGAAGCGAGCTGAAAAAGGGTAGTGGAAAAGGGCCATAAACGAACAGCTGATCACACCGAAGTGCTAGCTGACTGCCGATATTGATTAGTTTGGTCCTGTGTTTCCTTTCCTTTGGTATAGAATGCAACATCTTTCTTCTCATGTTCCATTACTGTACTTGGTCTTTCTCATTTCATTCACATACTCACGTCCTCCATTTTACTCTCTTGTTTCAAATTTGTATCCCACAATGCCTTGCACAAATGGGGAAAGTCCACCATGTGATGCATGACGAAGTATCTTAAATTGGGTCATGGTGAAGCAGGAAAAAATGGCAGACAATTTAGGGCCACATGGCCCTAAATTCATTAATTGTTCTATTTAAAAAGTTTCAGTGCGCTAAACAAAAATAATTGGGTGTCAGGAGAACTCTTATGACCTTGTGGTGGAGCACAGAAGTATGGCAGGCGGGAACTGAAATTCATGCAAGTTTTTTTTTTTTTTAAATATTTAATAATAATCAGCGTAAATGAGTACACCCCCTTTGAAAAGTAACATTTTAAACAATATCTCAATGAACACAATTTCCAAAATGTTGACAAGACAAAGTTTAATATAACATGTGTTTTAACTGTTTAACTTATGGGAAAGTAAGGTTAATAATATAACTTGGATTACACATTTTTTCAGTTTTACTTAAATTAGGGTGATGCAAAAATAGTACACCCCACAACAAAAACTACTACATCTAGTACTTTGTATGGCCTTCATGATTTTTAATGACAGCACCAAGTCTTCTAGGCATGGAATGAACAAGTTGGCGACATTTTGCAACAGTCTTTTTCCATTCTTCAACAATGACCTCTTTTAGTGACTGGATGCTGGATGGAGAGCGATGCTCAACTTATCTCTTCAGAATTTCCCATAGGTGTTCGATTGGGTTCAGATCAGGAGACATACTTGGCCACTGAATCACTTTCACCGTGCTCTTCAGAAATCCAACAGTGGCCTTAGATGTGTGTTTAGTCATGTTGGAAAAGTGCACAACGACCAAGGGCACAGAGTGATGGTAGCATCTTCTCTTTCAGTATGGAGCAATACATCTGTGAATTCATGATGCCATCAATGAAATGCAGCTCCCCGACACCAGCAGCACTCATGCAGCCCCACATAAGGACACTGACACCACCATGTTTCACTGTAGGCACCATGCATTTTTCTTTGTATTCCACACCTTCGTGATGCCATATGGTTTTGAAGCATCAGTTCCAAAAACCTCTATCTTGGTCTCATCACTCCAGAGTATAGAGTCCCAGTAGTCTTCATCCTTGTCAGCATGGGCCCTGGCAAATTCTAGGCAGGCTTTTTTGTGCCTGAGCTTTAGGAGAGGCTTATTTCATGGACGGCATCCATGCATGCCATTCCTCTGCAGTGTACGCCGTGTTGTGTCATGGGAAATGGTCACCCCAATTTGGCTTTCTACTTTAGATAACTGCAGTGAACTTGCATGCTGATTTTCTTCAACCCTTCTCATCAGATGTTCCTGTCAAGGTGTTAACTTCCGTGGACGACCTGGACATCTCTGTGAGATGGTTGCAGTTCCATCTTTCTTACATTTTTGTACCACTTTTGCTACAGTATTCTGACTGATAAGTAAAGCTTTGCTGATCATCTTGTAGCCTTCACCTATGTGGTGTAAAGTTATTTTCTTTGGGAAATTCTGAAGAGACAAGTTGAGAATCACTCTCCATCCAGCATCCAGTCACTAAAAGAGGTCATTGTTGAAGAATGGAAAAAGATTGTTGCAAAATGTCGCCAACTTGTTCATTCCATGCCTAGAAGACTTGGTGCTGTCATTAAAAATCATGGAGGCCATACAAAGCACTAGATGTAGTTTTTGTGCAGTGTACTCATTTTTGTGCCACCCTAATTTGAGTAAAACTGAAAAAAGTGTAATCCAAGTTATATTATTAACCTTACTTTCACATAAGTTAAACAGATGTTATATTAAACTTGTCAACATTATGGAAATTGTGTTCATTGAGATTGTTTAAAATGTTACTTTTCAAAGGGGGTGTATTCATTTACACTGAGCACTGTATATACAGTGGGGAAAATAAGTATTTGATACACTGCTGATTTTGCAAGTTTTCCCACTTACAAAGAATGGAGGTATGTAATTTTTATCGTAGGTACACTTCAACTGTGAGACAGAATCTTAAAAAAAATCTGAATCACATTATGATTTTTTAAAAATAATTAATTTGCATGTTATTGCATCAAATAAGTATTTGATACAATAGAAAAACAGAACTTAATATTTGGTACAGAAACAATTAGAGGTCAGACATTTCCTGTAGTTCTTGACCAGGTTTGCACACACTGCAGCAGGGATTTTGGCCCACTCCTCCATATAGATCTTCTCCAGATCTTTCAGGTTTTGGGGCTGTCGCTGGTCAACATGAAGTTTCAGCTCCCTCCAAAGATTTTCTATTGGGTTCCAGTCTGGAGACTGGCTAGGCCATTCTAGGACCTTGAAATGCTTCTTATGGAGCCACTCCTTAGTTGCCCTGGCTGTGTGTTTCAGATCATTGTCATGCTGGAAGACCCAGCCACGACCCATCTTCAACGATCTTACTGAGGGAAGGAGGTTGTTGCCCAAAATCTCGCGATACATGGCTCCATCCAGCCTCCCCTCAATACAGTGCAGTTGTTCTGTCCCCTTTGCAGAAAAGCACCCCCAAAGTATATTGTTTCCACCCCCATGCTTCACAATTGGGATGGTGTTTTTGGGGGTGTACTCATCCATCCTCCAAACATGGCAAGTGGAGTTTATACCAAAAAGCTCTATTTTGGTCTCATATGACCACATGACCTTCTCTCATGCCTCCTTTGGATCATCCAGATGGTCAGTGGCAAACTTCAGACGGGCCTGGACATGTATTGGCTTGAGCAGGAGGACCTTGCACGCGCTGCAGGATTTTAATCCATGATGGCATAGTGTTACTAATGGTAATCTTTGAGACTGTGGTCCCAGCTCTCTTCAGGTCATTGACCAGGTCCTCCCGTGCAGTTCTGGGCTGATCCCTCACTGTTCTCATGATCATTGATACCCCACGAGGCAAGATCTTCCATGGAGCCCCAGACAGAGGGAGATTGACCGTCATCTTAGTTTCTTCCATTTTCTAATTGCGCCAACAGTTGTTGCCTTCTCACCAAGCTGCTTACCAATTGTCCTGTAGCCCATCCCAGCCTTGTGCAGGTCTACAGTTTTGTCCCTGGTGTCCTTGGACAGCTCTTTGGTCCTGCCCATGGTGGAGATTGTGATTTTCTGGATTTTATTTTATTTTTTTTTTAGACTCCATCTCTCAGTTGAAGTGTACCTACGATAATTACAGACCTCTCCAATCTTTGTAAGTGGGAAAACTTGCAAAATTGGCAGTGTATCAAATACTTATTTTCCCCATTGTATCTCTATTTGATGTGGTGTTCTGAGGTGGGTATGAGCAGGAAGGGGCAAGAACATGTCGGAAAATTCCTTTTGCAACTTGGCTACCTCTGTGAGTTGGGCCATTGAGAGGTGGCCTCCACAAGGGTTTGAGGTGTGTGGTTTTTTTTCACCTCCAGCCCCAGCTCCTCCTTCTCCAGGACTACTGATGCCAAAGCCATGGGGACCCCCTCATTCCAGCATTTTAAAAGGTTGAGGTGGTAGATTTGCAATGCCCCACCCCTATCTGTTTGCCTCACCTCATAGTCAACGTCCCCGACTCGCTGTGTGACCTTGAAGGGCCCTTGCCACTTGGCGATTTAATTTAGAGCTTGATGTTGGCAATAATATGAGCACTTTGTCTCCTGGCGTGAACTCTCTAAGGTGCATGCCCCGTCATACAGCAGGATTTGACGTTATTGTGCCTGTCGCAAATTCTCCTAGGTTAGGTGCATGAGGGTGTGGAGTTTTGCAAGCAGGTCAAAAATGTACTGAATTTCGTTTTTGCTAGGTGAAGGTCCCTCCTCCCAGTTTTCTCCTAGCACGTCCAAAATGCCACACAGCTTACGCCCATATAATAATTCAAATGGAGAAAACCCCGTGGAGGCTTGCAGGACCTCTCGTACTGCAAATAGCAGGGGCTCGAGCCACTTATCCCAATTATGTGCATCTTCAATTACAAATTTCCAGGTTTTTGAGGGTTTGGTTAAAACACTCCACTAAGCCATCCATTTGTGGGTGATGGACACTGGTGCGGATAGACTTAATACCCAGTAACCCATACAGCTCGCGCAGTGTGCATGACATAAACGAAGTGCCTTGGTCTGTCAGGATTTCTTTCGGAATCCCGACCCGGGAGAGAATATGGAAGAGCACTTCCGCAATACTGCATGCTGAGATATTGCAGAGAGGCACTGCTTCTAGATATCACATTGCATAGTCCACCAGAACTAAAAGCGATATCTTCATGCTGACCGATCTAATGGCCCAACGAGATCCATCTGAATTCACTCAAATGGGGTCTCAATTAGAGGGAGAGGGTGCAAAGGTGCTTTTGGAGTGGCTGCAGGATTTACTAATTGGTATTCATGGCATGCCGCACACCACTGATGGACATCCCCGTGAATCCCTGGCCAATAGAACCGGGCCATTATTCGGGCTAGTGTTTTATCTTGCCCAAAGTGTCCAGCTGTGGGATTAAAGTGAGCTGCATGGAATGAGTTCCCTACAGCTCTTTGGGATTTAATAATTGGGTTATTCGTTCACCAGTTTGAGTGTTCTGCATCACTCCAATACAATCTATCTTTTAATAATAGCAAAATAAGGGAAGACCGTTGTTGGACTTGGCTGAAGTTTGACCATCAATTACTCTCACTTGGTCAAATGCATGCTGCAGAGTCTCATCTTATGACTACTCTAATGGGAAATCCTCAAGGGAATCCCTGAGAGAGGGAGGAGGAGCAGGCTGCTGCTCACTCTGATACGGTGCTGATGTAGACGGCTCTGTGACAGCTTCTCCAGTCAATGCCACACCAGGATCTTCCCATTACCTACTAGTGCAGGACCCACTACATGTTAAATATTCCATCAGCTTTTTAAACTCTAGCCAATCAATAGCCAAAATCAACGACTGATGAAGGCTTTGGGCTCGTCATGCGGGCCCATTTTCGTGAGAGTGATGTGAGGAGTCCATGCTGGTAATGTTGGATGCCCCTGCTGATACCAACAGATGCTGTAACGCCTGGCGATCTTCCCGCTGGGCCAGCATCAAGGCTTCAAAGCATTGTGCTTGGTCCTTCCGGAGGGAAGTCAGCGCTTGATGCTGGTTCTGCTGGGCAGCAGCAAGGGCATGGACAAGCTACATAATTGGGAGGACTCCATGGGGTGGTTCCCTTCCATACTCGTGATCCTGGGTTTCGGCACCACTGTGGTGAATCCCTGACGGGGGTGGAGCACAGAAGCATGGCAGGCGGGAACTGAAGTTCGTGCAAGTTTTATTTTTAAAGATGTATAGCTTTTCAGCCGTGTGCACACACACATTAATTGACACCAGGTGTAATGACTTGGCCACTTACCTTCCCTGACCCTGCCCTCCATTCACAAACTGCTGCTTGGCCATGCCCCCATTGTCACAGACCTATACTTGAAAAATCTGAAAGGCCATCTAGCTTTAACTCTGAGTGAAAAATACTGGGGTGAGTGTGCGTGGAAGAAGAGTCTTGGGACAGAATCTTAGTTTCTTGGTTGTTAGCCTATGCTACTGATGAACCCTAGACCAGCTGTAAGTGACTTCACTGCCACAAACCGTGTCAACTTGCAGGTAAGCTAGCATTGGCCTTCAAGAATGCTGATATGAAGAGTATGAATAATAGTTGGCTTTTTTTATGGTGTCCTATATTCCATTCAGCTACTCGTCTTCGACACATTCAGTATCATGCTAGCTGAATGGAATATTTAATATACCACTCAACGCCAGCCAATAGTATTTAATAACTGAAATGAAGTCAAGGTGATTATTCACTGAGCCTACAGCAGATAATTGTTTTTGGATAAATACACAGGTGATTAAAAAAAAAATTAAAACTTCAAAAGCAGCTGTATGTGTTCATGCCTGGTGCACATCAAACTTCAGCTTGTGCACATTCACTCTCTGAGCAGTGTGCATCTCAAAGACTGACACACCTGTCTGGGATTAAAGTGCAGTGAGCATGCGCATAAAAGGATGCCAAGTCAACATTGGGAAGTATTGCATTCCCAGTGACTCTTAATGAGATGTATGTTTGTCATCACTCTGGTTCTTGACGGAGATTCTGTATTTTGGACTCTGCCTTTTGTTTGTGCCTCACTCGACCTTTGCCTGTCCACTGTTGATTCAGCCTGTTGATTTGGATTTGTAGTTTTTATAATAAACATTCCTCTGCAATTATATCCATGTCCCTGCCATTGACCTGATAGTGGCATGCAAATGTAATAAAGGTGTGATGCAGACTTGTCACAAATACTTTTTTGTTGAAAATAGGTAAGTCAATGCCACCTTACCTTTGAACAGATCAAACTTCGTAGCATCTTTAGTGCTTTTAGGAACAGCATTTTCTTAATTTGTAATTCTTCCTCACTTATAACGCAATTGGCTGCCATTTTGCCGAGTTGCTCAAGGTGATTGAGAAATAGGCTAAATAACAATTTTCTGTAATCACCTGTGGACTTGTACTAAACTCACTCAATAGTAGCTTATTAGTAGTGCTTGAGTTTGTGAACCCTTTAGAATCTTCTAGATTTTAGCATAAATATGACCTAAAACATCAGATTTTCACACAAGTCCTAAAAGTAGAGAACCCAGTTAAACAAATGAGACAAAACTATTATACTCAGTCATTTATTTATTGAGGAAAATTATTCAATATTACATATCTGTGAGTGGCAAAAGTATGTGAACCTCTAGCATTAGCAAATTTGAAGGTGAAATTAGTCAGGTGTTTTCAATCAATGGGATGACAATCAGGTGTGAGTGGGCACCCTATTTTATTTAAAGAACAGGGCTCTATCAGTCTGATCTTCACAACACGTGTTTGTGGAAGTGTATCATGGCACGAACAAAGGAGATTTCTGAGGACCTTAGAAAAAGCGTTGTTGATGCTCATCAGGCTGGAAAAAGTTACAAAACCATCTCTAAAGAGTTTGGATTCCACCAATCCAGTCAGACCTGTACAAATGGAGGAAATTCAAGACCACTGTTGCCCTCCCCAGGAGTGGTCGACCAACAAAGATCACTCTAAGAGCAAGGCGTGTAATAGTCGGCGAGGTCACAAAGGACCCCAGGATAACTTCTAAACAACTGAAGGCCTCTCACATTGGCTAATGTTCATGAGTCCACCATCAGGAGATCACTGAACAACAATGGTGTGCATGGTAGGGTTGCAAGGAGAAAGGCACTGCTCTCCAAAAAGAACATTGTTGCTCATCTGCAGTTTGCTAAAGATCACGTGGACAAGCCAGAAGGCTATTGGAAAAAATGTTTTGTGGATGGATGAGACCAAAATAGAACTTTTTGGTTTAAATGAGAAGTGTTATGTTTGGAGAAAGAAACTCTACATTCCAGCATAAGAACCTTATCCCATCTGTGAAAAGTGGTGGTGGTAGTGTCATGGTTTGGGCCTGTTTTGCTGCATCTGGACCAGGACGGCTTGCCATCATTGATGGAACAATGAATTCTAAATTATACCTGCGAATTCTAAAGAAATGTCAGGACACCTGTCCATGAACTGAATCTCAAGAGAAGATGGGTCATGCAGCAAGATGACAACCCTAAGCACACAAGTCGTTCTACCGAAGAATAAATTTGATGTTTTGGAATGGCCAAGTCAAAGTCCTGACCTTAATCCAACTGAAATGTTGTGGAAGGACCTGAAGCGAGCAGTTGATGTGAGGAAACCCACCAACATCCCAGAGTTGAAGCTGTTCTGTACGGAGGAATGGGCTAAAATTCCTCCAAGCCGGTGTGCAGGACTGATCAACAGTTACCGGAAACGTTTAGTTGCAGTTATTGCTGCACAAGGGGGTCACACCAGATACTGAAAGCAAAGGTTCATGTACTTTTGCTACTCAGATATGTAATATTGGATCATTTTCCTCAATAAATAAATGACACAGTATATTTGTCTCATTTGTTTAACTGGGTTCTCTTTATCTACTTTTAGGACTTGTGTGAAAATCTGATTATGGTTTTAGGTCATTTATGCAGAAATATAGAAAATTCTAAAAGGTTCACAAACTTTCAAGCACCACTGTTGCTTAACCCTGTGTTCCCACAGCTGCTTATACAGTTTTAGTATAAATATGGAGGTGATTATCTGAAATTGAGTGCGCTGATTGAGAGATTCAGATGATTTCTCGATAATCACCAAGCGACTCGACAAAATGGTTGCCAATTGCTTCGTCACTGTAAGTGAGGAAGAATTAGAAATCATGACAGAAAATTAAGTTCCTAAAAGCATTAAAGATGCTACAAAGTTTGGTCTAAAACTATTCAAAGGTAAGATGGAATTGTGATTTATTTCAAAACAAAGGATTTTATGCAATTTGGTGTAGATTGGAAAAAATCTTTTTTTTTAATAATGATGTGTATTTTATCATCCACCTCAGGCTCAGTGAATATCAGTAAATAACCTCGACTTTGTCTCGATTATTCACTGAGATTCATTTCACCTTCAGCGAATAATTGTGAAATAAATCTGAAAGCATATTCTTACAATGAATTATTCAGTAACTACAATGATTTATAATTTCACTAAGAGGAAGGGTTCCCTTCTGAGTGTGAAGGTGTCATCTTCATGTTGTCTTGGAGGATTTTCCTCACCACTGTCCCCTCTAGCTTGCTCATTAGGGATCTAAATCTTCATCCAATTTTATGTAAAGCTGCTGTCTGATGCTAAAAGTGCTGTACAGTTAAAACTGAATTGAATTGGCCTCTAAACATTAACAGTAAAGGCTTAAGCTGATGCTTTTTTGTTGTCACTCAACCAGACTTGTTCCCTCTGGCTATGCTAAGCAGAAAATGGATTTTCCTTTCTTGTCACTTCTAATAAAGCGAGCAAGTCATTTTCTCAAAGAGGTGGCTGATTTGTGTAGAAATGTTGGACTGCAGCGCTTTAATAAAAATGTAGCATTGCCCTCGTGTCTTAAATCAAACACGACACGTTCTAGATAAGGCAGTAAAACACACCCAACTCCTTTCACATCCATCCTCTCTCCCTGCCATTTAATAATCGATTGTCTTATGGCGGATTTTCAAGATTCTCCAAAGGGCTAGCTCTGAGAATAATCTGACAATAACGGATTGTATCATTAAACAGTTAATAGAAAGTTGTTTTTGCAGATGAAGGTCGTCCTCCAGAACATTTAACAATTCCGTGGAATTTGCCGTCATACAATGTCTACTGATAATTCATGAATGATTATGACCTGGACCAGGGGTTCTCAACCTTTTCTGCTTCAAGGCCCAGCTATTCATGCTCGTAATGAGTCGGGGCCCATTAAAAAAAAGATCCCCAATTATTTTGGCTCATCCATTCTATTAGACTAATCATCTATTGTAAAGTGTATTAATGGGATCTGACATCACTCCCTGTTACAGATGGGAGTCCAGGAATTAAATAAATGCAAAAAAACCCAACTGTTATTAATTGTAGGTGTTGTATTTAAAACTGTATGGATGTGCCAGAAGCCAACATAAACCATGCGTTCAGTCAAAATGGACTGATCCAAAAGTGGAGTCTAGTCCATTAACACAAGAACTTATTGCCATGTTTGTGTTCAGAAAACAAGCAAGTTATTAAAACCAAGAAGTGGATATAGAAACCACTCAATGGGATTAGATCTTTACACACTAACAAAGGATTTTTCTGATAAAATAAATTACTTGGGGCGGCACAGTGGTGTAGTGGTTGGCGCTGTCGCCTCACAGCAAGAAGGTCCAGGTTCGAGTCCTGTGGCCGGCGAGGGCCTTTCTGTGCGGAGTTTGCATGTTCTCCCCGTGTCCGCGTGGGTTTCCTCCGGGTGCTCCGGTTTCCCCCACAGTCCAAAGATGTGCAGGTTAGGTTAACTGGTGACTCTAAATTGACCGTAGGTGTGAGTGTGAATGGTTGTCTGTGTCTATGTGTCAGCCCTGTGATGACCTGGCGACTTGTCCAGGGTGTACCCCGCCTTTCGCCCATAGTCAGCTGGGATAGGCTCCAGCTTGCCTGTGACCCTGTAGAAGGATAAAGCGGCTAGAGATGATATGAGTTAAATTACTTGGTAAATATGACATTAGTAGAATAAATTTTGATCCTATTGTAGCCGTAACTAAATACAAAAACAATAGTTATGGTATACTATTAATTAGCTTAATGTGAAAATAATTAACAGAACAGATTTTTAAAAAATAATTAGACGGTGTATATTTTTAGTCTTTTGCAATTATTTGTATCTGTACATGCACGACCCCACCAGCTCTGCTGATCAACTTATTGTGTTTAAATAAAGTCGTTAATTCATTAGGAGTTGGAAAATTATCCACCCATTGAGTTCCCCGAAATCTCAAACTACCTGGTGCTGCAGACATAGTTCTACACGGACACACAGATGAAAACCTGGAAGAGCATTGAGGCCAACTTTTTTTTATATGTGGCTGGTTAAAGATCTGGAGATCGAATCATGTATCGCTTTTGCCTAGGCAAGGAGGAATTTTTGGCTTTTTGAAAGTGTCTTTTGTGAAGGTTGCTAGGATGCTACAAGTTTTAGCATTAGGTGCAAACAAACCACAGCAGCTCGATTCTCAGTCCTCCCTGCTCTTCTCTTCCAGCAGGCATCACCGATCCATATAATTGTGTGCATGCACGTGTGGGTTAAACATGACAAAATAAGGCTGCTTGTTATTTACCCACAAATGTATTTATTCCACTTGAAAAGTGTACAGCAAACCAGCTACTGGATTTGGGACACTACGACATCCTGAACTATTTAGTATTTGGCTTCAAACTTGGAAAAAATTCAGTTGGGAAACACTGACCTAGAGTACTATTAGTGAACCAGAGTTATAGGAAAATCACCTTTTTAGCTGATTTACACATCTGTTTAAAATGTAAATAATTTTTACATCATAGTTGTGGTTGTGTTTTGATGATTGATTGGATGCATCGATCCAAGTTGTTTGATCATTACACTCCAACTAAAACCAGTGTGATAATTCCAGGGGTTAGAACTTGCAGATTTGTCATGTTGCCTTTCTCACAACCATAAAAGAAAGGGAGGGAAACAAGTCAGTAAGTAAGTACACTCACCAGCCATTTTAATAGGAACTTGCAGGAGTGGAACTCAATGTGCTCTTCTGTCTGCTGTTGCATGCTGAAATGCTTTTCTGCTCACCACGGTTGTAAAGAGTGATTGAGTTATTATATCCAAGGTTCGTATGGGTGCTTGAAATCCTTGAAAATGCTTGGATTTCATTGTCCTGATTTCAAGGTTTGAAAAATGCTTGAATTTTGGGTCAAGTGCTTGTAAATGCTTGAAATTGTTAGCATATTTCTCGGAAGTCTGACTCAATATCACGCCTACACAGCTCACTCTGGGCTTCACGTCAACTTTTGTTTGTGATCTGTCACCGTATCGATAGTTGTCATGTTATGCATAGACTGTCACGTCGCCCCCAAGAGGACACAGGGTTTTTTCTAGAAAAATTTAGTATGAGGGCGCTCACCATGGCGAGGGAGCGAAGTGTGGGGGGGTGCCGGTTGTCCCCCCCCTTTCCGCCGTGCGAAGCCTTTGGAAAAATTGAGGCTACAATGGGACATTCTGAGGCTATCTGAGAGGGAAATTGTAACAAATTGTCTGTCAACATTGAAAAAGAAAAGTAATCTTCTGCCCCAGACAGTCTTTGGCTTTCTTCCGTTTCGTGCCGCGGGATGACATCTTTAAATGCCCAAGTGTCAACAAAAACAACTCGCCAACTACTTCTGTCAAAAACTCCCGCGCCAGTGGGTGAAAGGTCATTCAGTCTCGCTCTACAAGTCAGCTGACCTTGTATGTAACCCATGTCAAATCTCGCGAGAGCAGCCATGACAAGTAAACAAACATGGCGCCTCAGTCTGGAAAACGCCAATTGGGATTGTTTTTGCACTGTCTGGCGGTGTATCTACTATGATTGGAATATTTTTGGAGTAATTATAACGTATTTGATGATCAGACACATTGTCACGTGGTGTTGCTGGGATGTTTTCACGGAGAAACGATCGTTTTGAGAGATTGCATGTTGTGCAGTAGCATACAAGTGCATGGCCTAAGTGTGACTTGGGGTTCAATCGGCATTTCGGTAAGAGGGCGCAGCGCCCCTGTTCCCCGGTTTAGACGAAAGCCTGGGACAGTTGACCAACATGCCGGGAGGTTGTTGTTTCAACGAACGTTGGCTGGTAAATGAAAAGTATAAACTCTGGATAAAACATGGACCAAATCCACGCATAGCCTGCTGCAAAGTATGCAAAAAAGACATCCAGATTTGCGCAATGGGAGAGTCAGTGCTCTCTAGTCACATGAAAGGTAAGTCACAGAGATGATTAGCCCTACACCATGATTTGTTTGCTAAGCGTTAGCTACATGTTACACCTAAACATAGAATCACTAAATGTGATATTAGTGCTAGGATTACATGTCAGTTTTGGACAGTTGTTATTGGCAATGTAAAGAACAATGCCAGCATTTCTCAACGGTAAATTAATGTAATTAAGAACTTCCCGCAACTAAAAATTTAAGCACAGCTGACGTTAGCACATAACATAGCTAACGCATTTATACAGTGTGTTATAGCCCAGTTGCAAGGTTGTGACTGACTAAAAAAAAATTGACGTTTATATTTTCATGTGTTTTTTAGTCGGATTTTGTTTTAGCTGGTAATAGATGGATGTTTGATTAAAAGTATTACCCTTCATAATGTATGTTTTTAGGCAATTTACTGCCTATAGCCAACTGCTCTCCACTCTAGAAGGCAATGTTTAGGCTGTTTGATTTGGCATGATGTGATCATTGACTGCATATATGAGGGAGCTGCATCTTCTTACTGTAAATATTAACAATACCAATTTTAATGGAGGAGAGGTTACAAAGAAATGAAATGCATTTTCCCCAGAAGAACATTAGATGGATGTACCCATATTTTAAAATGATATGCATGCTTGCAGCAGTGTTTGGCACACCCCGTGGTAATCGTCATGCATCTCTTATTGTCTTATTGCTGTAAAGAGAAAATGTTTTAGAAGTTATAGTTAAGGGTGATTTTTACTTTTAACAGTGTGGGCCCTAGTTGATATAAGATCTTTTTAGCATCTTACTGATACTTGAGAGTAAACAGTTTGAAATATAATTTCTTGTTTTTTGATGTTAGGAAAAAAGCATAAAGATCTGCTAATTGTGTTTAAAAAAAAAAAAAAAGCTCCATAGTCATTATCATAGCCACAGTTATAACCTTAGTTGTCAAGCAAGTTCTGCTTACTTAAAAGTGACTGACATTGTCAATGTGACAATCTTCCCCTTTAATTTGTTATCCTGTTAATTTGGGAAAGTTTTGTTAATAAATAAACACATGAAATGGCCATTTTGAGGGTGCATGAATTTGTATCGCATTATGCAATTTACAACTTCTTAAAGGAGAAATATGGTCTAAATCAGTCCATAGCACTGCTGTTCGAGGTCACAAAGAGCTGTCAGTAAGAAAGAATGAGTAAAATTTTCTACAACATACGCCAAATACAGAATCAGCAGCCAACTAATGAAATGGGGCACAGTAGCTCATTTTCTATGCCCCATTCAGTTAATGTTAGCTGCCGGTTCGATATTCGGCCTAGGTTGTATCAGATTTTCTAGTTCTTTTTCCCACAGGCAGAACTTGGTGACCTCAAACAAACAAAGGGCTACGGATTGAATCACACGAGATTTCTCCTTTAATGGTACTGGAAAAACTGTAAAATTGACCTTTTAAAGTCCTTAAGTGCTTGAATTTGATTGTAAAAAATGTGTACGAACCCTGTATATCCTTCCTGAACCAATCTGTCCATTTTCCTCTGACCTCTATCAACAAGGTGTTTGTTTCCACCCATAGAACTCTCACTCACTCGGTGTTTTGTTTTTCGCACCATTCTGTCTGTGTAAACTCTAGAGGCTGTTTGTTGTGTGTGAAAACCCCAGGAGATCAGCAGGTTCTGAAATACTCAAACCTTCATTCTCCATCTGGCTCAAACCGACACCCATGCCGCAGTGAAAGAAAGTCACACTTTGAGATCAGTGTTTTCCATTCTGATGTTTGAAGTGAACATTAACTGATGGTCCTGATTATACCCACACTCTGAAGGGGGGGGGGGGGTATACTGGTTTACCTCTGTCTGTCCATCCGAATCGCTGTATTTCTGTCTGTCCGAAACAACACCCTTTTTCTTGGCAACCACAAATCATAGCTACTTGGTATGAAACTTCAGCTTGGGGTTCTATACCATGTATACCATTTTCAGGTCTGTCCCACATCAACTTCCTGTTTACCAACTGAATGTATTTACAAAAAACACAGCATGGATTTACAACATTTTCATAACACTTTTCTTGGTAACTACAAGTCACAACTGCTTGATATTTGGTACCGAGCTTCAGCTTGGGGTTCTATACCATGTATACTATTTTCAGGTCTGTCCCACATCAACTTCCTGTTTACTGACCGAATGTATTTATGAAACACACAGGGTGGATTTTGATGCTATTTCAAGAAGCAAAATGCTATTTCAATGAGTTTACCAAGATGCTATTTGAAATCCCTGGGGAGAACACTGCTCTTTACTTGTTTCAGGGTTAATTTGTTCAAGTCAACATTCATAAGTCTCCTATTCCTTCGATTGCTTGCATTCTGATATAAGAGCAGGGGGATCTTGTTTGCATCTGCATGACCTTTATGCAGTGTCAAGGGATTGGCTGATTAGAGAACTGCATCAAACAGCAGGTGGATGGATGGGTGTTCTTAAAGTGGCTGGTGAGTATAAGGAAGTAAAGAAAGGTGCATCTGAAATTTGGAAATGTAACTTCAGAACATAATCGAATTTATTTCACATGATCAGTTTAACATTTGATCTTTTTATGGCTTCTGTAATCCCCACTGCAGTGTTAACCAGAAAGTAAAATGGGTTAATATGAATCAAATCAGTTCTATTTTGTGTATTAGTCTGTGAAAAATAAATTACTCTATTTGTTAAAAAAAAAAAACTACTGGCTTTTTAATTGATGAATGTGAACTAGACAACATCCATCTTGAAAGAAAATGATGGTTCATTCATGCTGTACAAGTACATTTACATTTACAAGTACATTTCTAGGCTTTCAACCAGCATTACAGTTACTGTACACATAAAGGCCTGTTGTCGCTCTTGGATGCAATCTTCCTTTTTTTTTTTTTAAGTGGTTTTGTTGGGCTGCATAAAAAAGCCCTGTCTGGAAGGATGCCAGAAAGTTTGGTACATAAAAGGGGGGTGAGAACTCTTCCATACCCATCGTAAAATAAACGAGATAAGAGGAGTGGCATCACATGTTCTTCATTGTGTTGATTTTTTTTTTTATCTTCTCACAAAAGGTGTAAATAATTGACAGACGGAGCTGCACCAGAGGGCTCGAAGTAAGCGGTAGATTCACTCCTGACTTGTGCTAAATATAAACAGGAAAAAAAAAAAAAGCTTATTACAAATCCCTCATCCTGCACAAAACACTCTTGGTATTTCATTTCTTTGCTTGGAAAGTTTTCTTTTGTTCAGCAGCCATTTTGACAGCCTCAGTTTTATCAGACTCCTTTGTGGCTTGCTGTGTTGAGCAAACATTTCAGGAGCAAGCAGGCTCTGTACACTTTCTCACATCTGATGTGGCTGCAGCAGCGTTGTGATTATTGGACCCATTTGAGACTGAACAAAGACTCAGAGGAAACGTAAATGAAGCCTAGCATCGTTGGTTGTTTCCCATAAACTTGCATGCCCCTCCACACACACGGAAACAACACGGAGAATAAATCAAAAAATATTCCTCCCTCTGCCTCTGTATTTTGCTCCGTTGGCTTGGTTCTATATTACTCCTATATATTATTCATATCTTTGTGGTTATTCAAAGCTGTCTTCATATTGGTCTCTTATAGCATTTAAGTGAATGCAAACACATTTCTTAATACGTGATTTGAAATTAATATTAGAGAATGCAGGCACTATTTGGACCAAGGTAGTAGTTCTTCATGCAGCCAATTCCAGAGGTGGACAGTAACGAAGTACATTTGAGTATGCCTTTTGAGTGTCTGTACTTGAGTATTTTTAAAAAAAATTTTTGGCAACTTATGACTTCACTATTTGAAAGACAAATATCGTACTTTTTACTCCACTACATTTCTATCAAGGTTTTCATTACTATGAAGCGGCTTTGAAAGTGGATATTTTTTCTTGTCTAAAACGTGTTTTGTTTTGTTTTTTCTCCGCGGGTGACACTGAGAGAGCCTGTCAGTAATCACTAGGGTCACATCTCATCCATAGACTATAAAATTAAGTTCAGTGACTTCTTTGCAGCATTATTTAACATGATCAGTTGATGGCAGAATGGAAGGAGATGGTTCTTCTTGGGAATGTACGCACTCATGGCCCATGAACCCATGTTTCAGTTTTCTGAAAGGATTAAAGATGTTTGCTTCATTTGTTGAAAACAAACCACATCATGGCCTACAAAAACTCAACATCCAACCTGCGGGAGCATATTGAGGTATATAAACATTTTATTCCAAGAGAAAGCTTGCAATGAAATTGTCTGCTTTTAGAGCTAGCGATAATGTTGCAAACATAGCTATGCAGCCTGGTTAGTCAAATGATTTTCTATGGATTTGCCTGCCAAGTTGCCATCGCCTTGTCCACGGCTAACATTAACACAGCTAGTTAACTCGGACACTTAACATGTAAAAACAGTTATGCTAATATGAATAATGTTAACTTATCTGAAGTCCTTTCACAAATGTTTTAGCATAATCTTGCCAAACAATGTAGAAATCTTTCTTTTCTAGTATCATTAGCTACCCAATATTTCAAATTTGAAAAGTGTTTGCTAGCATGTCAGGTGGAGTTTCACTGACGAGCTAGCTTAATGTTAAACCACTATGATGGCACAGCATGTGTTCATTTTGTGAATTCACATTTCTGCCTTTGGTCACGGCATTAGGTTTTGTAAGCATTGTGGCAATAATACAACAATGCGTTGACAGAAAATGTACTTTTAATACTTAAGTATTTTTAAAAGCAAGTACTTAAGTAAAACTTGACTACAACTTTCACTTGTATCGGAGTAACATTTGACCAGTGGGATCTGTACTTTGACTTAAGTTGGGTACTTGGTCCACCTCTGGCCAATTCCCTCTCGCTGTCAGACTTTATACCACAGCGTTGCTGAATTCTCTAATCTGATTGGTCAGAAGGTGTTCAGTAAATCACAGGTTTCTCTGAATGCGTGAATATATTATTGCTTCTGTAGTAGCAACTTGGAGCAAGGCATAAAAAATGTGATTTGTTGACACATGTATATTTGTTTAGGGTTGTTGTGTGGGTTTTTTTTTTTTTGAATGAGTGTCCAGTGTCAGCACTTTGTAACTGTGTGTGTGGGGTGAGGGATCTACGGTTTATAGCTACTCTTGCAGAGGCAATCACTTGTTTTCATGGATGTTCCACAATATTAAACATAAGTGGATAAAGTATGTGGTCCATGTGGTTTTTTTTTTTAAATAAATAAACCTCATCGTGCTAAAGAAGGAAAAATACAAGATCAACTATGAGCCAGTGCTCACTTGCATATCCCCCCGCTCTCGCATCTATCAGAATGCAAGCGATCGAAGGAATAGGACATGTATTCTGAATGTTGACTTCAACAAATAATTAACCCTGAAACAAGTAAGTAAAGAGCAGTGTAGTTTGTAGTTGCTGAGAAAAGTTAGGAAAATTTTGTAAATCCACCCTATGTTTCATAAACAGGAAGTTGATGTGGGACAAACCTGAAAATGGTATAGAACCCCAAGCTGAAGCTCAATACTGAATATCAAGCAGTTGTGATTTGTAGTTGCTGAGAAAAGTGTTATGAACATTTTGTAAATCCATGCTATGTGTTTCGTAAATGCATTAGTTGGTAAACAGGAAGTTGATGTGGGACAGACCTGAAAACAGTATAGATGTAACGGGGGAAATGTTATACATGAGACAATGGGGAGGCGGGGCAGCCTGTGTATGTTTGTGGGGTGTGTTGGTGTTGTGCTTGTGGTATATTTTCTCTTCAGGTGTTCCCGATATCGGCGTTGATCAGCCGCCAGCAGGGATTGGTGGAAAGCCTCTTTAAAAGGAAGTTCTGGAGATTCACTGATACGCACCTGACTACTGATGTCTGAGGAGAGAAGAGAAAGGAGCTGAGCAGAGCCGACGTCCTTTTTTCACCCCAGTTGCAACCCGCTAGAGCAAGTATACAACGCACTCGACCCTTCTACTAAAGGGAAGTAATTGTGTTTTTACTGTGCACGTGTGTGAGTATGGTTTCTCTAACCACTGTAGCTGACTGGTGCTGATTGTGTTCTCCCCCTCCTGCACTTCGCAGCCCCAGAAGAAGTGGACACTTCTGTGACGGGCAATCCGGCAGATAATTTTTTAACGCACTCAATTCATCTTATAAAGTTTGGACGCAGCGGCCAACGTTACCGAGAGGGCGTGTAGGCGTAGTCAAGCAACCTGCGCGTTCAGTGCAATGTCTCCCCTTGGACTGCCGAAGGAGACTGTGGGTGGGGCCGTGAGTAAATGTGGACTGTGATGGGCTCTTGGAGCCATCCCTTTCTTCTCAACGAGTGTTAAGTGTAGTTTTCTTTTTTTGATCTGTACTTTGTTGAGGTTTTATAGTGGCGACTCTCTTGTTTGTGTAGGAGTATTACCCTGTCTAAGTGATAAGCCTAATCCACTGACGAATTATAGCGTGGTGTTTCGTTTGTAGTGGCTTTCTTTGTGTAGCATGTGGACCTTTGAAATTGGTGTGAAAACGAATGCACAAGTTTTACTATTATCAGTGTTCGCTGGGCTTGTCCTTGGATTATAGTATCTCCTACCTGCTAATTTGGTCGGCCTACGGGCTTCTATTGCAGTGGTTTGATCTGCCCTCATGACTGTGATGTGTAATTGTATTATTACACTTTATTGTCTACATGTTTGTAATTTGCACATATTGAGTGGGTTTTTTTTTTTTGTAGTGGTGTGGCATCTATCTCGTTCACATGTTGCTTGTACTGTTTCTTTCCCAAGTTGCTTTTGCTGCTTAGGCTTTTGCATGCCTGTGTGTAGTGTTGCCAATGGATTTTACTTGCAATTTGCACTTGCTGCATAGCCCATGTGAATTGGTTTCGTAGGGCAAATCAGCCATTAGTCAATTTTGACCTTTTTGATTTGTTCTAATTTTTTTTTTTAAACTAGTGCCACTTATTTACATTTGATAGTTGTTTTTGTTCTTATCATTTGTTTTTTTATTATTGGTGTTTATTAAGCTTTTAGCAGTGTTGCTTTTTTTTGTTTGGTTTGTTTTAGATATTGTCAATTGAAAAAATATAGTTTGAGCTCACGTCCTTGTGTTGTGTATTTCAAGGGTCAATTATTTCAACCGGGGCGGCACGGTGGTGTAGTGGTTAGCGCTGTCGCCTCACAGCAAGAAGGTCCTGGGTTCAAGCCCTGGGGCCGGCGAGGGCCTTTCTGTGTGGAGTTTGCATGTTCTCCCCGTGTCCGCGTGGGTTTCCTCCGGGTGCTCCGGTTTCCCTCACAGTCCAAAGACATGCAGGTTAGGTTAACTGGTGACTCTAAATTGACCGTAGGTGTGAATGTGAGTGTGAATGGTTGTCTGTGTCAGCCCTGTGATGACCTGGCGACTTGTCCAGGGTGTACCCCGCCTTTCGCCCGTAGTCAGCTGGGATAGGCTCCAGCTTGCCTGCGACCCTGTAGAAGGATAAAGCGGCTAGAGATAATGAGATGAGATTATTCCAACCTGTAACGGCTACAATTTTGGCGTAGCCAGCAGGATCCTTGACATACACAGCAATATGAGTAACGGTGAGCAATCTGCAGGGGTAGGAGTGCAGCCACAAGTAGTGACTACAATGATGCCATGGTTCATGAGTTGGCCATAGGTTTCAAAGTATAGTGGGGAGGGCGAACCATCAAAGTTTCATGAATGGCGTACCCAAATTGAAGCATTTATAAAGGCTCAGGGGCTAAATGGGGAGCAGAGGGTTGACTTCCTGCTGAGCACATTAGAGGGGAATGCGAAGAGGGAGGTGGCACTCTTGACAGCAGCTGACCGAGACACTGATGTCAAGATTTTGGATGCACTAGCTAAGTTGTATGGAGGCCAACAACCAGTAGCTTTGCTACGAGTACAATTCTTTAACTGCAAGCAAGAACCTGGAGAGGATGTAGGGGCATTCACCCTCTGGCTACGGGAGCTGCACCATAGATGGAGAGCAATGGAGCCCCTGCAAGCTGGAACAGACAATGAACTATTGCGCACTCAGTTCGTCATGGGCCTAAGGACTGGAGTAGTGAAACAAGAACTGCAGAGGCAGCTCCGAAGGAATACAGTGCTGACTTTTGCACAGGCCTGTGACGAAGCAAGTGTTGGAGCATGAGTTGGCCCACACAGAGGAAGCCCAGGTTTGCCCAATCATTGCCACCGTACCCAAGCAGTCTTCTACTGTTGCCCCAGACCGGGAACGGATGAAAGAGTCTTTGCGAGCTGAACTGCATCAGGAATTGATAGAACAGGTGAACCTCCTAAGCAAGTCCATTGTTGAAGAATTGCAAGGGCGTCTAAGGATCTCGACTGCCAACCCTACTGCAACGCCGCCTCCCCAAGATATTATTCTTCAACAGTCATGGCGTCCATCGCAGAGTGGTCCCTGCCGCCAACATTTAGGGTCTGCCCCTCCAGGTCAGCTATCCTACCAATGGGATTCCCAGGGAAGAGCCATCTGCCATGATTGTGGGGAGGCTGGGCATATTCAGAGGTTTTGTCCATGGTGATGTTCCATTCAGTCGGGTTTTTGGTACCCCCGGTCACAGCAGGGCGAGTGAACTGGGAGGGGCCCTCAACTGCACCCCCACAAAGGCCCTTAATGGTAGGCCAGTGCCCTGAAATCATAGATGTTCAAGGGCAACAGGTCCCATGTCTGCTCGACACCGGCTCTCAAGTCACCATGTTTAGCCGATCACTGTTCCAGCGCCACTTTGGGGTGGAGGCCATACAAGATCCAAGCAGTATATCATGGCTAACGTTAAAGGCAGCTAATGGGCTCCAGATTCCATATGTGGGTTATGCGGGTTTAGATTTCAATATTGGGGGAATAGATATTAAGCAAAAAGGGGTAGTTATTGTATGGGACAATTGCATCAGCACTGAACATGGACTGTTGGGAATGAATGTTGTTGCGGACTGTTGGGCAGAGATATTCCGGGGTGGGCATCCAGGGGTGACGGCATTCAAATCTGTATTTTCTCCCCACACAGAGAAAGCATGGGATGCAGCCTTCACTGCCTGCCGGAGGGCAGAGGCCTCTGCTTGCCAGATGGAGATACAAGGGGTGGCCAGACTCCCACGGCAACCTCCAGTGCAGCTGCTGCCTGCCACTGAGACCATCATTTGGGCACAAGTTCCACAAGCTGTCGGGTTGCCCGATTGCCTGGTTCTAGTGGAGGATCTGGAGGGCCATGGGCACGAATGGAGAGTGGCCAGGTCCATATGCTGGAGCCAAGATGGGAAGGTGCCTCTTCGTGTCTGCAACCCCTATCCATTCTCCCTCAGCCTACCTCAATGATGGCCACTGGCCACAGTAACTCAGTTGGACCCTAGGGATGTACAAGGGCACTCGAGGCTGGTGTTGTGCAGCATAGGGCCCCAGGTGGTTGAGGTCGACGTACAGCAGGTGGAACAGGCATCTAGTGACGAGCATCCAGTGTTAGCATTATGCGGGGAAGGGTTAACTGGTAATCAGCAGATCCAACTCACCGCCCTCCTGCAGAAATGGTCACATGTTTTTGCTGCTCACGATGAGGACTTTGGGAAGACCTCTGTTACACACCAAATACCTACTGGAGCTGCACATCCCATCAGAGAGTGCTACTGCCCTGTGCCCCCAAACCTGTACCCAGAACTGAGGGCCTTGCTGCAAGGTATGTTGGACAGTGGGGTGGTGAAGGAGAGCGCTAGTCCATGGGCAGCTCCAGTGGTTTTAGCAAAGAAGAAAGACGGGTCATGGAGATTCTGTGTGGACTACCGTAAGTTAAATGCAGTAACGCACAAAGACTCATTCCCCCTGCCTCGTATTGAGGAGTCCCTCACCAGCCTTACCCGGTCTCAGTGGTACTCTACACTTGACTTGGCAAGTGGCTATTGGCAGGTGGAAGTCGCACCCGAGGACCAGGAGAAGACTGCGTTCACCACTCCTTTTGGCCTGTACCAATTTGAGCGAATGCCCTTTGGTCTGTGCAATGCACCAGCTACATTTCAAAGGCTGATGCAGCGCTGTCTTGGCTCCCAAGTGTATGACCATCTTTTGATTTATCTGGATGATGTCATTGTTTATTCACCCAACTTCCTTACTCACCTAAGGCATCTGGAGCAAGTATTCAATCGACTTCAGGAACATGGCCTTAAACTGCAGCCTCGTAAGTGTCGCTTGTTCCAGAAGAAGGTGGCCTACTTGGGGCACATAGTCAGCAACCGGGGTGTGGCAACTGACCCAGATAAGACTGCTGTTGTCCGTGATTGGGTTACACCCACAACCGTTAAGCAAGTGAGATCCTTCTTGGGGTTCGCTGGGTATTATAGACGGTTTATACCGGCGTTCTCCAAAGTAGCAGCACCTCTCCATCAGCTTTTGCAGGGCCAGGGTAACAGGACTTCAGCTCCAATCCAGTGGACAGCTGACTGCCAGGCTGCTTTTGACCATCTTAAGCAGGCCCTCCTCAGTGCCCCCATCCTGGCCTATGCAGATTTCCAAGTGCCCTTCAGACTGTACACCGATGCCAGCCTAGATGGCTTGGGAGCTGTCCTGGCTCAAGTCCAGGATGGGAAAGAGCGGGTCATTGCATATGCAAGCCGAAGTCTCCACCCCGCCGAACGTAACGACAAGAATTACAGCTCCTTCAAGTTGGAACTTTTGGCTTTGAAGTGGGCTATTACTGAAAAGTTTAAGGATTACCTGTGGGGGGCCCATGTTACTGTCTTCACCGATAACGGCCTATTGGTCCACCTGGAGACGGCGTGATTAGGCACGATGGAACAACGTTGGGTAGCTCAGCTGGCCAACTACTCCTATGAGGTGTGCTACAGGCCAGGGACTGCCAATCGAAATGCGGATGTCCTGTTGAGGCTCCCAGGAGAAGCCCCAAGTGACGCCGTATGGGCCGTGACATGCACTGCCCCGACAGACTCCTGCCCAGATGAAGGATCCTGGGTGAAGTGCCAAGGGAAAGACCTAGACCTGCGACTCCTTCAGGCTTGGCGGGTTGAACTAGAGCCCCCAGCCCATGCTGATATGGCCCCTTTATCCTCCCAGCTTCGCGGCCTACTTCGGGAGTGGAATCACCTGGAGCTGTAAGATGGAGTCCTGGTGAGGCACGTCACAGAACCGGACACGGGTGCCCCAGCAAAACAGATTGTTGTGCCCGAGGGCCAAGCCCGGTCTGTATGGGAGGACTGCCACAGGCCATGCCCACGGTGACAAGATGATGTCCCTGCTTAGGAGGAGGTTTTTCTGGGTTGGCATGAGTGCAATGGCTAGGGCATGGACTGCAGAGTGTGCCACCTGTTTAGTAGCAAAGCCAGGGCAGCAGCAAAGAGCCCCTTTGTGCCCCATCCCCTCGAGCTTCCCATTTGAAACGGTGGCCCTAGACTTTCTATCCCTCGGCTGCCCTGCTGACTCATACCAATACATTCTAGTCATCACCGATCTGTTTTCATGCTATGCACTGGCCATGCCCACCAAGGATCAGACTGCCACGACCACTGTAAAGGCCCTCTGGTCTGCACTAATCCTCCCCTTCGGCTGCCCGGAGCGGATTCTCACTGACCAGGGGGGTGCTTTTGAATCCGCTCTAATGCAACAACTATGTACATTGTATGGTTGCAAGAAGGTGCATACCACCCCATATCATCCACAGGGCAATGGGGCTTGTGAAAGATTTAATCGTACCCTTTTGTCCCTGCTAAGCACGATTGAAAGGAAGCACCAAGCTCAATGGCCTGTCCATCTGCCCTCCTTATTACAGGCCTATAACAACTCCACCCATGCGAGCACAGGGATGATGCCTCATTACGTCGTCTTTGGCCGCCATGCTCGACTCCCGGTGGACATGCTGCATGAAGTTGCACCACCTCAACAGAGAAGTGACTTAAGTGAATGGGTTAAAGATCACCATCAGGTGCTCCTAGAAGCCTATGATACAGTTCGAACCAACGTGGAGCGGCGTGTTCATTGGAACCAGAAGCGCTACGATAGAAACACCCGCACCTTGCCACTGCTCCCTGGGGAGAGGGTGCTGGTGAGGAATTTTTGGCGTCGAGCCCAAGGTAAACTGGCCCCCCAGTGGCTTCCCTAACCTTTTGTGGTGGTCTCCCAGCCTGATCGAGACCGACCAATGTTCGTGATACGACCTGAGGGTAAAGATGGCCCAGTTCGGACAATTCACCGTAACAACTTAAGATCTTGCCCCATCGATCTACCGACAGATCACACCCGGCTGGGCCCAAATCGAGGTGGGTCCTCACAATCGGGACCAAGTTGGCCCTGTGTCCCAACGATTCTTCACCAGGCAACCATGCCCCTCTGACAAGGACTAAATGCAGCCCCTTCGATATTGGCTGCAGCCCTACCCCCTGATGCTGCTCCAGTCACCTCACCTCATGAAGCCCCTGGCCCAATCCAGCCGCCTGTACAGGCAGAAAATGACCTAGTAGCCCCCCTGAATGAACTTACTGATCATGGGCCAACCCTAGCACCACAGACTGCCACAGATGTCCCACGGTGGTACCCAGTCCGCCAAAATCGGGGCCAACCACCAGCACGTTATAGGCCTTGAAGGTTTGACTTGGTGGGTTATTTGGGACATGTAGGGTAATTGTGGGGGGGATTGTTGCCTAATGGACACTGCATGGACACATTATGCATGCATGATGGTAGTGCTCGGGATGAGCACTATTAACGTGGGGGGGAATAATTGTAACGGGGGAAATGTTATACATGAGACAATGGGGAGTCGGGGCAGCCTGTGTATGTTTGTGGGGTGTGTTGGTGTTGTGCTTGTGGTATATTTTCTCTTCAGGTGTTCCCGATATCTGCATTGATCAGCCGCCAGCAGGGATTGGTGGAAAGCCTCTTTAAAAGGAAGTTCTGGAGATTCACTGATGCGCACCTGACTACTGATGTCTGAGAAGAGAAAGGAGCTGAGCAGAGCTGACATCCTTTTTTCACCCCAGTTGCAACCCGCTAGAGCGAGTATACAACGCACTCAACCCTTCTACTAAAGGGAAGTAATTGTGTTTTTACTGTGCGCGTGTGTGAGTATGGTTTCTCTAACCACTGTAGCTGACTGGTGCTGATTGTGTTCTCCCCCTCCTGCACTTCGCAGCCCCGGAAGAAGTGGACACTTCTGTGACGGGCAATCCGGCAGATAATTTTTTTAACGCACTCAATTCATCTTATAAAGTTTGGACACAGCGGCCAACGTTACCGAGAGGGTGCGTAGGCGTAGTCAAGCGACCTGCACGTTCAGTGCAACGTCTCCCCTTGGACTGCCGAAGGAGACTGTGGGTGGGGCCGTAAGTAAATGTGGACTGTGATGGGCTCTTGGAGCCATCCCTTTCTTCTCAATGAGTGTTAAGTGTAGTTTTCTTTTCTTTTTTTGATCTGTACTTTGTTGAGGTTTTATAGTGGCAACTCTCTTAATTGTTTGTGTTGGACTATTACCCTGTCTAAGTGATGAGCCTAGTCCACTGACTAATTATAGCGTGGTGTTTCGTTTGTAGTGGCTTTCTTTGTGTGGCGTGTGGACCTTTGAAATTGGTGTGAAAACGAATGCACAAGTTTTACTATTATCAGTGTTCACTGGGCTTGTCCTTGGATTATAGTATCTCCTACCTGCTAATTTGGTCGGCCTACGGGCTTCTACTGCAGTGGTTTGATCTGCCCTCGTGACTGTGATGTGTAATTGTATTATTACACTTATTGTCTACATGTTTGTAATTTGCACATATTGAGTGGTTTTTTTTTTGTAGTGGTGTGGCATCTATCTCGTTCACATGTTGCTTGTACTGTTTCTTTCCCAAGTTGCTTTTGCTGCTTAGGCTTTTGCATGCCTGTGTGTTGCCAATGGATTTTACTTGCAATTTGCACTTGCTGCATAGCCCATGTGAATTGGTTTCGTAGGGCAAATCAGCCATTAGTCAATTTTGACCTTTTTGATTTGTTCTAACTTTTTTTTTTTAAACTAGTGCCACTTATTTACATTTGATAGTTGTTTTTGTTCTTATTGTTTGTTTTTTATTAGTGTCTGTTTAAGCTTTTAGCAGTTTTTTTTTGTTTGGTTTTTTTTGTTTTAGATATTGTCAATTGAAAAAATATAGTTTGAGCTCACATCCTTGTGTTGTGTATTTCAAGGGTCAATTATTCCAACCTGTAACGGCTACATAGAACCCCAAGCTGAAGTTTGGTACCAAGTGGCTGATTTTGTGGTTGCTGAGAAAAAGGGTGTTTCGGATGGACAGAGACCAGTATTTAAATAAATACTTCAGGAATACTGTTCTAGGAAAATAATCTGACTTGTGGTGATGACACCAAGTCTGCTTTGTCATTCGACTTCATCGTTAATTAATTTCAGATAATGGTGTGCTCACGAGTGGTTTTTTTTTTTTTTTGGACTCCTTTATGAAGGATTTAAGGTAAAAAAAAAAAAATGTGGCCTAATATTTAAAGAATAAATAAACTGAATCTGAAATTGTCACCAAGAATTTTGCATCTTCATCGATTTAAATATAAACTGACAACGTTAACAACCTCGCACCGTTTGCCTCATACTGAGCGCCATTCATTTAGCGCCTAACCTAAAGCGGTCTAAAGATTTGAATTGCCTCGCGCCAAGCAACATTCACCTTGCCAATCACTCCAGACAGTTACCCCTACACACACACACACACAGTTCTGTCAGTTATTTTACTCTTCTTACAATACATTTGCCCTCCAGCCGGTCTCCTTTCACTGCACTATTTACCAGTTCCACTTTTTAAAAGCCTGATGACAACTTCTTACATACTGACAACCAAATCTGATACACTTTTTAAAAGAAAATGGTTTTCTTGTTTTGGATCATTTTATAGAAATTCCATCTGTTTGCCATTTATTTCCATTCCAATACACACTGAAGATTGTTTACTTCCGAAAGTATCTGTACGTGGGAACGGCTGACAATTGGTGCATTAAAAACTAAAAATGACCCTGGAAAGTCGGTCAAATCTGACTGATTCAGGTAGAATGGGTGTATATTTGGGGTAGTTTACTTGAGCGTGTTATCAGCCAAATACATTATTTCATGGTGAAAATTAAATTTTTGTCTATTCTGATAGCTTTTCAGACTTTTAACCTTGACCTGAAAATATGAGAAATGTAATTTGACAGCATGAGTAGAAAGAGCATATGTACATTTATATATAGTTAATAATTTACGTCGACGTAAGTTTCGGCTAAAAGTAAATAAAACACCAATGCAAAGTTTGAAGCGATAACCGTCACATTTGGGAACTTTTGTAATTTTTATATATAGGTTTTGATAAAATATATCAGTGGTCAATAATCTACAAAAGAAAATGCACTAAAGGAAAAAATGTCATTGTATGTAAATATTAAACTGTTTTATTTTGAAAATGGTACAGTTAAACAATTACTTTTTTGACCTAAAAGTAGGTCAAAGGTCAAATTTGACACTTGATTCTGGTAGAACTGGTACATGTTCAGGGTGGTTTACTATCGCATATTTTATAACCCAGTCAATATTTCATGGTGAAATGGCTATATTGACTGTTTTTGCGAACGCGCAAAATACATTTGTGGCAGCGGGGGCGTGGTCAAGCGCCGGTCGGTGACAGGAGGGCGGAGTCAGGGAAGGTAAGTGGCAGAATCACGACACCTGAGAACAATTAACCTGTGTTTGTGTGTGTCTTCCCAGTGACCGCGCCCTATTTAAGGAGGGAGAGTGAGAGCAGAGGGGAGCTCCGGACTAGACGCTGGCTGTGTGTGTGTGTCTGTCTAGTCACCGTAACGATTGTTCACTGAAAAGTGTGGCAATAAAGCCTTTTCCCAAACCTGATCTCTGTCCTGCCGTCCTCAGTGCTCCACCCACACGTAGGGAGTGTTACAGTGGTGCCGAAACCCGGGACGTGGAGCACCAAACCAGCAGCCCCATGGAATCCTCCCCGTTCACCGATCTGGTCCACGCCCTCGCCACGGCTCAGCAAAGCCAGCACCAGGCACTCGTCACTCTCCGAAAGGAGCAGGAGCAGCGCTTCGAAGCCCTGGTGCTGGCCCAGCAGGAAGATCGCGAGGCGTTCCGGCATCTTCTCGCGTCGGCGGGGTCCACCAGCGCTCCAGCCGCGGGCCCGTCTCCCCTCATTGTCACCAAGATGGGCCCGCAGGACGACCCCGAGGCATTCATCACGTTGTTCGAACAGGTCGCCGAAGCCTCGGGGTGGCCGATCGAGCAGCGCGCGGCGCGCCTCCTCCCCCTGCTCACGGGAGAGGCGCAGCTGGCCGCGCTACAGCTCCCCGCCGACCGCCGGCTGGCCTACGCGGACCTCCGCCGGGCCGTCCTCCAGCGCGTGGGGCGCACACCGGAGCAACAGCGCCAGCGCTTCCGCGCGCTGCGACTGGAGGAAGTCGGCCGGCCGTTCGCGTTCGGCCAGCAGCTCCGGGACGCCTGCTGGCGGTGGCTGAGGGCCAACAATCGCGACGCCGAGGGAATCGTCGACCAGGTGGTACTGGAACAGTTCGTCGCCCGCTTACCAGCCGGAACCGCGGAGTGGGTCCAGTGCCACCGCCCGGCGTCGCTGGATCAGGCAGTCGAGCTGGCGGAGGATCATCTGGTGGCTGTCCCGGCGGCAGGACAGCAGATGGCATCGTCTCTTCTCTCCTCTTCTCTCTCTCTCTCTCCCTCTCCTCCTGTGTCCCGTCCCTGCCCCATTCCCCCACCGCGGAGGCGGGGGCCGGCTCCACCCCAGCCGGCCCGCCGCACCCGCGGTGCCCTCCCGTGTCTCCCTTCTGTGTCTGTCTCTCCCCCATCTCAGGTGAGTGAGCCCCAGATCACCGGTGCAGAGGGAAAGCCCGGGCCGGTTTGCTGGCGCTGCGGGGAGCCGGGCCACCTTCATGAGCAGTGCACAGCAATGGAAGTGGGCGCGGTGGTTCGGATCCCCGACGCGCCAGAGGCCGCCCTCGATCGGGCCGGAGCGTATCGCATACCGGTGAGTATCCAAGGGGCTACATATCAGGCGTTGGTGGATTCTGGTTGTAATCAGACCTCAATTCGCCAAAGCCTGGTTCAAAACGAGGCATTGGGGGGAGCACAGGGGGTGAAGGTGTTGTGTGTGCACGGGGATGTTCACAGCTACCCTTTGGTGTCGGTTCACATTATTTTCAGAGGGGAAAAATTTATAGTGAAGGCGGCGGTTAATCCTCGCCTTACCCACTCGTTAATTTTGGGGACGGATTGGCCGGGATTTCGGGGTTTAATGACACGCCTAGTCGAGAGTGGGTCCTGCCATTTGACAGGGGGAGGTCCCGGTGTCGCTTTGGCGGGAGCAGCTGTCACAGAGCCGTCTACGTCATCTCCGCGTCAGAGTGAGGAGCCGCCGGCCCCTCCTCTCTCTATTGGGGATTCCCTCACGGATTTCCCATTAGAGCAGTCGCGAGACGAGACTCTGCGGCATGCGTTTGACCAAGTGAGAGTAATCGATGGTCAAACGCTCCAGCCGAACGCCACCCCGTCCTTCCCCTACTTCGCGATTATGAAGGATAGATTATACCGAGTGACGCAGGACACTCAAACTAAGGAGCGAGTCACACAGCTTTTGATTCCAAAAAGCCGCCGGGAATTGGTATTCCAGGCGGCTCACTTTAATCCCATGGCTGGACACTTAGGGCAGGATAAAACACTAGCCCGAATAATGGCCCGTTTCTATTGGCCGGGGATTCGCGGCGATGTCCGTAGGTGGTGTACGGCATGCCGCGAATGCCAGTTAGTAAACCCAGCAGCCATTCCAAAAGCGCCATTGCGCCCTCTACCGTTAATCGAGACCCCGTTTGAAAGAATTGGGATGGATCTCGTCGGGCCATTAGATCGGTCAGCACGAGGGTACCGCTTTATATTAGTTCTAGTGGACTATGCAACGCGATACCCGGAAGCAGTGCCTCTGCGCAATATCTCAGCACGCAGTATTGCAGAGGCACTCTTCCGCGTCATCTCCCGAGTTGGAATCCCGAAAGAGATTCTGACTGATCAAGGCACTACGTTTATGTCACGAACACTGCGCGAACTGTATGGGTTATTGGGGATTAAGCCGATCCGCACCAGTGTATATCACCCACAAACGGACAGTTTAGTAGAACGGTTCAACCGCACCCTCAAAAATATCATTAAGAAATTCGTAAGTGAGGACGCACGTAATTGGGATAAGTGGCTCGAACCCTTGCTGTTCTCAGTGCGAGAGGTCCCTCAAGCCTCCACGGGGTTCTCCCCGTTCGAATTATTATATGGGCGTAAGCCGCGCGGCATCCTGGACGTGCTGCGGGAAAATTGGGAGGAGGGACCTTCACAAAGTAAGAATGAAATTCAGTACGTTATGGACCTGCGCGCAAAACTCCACACGCTCACCCACCTAACTCAGGAGAACTTGCGGCAGGCCCAGGAACGGCAAGCCCGCCTGTACAACAAGGGTACGCGCCTTAGAGAGTTCACACCGGGAGATAAAGTACTCGTACTCTTGCCCACGTCGAGCTCCAAATTAATCGCCAAGTGGCAAGGACCCTTTGAGGTCACACGGCGAGTCGGGGACGTCGACTATGAGGTGAGGCGAACAGACAGGGGTGGGGCGCCACAGATTTACCACCTCAATCTGCTCAAACTCTGGAACGAGGAGGTCCCCGTGGCGTTGGTGTCGGTAGTTCCGGAGAAGGCGGAGCTGGGGCCGGAGGTTCAAAAAGAGAGTTTGGCATCACGTACCTCTCCGGTCCCCTGTGGAGACCACCTCTCCCCGACCCAGCTCACGGAGGTCGCCCAGTTGCAGGCCGAGTTTTCGGATGTGTTCTCGCCCCTGCCCGGTCGCACTAACCTCATAGAACACCACATAGAGACACCCCCGGGGGTGGTAGTGCGTAGCCGCCCTTATAGACTACCCGAACACAAAAAAAAGGTGGTTCGGGAAGAACTTCAGGCCATGCTCGAAATGGGCATCGTCGAGGAGTCCCACAGCGACTGGAGCAGCCCGGTGGTCTTGGTTCCCAAGGCCGACGGCTCGGTCCGGTTCTGTGTGGACTATAGAAAAGTCAACGCGGTGTCTAAATTTGACGCATACCCAATGCCTCGTGTTGATGAGCTGCTCGATCGACTAGGCACGGCTCGCTTCTACTCGACACTGGATTTAACGAAGGGATATTGGCAGATCCCCTTGACTCCATTATCCCGGGAGAAAACGGCCTTTTCCACACCGTTTGGCTTACACCAGTTCGTCACACTTCCGTTTGGGCTGTTTGGGGCGCCCGCTACGTTTCAGCGGCTGATGGACCGGGTCCTCCGGCCCCACGCCACCTATGCGGCCGCCTACCTGGACGACATTATCGTTTATAGTAACGACTGGCAGCGGCACCTGCAACACCTGAGGGCCGTCCTTAGGTCGCTGAGACGGGCGGGGCTCACTGCCAACCCAAAGAAGTGTGCGATTGGGCGGGTGGAAGTACGGTATCTGGGCTTCCACTTGGGCAACGGGCAGGTGCGTCCCCAAATTAATAAGACAGCAGCGATTGCGGCCTGCCCGAGGCCCAAGACCAAAAAGGGGGTGAGACAGTTCCTGGGGCTGGCTGGCTACTATCGTAGGTTTATACCTAATTATTCGGACGTCACCAGCCCGCTGACTGACCTCACTAAAAAGGGGGCGCCAGATCCGGTCCAGTGGACGGAGCAGTGCCAGCGGGCTTTCTCGGAGGTAAAGGCTGCACTGTGTGGGGGGCCACTTTTACACTCCCCTGACTTCTCTCTCCCTTTTATGTTACAGACGGATGCGTCGGACAGAGGGCTGGGGGCCGTTTTGTCCCAGCAGGTGGAGGGGGAGGATCGCCCGGTCTTATACATCAGCCGGAAGCTGTCAGTGCGTGAGGGGCGCTACAGCACGATTGAAAAGGAGTGCCTGGCGATCAAATGGGCGGTCCTCGCCCTCCGGTACTACCTGCTGGGGCGCTCTTTCACCCTCTGTTCGGACCACGCGCCCCTCCAGTGGCTCCACCGCATGAAAGACGCCAACGCGCGGATCACCCGTTGGTATCTGGCGCTCCAACCCTTTAATTTCAAGGTGGTCCACAGGCCGGGGGCGCAGATGGTCGTGGCGGACTTCCTCTCCCGTCAAGGGGGGGGGGGGAGTCGGCTGCAGGCCGGACGGGCGCCCGGCCTGAGTCGGGCGGTGGGGGTATGTGGCAGCGGGGGCGTGGTCAAGCGCCGGTCGGTGACAGGAGGGCGGAGTCAGGGAAGGTAAGTGGCAGAATCACGACACCTGAGAACAATTAACCTGTGTTTGTGTGTGTCTTCCCAGTGACCGCGCCCTATTTAAGGAGGGAGAGTGAGAGCAGAGGGGAGCTCCGGACTAGACGCTGGCTGTGTGTGTGTGTCTGTCTAGTCACCGTAACGATTGTTCACTGAAAAGTGTGGCAATAAAGCCTTTTCCCAAACCTGATCTCTGTCCTGCCGTCCTCAGTGCTCCACCCACACGTAGGGAGTGTTACAACATTATCGTTTTTTTGAAAAAAAAAAAACACTTTACCAAAGGACCTGTACTGCTCCAGAGCAAATTACAACTTTTGCCACCATTGTTTTCTGAACATGTCGTGGTTTTGGCTATTCAGGAAACAAACTGTTTTCGACCGTGGTCCAGAACGCGTCACTTTCCACATGACCTGACATTGAAGGTTTTTGCGCAGGAAATGAGCAAATCGTTTGTTTCTATAAAATCTCAGGGGAAATCGCGATCTCTTTAGTAGATACTGTAACATGAAATGACCTTTTCAATGAAACCCACATAATACCATGGTGCTTGAAAGTTTGTGAACCCTTTAGAATTTTCTATATTTCTGCATAAATGACCTAAAACCATAATCAGATTTTCACACAAGTCCTAAAAGTAGATAAAGAGAACCCAGTTAAACAAATGAGACCAAAATATTGTACTTGGTCATTTATTTATTGGGGAAAATGATCCCACATCACACATCTGTGAGTGGCAAAAGTATGTGGACCTTTGCTTTCAGTATATGGTGTGACCCCCTTGTGCAGCAATAACTGCAACTAAATGTTTCCGGTAACTGTTGATCAGTCCTGCACACTGGCTTGGAGGAATTTTAGCCCGTTCCTCCGTACAGAACAGCTTCAACTCTGGGATGTTGGTGGGTTTCCTCATATGAACCGCTCGCTTCAGGTCCTTCAACATTTCGATTGGATTAAGGTCAGGACTTTGACTTGGCCATTCCAAAACATTAACTTTATTCTTCTCTAACCATTCTTTGGTAGAACGACTTGTGCTTAGGGTCGTTGTCTTGCTGCATGACCCACCTTCTTTTGAGATTCAGTTCATGGACAGATGTCCTGACAATTTCCTTCAGAATTCGCTGGTATAATTCAGAATTCATTGTTCCATCAATGATGGCAAGCTGTCCTGGACCAGATGCAGCAAAACGGGCCCAAACCATGATACTACCACCACCATGTTTCACAGATGGGATAAGGTTCTTATGCTGGAATGCAGGGTTTTCCTTTCTCCAAACATGATGCTTCTCATTTAAACCAAAAAGTTCTATATAGAGTTTTCACTGACATCACGGCATTCCGGGGAACGCCCTCCAGCCGCCATATTGTGGGGCAAACAAAGGACCATTGCCATTACCAGCGATGTTATCTCGGATGAATTTATAAAGTTATATAGTCAGTTTTCTAAAATAAAGATCAATGTCGGCAAAATCAAGCAAACGGAAGTATATGGATACATTAGACGACATCTCACGACAACGGTATGCAGCCAAACTGGCCTTGATTGGGGGAATTGACCCGTCCGAAGTGGACAAAGATGCTTTCAAGTGACTATGCAGGGCTGCCATCCATATCGTACCCTGATATTGTGAACTATTTCGTGAATAGTAAAAGTGCCTATACACTTGACGACCTCAAAGCATACAAGTCGCTGGAGTCATACAATTATTGTCTGTGGCTGGGTCCGTGAAGTCCACCATATAAAAACAAGTGACAGTCGTGTCCTAATTACAGCCAAGGTATGTAAACATTGGAATTTTAGAGCTCTCAACATTGCATATAAATGTGTGTATAATATCAAGTTGATTTAAGACTATTATGAATACTGTGCAATATTACTTTGCATCAGAAAGCTGCGCACATTTGCGCAAAGCTGCGCAAATGTGCGCAGCTTTCAGATTCACTTTTTTTTTTCTCATCCTTATACTTCCTATGTTTCATGGACTGTAACGGATTTGCTTATTTAGTAATTTTAATACAGAATTTACTTTGAAATTATAATCAGACACTCCAACGCCCCCCCCCCAAAAAAAAAATCGGATCTGTGCGATTCAGCTGTGAAAAAGGCGGCATCCGCCAAAAGGCGCGCTGTTTGTATCCCTGCATACAGAATAGACCTAAAATGTTTCTCAAAAATGACCCTTGCATGAGTGAAGTGACAAGTGTCAAATAGAAACGTGACAAACGAACGATATTAAGTGTACATTACAATGTAAACGTACACTCAGCGGTTCCAGTTAGGCATTCTCAAGAGATTGTTTACACGATGTTTTGGTTTCCAAAAACAAACTTAAACACAATTGATTGTTTATTTAAACAACTTGCCACTTATAAAATGATCGGAGCAGACTTTGCTGTGTTTGGAAGGCTGATAATCCTTGCGGTTGATTCTCGCAAGCCATAGATTTCTCCTTTGTATGCTGAGTTTCTTCGTTTGCTCGCCTCCGTGCTCCCGTACAGTGGGAATTCCATAAAAGCTCGACTTGACTTCATCATCTGACCTATTACGACAGCCGTGAATACAACAGGTGTGCACCATTGCTAGCTTTAAATAGCCTGCTTGGGTTCTTTTGAAGACTTTGTACTCGCGCATTACAATGTGTGTTCAGTGACCCCGTACGGTAAGCTTGACCCGCAAAATGGCCACCACTAGGGAATCCCCGACTCTGTGACATCATGTGAAAAACTATCTATTGTGGTCTCATCTAATATTTTTCTCACTTTTTTTACTGGGTTCTCTTTATCTACTTTTAGGACTTTTGTGAAAAAAATCTAATTATTTAGGTCATTTATGCAGAAATATAGAAGATTCTAAAGGGTTCACAAACTTTCAAGCACCACTGTATGCTCCATTACCTTGAAAAATAGGTCAACAGCAATCATCTTGGGTCAGTGAGCTTCCATTGTCCATGGCTACCAGCGGTTAAAATTTTCATCCGAACCAAACAACTTTTGGAAAAAATAAATAAAAATACAAAGCACCAATAACATGAAATAGATGAAGACTAAACCAGATGATTTTTAATACATTAACACAAGCTGTAAAATATATATTTTTTAAATTTGTTGGAAACAATCGAGCATGTGGAATATTGCAATAGTTAGCCTTATATTAGCTAGCTGGCTACTGGGTTCACTTTTTAAAAACCTGAGTAATAAAGTAATGATACTCCTGACATGAACTAGATACGCCTCCATTGCAGAGCACTGATGCTGGAGGTGCCCCGGTTCCCTGCAGCACCAGCATTCCGGCCCAGGCATCTCCCTGCACTGGTGTTCCAGAGATCACTCACCTGAGGGGAGGAAGACACGGACAAGGAAGTAGGAAACGGTAGGGCACCTCAGGTGTGGCAGGCTGGCTGAGGTGGAGCCAGCCCCTGTCTCCGCAGTAGGGGAGGACAAGGAACAGAAGGAGAGGGGGAAACAAGATGTCCTGCCATCAGAACAGCTGCCATATGGTCCTCCGCCAGCTCAATGGCCTGATCCAGTGACGCTGGGAAATGGCACTGGACCCACTCCGCTGTTCCTTCCGGAAGTCGGGCAGTTAATTGTTCCAGTGCCACCAGATCGATGATTCCTTCGGCGTTGCGGTTGTCGGCCCTCAGCCACCACCGGCAGGCGTCCCGGAGTTGCTGGCCAAACACGAATGGCTGGCTGACCTCCTCCAGGCGCAGCGTGCGGAAGCGCTGACGTTGCTGTTCCTGGGTGTGACCCACGCATTGGAGGACAGCCCTGCGGAGGTCTGTGTAGACCAGCCGGCTGTCGGCGGGGAGCTGTAGCGTGGCCAGCTGCGCCTCACCCGTTAGCAGGGGGAGGAAGTGCAAGGAGCGCTGTTCCAACAGCCAACACCACACCTCTGCTGCCTGCTCAAAGAGCAAGGAAGGCTTCGGGGTCATCATGCGAACCCATTTTCATTAGGATGAGGTGGGGAGGGCTCACGGCAGTGGTGATCAGGGACCCCGCCGACATGAGCAGGTGCCAGAACGCCTGGCAATCTTCCTGTTGCACCAGCACCAGGGTTTCGAACCATTGTTCCTGCTCCTTCCGGAGGGCAATCAGCGCCTGGTGCTGGCTCTGTTGGGCCGTGGCGAGGGCATGGACCAGGTCCTTGAAGGGGGACGACTCCATGTGGCTGTTCCCTTCTGCACTCTGTCCTGGGTTTCAGCACCACTGTTGTATCTGACCAGGTGGCTGGAGCACAGAAGCATGGCAAACCAGAACGGAGTTCTCAACTTTTTAAAATGTATAAATAAAATAAGCTTTTCAGCCAACTGCACCACCAGTGCGTGCACACACTCACACGCACATTTCTGGTTGGGAGAGAGACCTCTTCCTCTGCTCTCCCTCTCCTCTTTATTGGGTGTGGTCACACAAACATGTTAATTCCCACCAGGTGCAGTGATTCCACCACTTACTTTCCCTGACTCCACCCTCCATTCACAGACCGCCGCTTGGCCACGCCCCCACTGCCACACGTACAAATTGTTCCAAAGTGTGATTCATGTCATAATGTTTATTTTTGGAAGCATACTCCAGTGTCACTGCTTTTTAAACAGGTGGTTTCCCAAATTAACTTTTAAAGCTAGATGGCCTTTCAGATTTTAAGTGTAGGTCATAAAAAGAATTTTCCCTGAGACCCAATTATTTAACTTAATTTTTTTTAGTGGACTAAAAGCTACAGAATTCAAATCAGAGACTTTCAATTTCTTAGGTTTTCAAAAATGGAACAATTAATGAATTTCAGTCCACATGGCCCTAAATTCTCCATGATTTTTTTTTTTCCTGCTTCAGCATGACCCAATACAAGCTACTTTGTCACGCATGACGTGGTGGGCTTTCCCTGTTCGTGCAAGGTGTTGTTGGATACAAATTTGAAACCAGAGAGAAAAACAGAGGACGTGAGTGTGCAAATGAAACATGAAAGACCAGGCTATTGGCTATCAGAACTCTACCCCTGTAGGACACCTGGGGAAGCAACCATTTCCATTTAGACAACTTGGCACTCACCTTCTCCAGCACTCCCTCCCAGTTCTGTTTTTGGAAGTCCTTGCATCCGAAGTACACTTCTAGAACTTTGATGCCTCCCCCCCCCCCCCCCCCCCCCCAAGTTTCCCAGGTAGCTCAGGGATGTCTCTTAGGCACCACTGACCTATCAGACAAGCTTCACATTTGTCCCAGTTAACTCTAGCGGAGGAGGCCTTTTCATACACAGTCAGGATTTCTTTAAGTTCTTGTATGTCTCTCTGATCTTGTATAAAAACCTTAACATCCGCATAAGCTGATATGGCTACAGAGCAGTTCTGAGCCAGCTCAGGGAGACCCATGCCCTGTAACCTGCTCCTCAGCCTACACAGAAGAGGTTCAATAGCAATACTGTAGGGCTGAGATGGGGCAGCCCTGTCTGATCCCTCTCTTAACTGGCACAGGGCAGCTCAACTCTCCCCCTACCTTTTACTAAACAGCAGGCTTCATTGTACAACAGTTTGACCCAAGATAAAAAGCTCCCCCCAATTCCAAAAGCCTGCAGGGTGGAGAAGAAAGAACCATGATCCACACGCTCAAACGCTTTTTCTTGATCAATGGATAAAATACCAATATTATTATATAGTTTAGACATCAAATATATCTTATTAAAAATAATCATACATCGACCTGTCTGGAATACAATAAGATTGATCTGTACCAATAAATGACTCAGTGTTTTAATCCATTTGATAAAACCTTGGAGAGGATCTTAGTCCATACATAAGAGCTACAGGTCTCCCTTCTTGGGCAACAGTGACAGAAGCGCTTACCTACAGGAAGCCGGAAGTCTCCCTTTTTAAAAATGCTCTTTAAAAACTGCCAAAAGGTCCCATCCCAGTATCGTCCAGAAGGGTTTAAAAAAAAAAGAGTTTGAAGGAAGACCATCTAGTCCTGGAGCCTTGCCTGGTGCCATCTGGGATACCGTAGCAGTCAGCTCCTCTAAAATGATTTCTGTGTTCAGAGTGTTCTGGTCTTCTAAGCTCAGTTGAGGAAGCCCCTGCAGAAGCTCTGCAGCAGTGTCCATGTCACAGCTGCCTGTGCTGAATAGATCTGTATAAAACTCCACTGCAAGCTTCCTCAGCTTGGCTGGGTCTGTGGTGATGTTTCCGTCAGGATGACGAAGACAGACCTAGACCATTTGTTTCCTCTGAACAGCAGATTTCTCCAAATTAAAAAAGAATGAAGTTGGTGCATCCATGTCTTGGAGTCTAGTAAAACCTGCTCGGACTAATGTTCCTTTAGCTCTGTCCTGCAGAAGGGAGTTGAGTTCCTGTCTTTTTAAAAATTAACCCTTTTTTTTTTTTTTTTTTTTGATCAGCTTGAGGGAAAACTTTTTTTTTTTTTTCCCCAAGTCCCTTATTTCCTTCTCCAGTTTCTGGACAGTTCTCTGGATTTTAGCTGTGAAATTAAGAGTACTGCTGACAAAACACTCTAATTTGGGCCTTTCCTACCTCCCACCACTAAAAGTTTCCTTCCTGGATCTCTAGTAGATCCAAAATAATCTAAAATTTTTACAAAAATTAAGATCATGTAATAACATTAAAATGCCAAAAGGACTTTGGTTTTCCTGTGGGAGATAAAAAAAAAAAAATGCTCCATTAAAACTAAATGATCTGTAAAAACAATAGGGGAGATTAGGCAGTCAATAACTCTTGAGGTAAAAGGAGCAGAAATATAAAATCTGTCCAACTTTGCTGCACAGACTCTACCATCTGAACATGGGTTCACTACATGGGGTGAACCCATGTTTTGTTGGACTGAAGGGTGCTTCATCCTTCACACATCAACCAGATCAGCTCTCTTTAAAAAGTGAGAGAAAATGGACGAGGAGTGAATGTGCAGCTCCTCTCCAGTCCTGTCTAATGTAAAGTCTGTGCAACAGTTCCAGTCTCCCCCATTACAACACACTCCCCTGGATCATTAAAACTTAATTTCTCATTTAATAAATTAAACAGCTCTTCATGTTCAGAGCCTTGGTTTGGTGCATAAACATTTAATAAAAATAAAATCCTGTATTTTAACCTTTACCATAAGAACTCTGCTTTTCACTAACTCTGAACTGGACACGATGTTTACGGTATATCTAAAACAGGAGAGAATAAAATCACAACTCCTGCACTAAAATTTGTTCCATGACTAAGAACATGCTGTCCATTCCACCATAAATCTAAAGCTATTTTATTCGACTCGTCACTGTTTCCTGTAATAAAATAATATCCAGTTTTTTTTTTGTCTGATTACTTAAGATAATAAAGCTCTTTTCTGTTCATCTCTTCCCCATTTATATTTAAAGAGGTGACTCTTAACCCCTGCATAGTGAAAGATAAGAGACAGAACAGTAAAGAGACAGATGGAAAGAACCAGCAGAGATGAAAACCCAGTGCTGTGCAGTCATTGAAAACTTTTATTTTTTGAGTTTCATTTTCTTAATCATTCTACTCTTTCAACCTTTTCCTCAGACCAGTGACATGCTTTTTTTTAAATGATAATGTTTCTTTCCATCCGGTAAATCCATGCCAACAACTCAATGAAGTGTGGTAACGGATTTGATAAATTTTTCAACGTTGGGGAAAAATAATCTTGAGCATTCGCTTTTTTCCAAAAGTCTTATCCAAAAAATTATTAATCTCCTCGAGTACAGGTCCTCACTCTGAGAAATGCTGTCCGCTATAGAAACCATATCAGTCACATTGTTATTGTAACAACTGTCCGGCTTCGTCACCTCCTCTGTCTCACTGTCGGGGTCTGACAGCCTCCTGTAAAACCGGAGACTCTGCATCCTGCTCAGAACCCCCCCCCCCCCCCCCCCCCATGACCTCTCCTGGCTCCACCCTGCTCTGTTCAGTCTTTATTTCCACAGAACCATGACTACCGCCAGCCCCGATCACGGAGCTACCAGCATCTGTAGCTGCAGGCACGGAGCCTCCGGCCTCAGTTTGAACAGGCGGAGCAGACTCAGATAACACTGGCCAATCACTGCTCACTTTCCCGCCATTTGTCACCACAGTGACACCACTGCCCACCTTCTCACAGTCAGTTGTACCACTTCTCACCTCCTTACTGTCAGTCATAACACTGTTCACTTCCTTAGCATCAGTCACATCGCTTCTTGTCTCCATACAGTCACACTACTGTTTACTTCCCTGCTGTCAGTCACAAGCACTACCCCACTGCCCACTTCCCTGCTGTCAGTTACCGCAGCCTCCCTCGCCCATGCCAGTCATGCCACTCCTTTCCTGGCTAGAAGTTCTAGCCACTGGTTCTACCTGTCTATGTAGACAGGTAATTCTTTTATGTCCCACATCTCCACACTCAAAACACTTCATGTTTCCCAAGCTAGCATACACCATGTAAAAACCTTCCTCATGCTTAACACTGAAGGAAACCTCTAGTGTTTTGAGTTGGAGAGTCCAAAAACACAAACACCTGTCTCCGTAGAAAATGAACATGTTTCAATTTGTTGTTCTTACAGCCCAAACTCACCGTCCGGAAACCGCTCGCGAATTTCCCGAAGCGCTTTAGCTCTCGCTCCAGCATCTCGTTTGGAATAAACGGGGGAACTCCGGACACAGTTACCTGGACAGAAGGCACTGCTAGTGGGGAAACTTGCACAAACTCATTGATGTAAATGTTGTTTTCTATGAGCTGATTAACAAGCTCCCGGTGCTTCATGAACATGACTACTGCCTTGTTCATGCAGGAGGCACACACAATGTTTTCATAGCCCACCTGCTCTCCAACAGCGAGTGGTACCTGTTCTACCAGCACCGTGGGCTGCGGTACTATCCTAATCCCATGTTTCAGGGATAGGGGCAGCGTCCTGCAGGACAGCGTCCTGCAGGACACCATCCCCGCCGCAAGTGCGCACGCACATGCATGCACATGCGCTACAAAACAAATGGTAAATACAAGAAAGAATAGTAAAAAAGTTAGAGAAATGTACCATAAGCTCTCAACCAACCTCACCACACCCTCCACCAGCAAACTCCCAGTGTACAGTGCAGAGAGACACAGACAGATGCACAGGGAGACGGAGACAGACACACACAGAGGGAGGGAGACGGAGAGAGTGACACACACACACACACACGGGGAGACAGACAGACAGACCGGGAGACAGAGACACAGGTGAGGGAGACCCACAGGTGAGGGAGACCCACAGGTGAGGGAGACAGAGGGAGAGACACATACAGGGAGAGGGGGGAGGAGATGGAGGGAGACGCAAGGGGGGAGAGAGAGAGCAAGAGAGACAGGGAGGGAGAGCGACACAGAGGGGGAGAGAGACACACATGGGGAGTGAGACGCACAGACGGGAGAGAGACGGGGGAGAGAGAGGGACAGAGAGATGCACAGACGGGAGAGATGCACAGACAGGGGAGAGACACACAGACAGGGGGAGAGAGAGACAGACAGATGGGGAGAGAGAAAGACGGGGCGGGGGAGGTAATTCCAAATAAACCATGAAAACCTGCCCTTGTTCTAATTACCTTCAGATCTACGTGACCACCTGGGAGCACGACCCCATTTCCAGGAACCAGACGCACAATTTGACTGTGTTCAGGGAAACACCTTTTTAAAGTGTACAGCAAGATTGAACAGACTGACCTGAGGCTGAAACCGACAAATACCTACATTATTAGAAAACACAAAACACAGCTTTCACCATTGCAGAGTGTCAGAAAAATAGAGCTGTACATGTCCAAGGATGTTGAGTAACACTTTGACACCCATGTTCATAAATCACAATGGATTCTTTTTTTTTAATTATTGACTAATAATGCCTCATAAGCTGTGTCCTATAAATACCATAAATTATAGTTTTTCAATTATATATTATAATCCGAATTAAATAAGACCTTCATAATGAAGCAAATCCTTGTGATATTGTCAAGTGAGTATTTATAGCATATTACTCGAGCTTTATGAACCACTGAGTTACAAGGAATCATGATGAACTTACAACAGAGTGAGAAGCACATGTATCATGACTGATCAACTGTTTCAAGGTCCGTGCTGAAATTATAAGCTACTGAAAGAAAGCATGCTGAGATGTGGTGAATATGAAGGAATACTGCAAATGTTAAAAAAAAAAGTGCTGAAGCTTCTTTACAGAACCTCAAAGGAAATAACATCAAAAGTTGATGTTCAAGTTTCATCTGCAACACAATGCACACATGGTTTGATGCCAATGAGGTTTTTTTTTTCCTATCTCGCCTTTTAGATTCATTTTCCTGTGAATGCTAAGCTAGTGAAGTAATTTACATTTTTATTAGGCACATATTGTGCTGTCAAGCTCGATGTGTTCTTTTATCTCTGTCTGGAGCTTTGTTTAGATATGAAAATGGCACTTTTTTCTAATTAAATTATCCACCATTACAACGGGTGTATCTTTAACGATTTTTGCGTGTGTTTTACAAGGATAAAAACGCTATGGAATTGTCCCCCCGTGTTGCACAACTGAGAGATAACCAGAGTTATATTTATAGCCTGACAAATGCTATTTATGATCCCATCATGTCAAGAACCAAGAAGACAATACACAAGTAGGGGAGGAAGTGAATAAAAAAAAAATTCACATGATGACAACCGGAGGATATAATGGGTTTAATAATTGGTTCACATTTTCAAAGGTCATGTCTAAAGCTTGCTAAAGTTCTCAGAGACAAAGTTATTCAGCTCGAAAAAGCTACGGTACCGAGTCACAGCAATGAGCATAGACCTTAAACATCATGAAACCATGACTAATCATCCCTGAACAAGGTTTTATGACGTGCTCTCAGACTAATGATAAGGAAGGTAAAAAGACGCCAGCAGTCACTCAGAGTTGTAGGGCAACCTGAAAGCAGCACCGCTTCACAGAGAACACTGCAGTCATCTCTGTTCCTACACCCCATGCAAAACTCCAAAGCTAAAAACAAAAGGACAGAGCTTTGTCTCAAAGGATTTATACAAATCAGAACTCTCTTGGAACAATAGACTCCAGTCAGCAGGAAAAAAAAAAAAAACGAAATCTTTGGAAGCTCATGTTTGGAGAAATAAGTGTTGAGTATGATCCCAAGAACACCATACTCACAGTGAAACATGGTGGTGGGAGCATCATGATATGGTGCTGCTTCTCAGTAAACGTCATCGAAGGAAACAGGAATGGAGTGATGTACTGGGATATATTAGAGGAGAATTTGATCTCATCGACCAAGAAAGTGAATCTGGGGAGAACGTGAACCAGTGTTGTAATTGAGTCACTAAGCCTCGAGTCCGAGTCCCCAGTGTTCAAGTCCAAGTCATTAAAATAGATAAATATTACTGCGAGGTTGTAATGTTGTTAATTGGTTTGTGGAATAATGCAAAAAAAAATTGGGTTACTCTGACTATTATGACTCGTATTACTGTTATAATTAGTTACTGCTGCTACGACTAACAATTTTTTGTTTATAAATATATAGAGGATATGACATGGTTGCGCAAAGATATGAAGTGGTGAACATTTCATGAGTGAGTGAACAAATGATATTTTTCGACATGTGAATATAAACTTCAAGTCTTTGCACCACCATGTAATGTTCTTTGTTATATAGACACATAAAAAAAACAAGTTAATCAAAAGAATTTTAATTTTGAGCTGGTTTGCCATTTGGAAAATGCTGGGAGTGATGTCATCACAGTGAAATATCGGGAATTATTATACATACAGGCCACTTTTTCCATGGAAGAAAACGTGTTCTATTCCCTTCTAGCGGGTTTATTGATGGCATGTAATATTATCATATCACTTATCCTCCATGTATTACGCCACTCTCCCCAGTGGAGAATGAGTGTGCAATATTGTTATAATATTGCACATTGTCAAGACATGACGTCACACATCGGCGCTCATGTGAAGATCTGATGACAACTTTTCTGCTGCTCAGTATCATTTCTTTGTCAGCTGGGAAAGAGAGATGAGGCTAATCCAGTGCAACTGCTAGGATTAGCTATGCTATAATTAATAATTAAATAAATTAACTAAAAACTGAAACTGAAGAAGTGCTGAACACCTGAAAGGCTCCCAAAACTTCATTAGATGTTCTTCACGCATATTTACAAGAGGAAAAACATACAACAGACATCGAAAAACTGGAAAAGAGAGGTCAGAGACACAAAACTTCTGCACTAGCAAGTGACTGTGACAGTTTGTAAACAAACATGGCTGTGAGGTTTGCGCCATTAAAAGCGGAAGATTTTGAGAGAATTTTAGTTGCCAGGTCACTCCATTGTGTGTAGTTGTTGATGTTGATTTGAAAAGTAACTAAGTAAATTACATAATAATAATCGGCTTGACTGTGCTAGCACTGACCTGTGCTAACACTACACTGGCTAGAAGGTAACTGGACTGCTACACTAATGTTAGTAATCCTGGTGTGAAGGAGCAGACTACAAACACTCAGGATTACAACTCCCATGACACACAGCACCCTCTGTCCCCAGCCTACTGAACTACAGCTGTCACGCATTTCCTTTATAACCGCTTCCGCTATTTAAGCTGCTCATTCACACCACTCCAGTGCAAAGTATTGTCCTGCTATTTCAGTACATACTGAGCCTTGTATCTTTTCTGACTGTCTCTGGTGTTTCCTGACCTTTTGCTATTTCCTCTCCATTTTTGCTCTGTCTTTTCAATGTCACGTTGTTCACCGATCACCTGACCCTTGCTAGTTTACTGACCCCAATTTCAGTCACACGTTTTGGCTTTGTTGACAGTCTGATGATCTGCTTCCTCTGCGCATACATCAGTAATTGCCTGCACTCTCACAGGACACTTCGCCGTAATGGATGTAGTGGAGGGTCCTAAACAGACTGCTCTAAACATGCAGGGGTGTTTACTAGGAGAACATCAACAGATGCTTGTCGACCTCAACACTCGGATAACACAACTCACGTCTGTGATATCGTGGGCCCTCTTAGCATGCTCCGAGCCTCCTCCTAGCCCAGCGCTTCAACTCCACACTCCAGAGAAGTTTGCTGGAGAGGTCATCGCATGTAAGTTGTTTTTTTACTGCAATGTTCTATGTACTTTTCCACCATGCTGCATTTATCGGAGGAGCACAAGATCACAAAATTTATATCTTAGGCAAAGCACTTCATTGGACCACCACAGTTTGGAATAAGGGGCACAAGCAAACCAAGTCCTATGAACAATTCCTCACCATGTTTAAAAGGGTGTTTGATCATGAAGCAGAAGGGATAGAGGTTGGAGAGAGTCTTCTCGCCAGTTCCCAAGGCTCCAGAAGTGTTGCTGAATATGCCTTGGAATTTAGGACACTAGCAGCTGCCAATGGGTGGAACGATCCAGTGCTGAAAGCAGTCTTTCACCAAGGCCTACGTCCAGAGATCGTTAGTGAGCTGGCTTGTAGAGATGAGAACCTCACTCTGGACTTCCTCATTGACTTGGCTATTCGACTCGACCAATTGTTAAAGTACCGACCATCTATGAACTTCAACACCAAATCTGCCCAGTCTATGGAGGATGGCTCACCCATGGAGGTCTCACGCACTCATCTAACCTGCGCTGAATGTGCTAGGCAGCACAAGGAGGGGTTATGTTTCTACTGTGGGAGCCCTGAGCATAGCATCCGGCAATGTTCCATACGACCAGCCTGAGAGACCCCAACAGAGAGGCCTGTAAGCTCCAGAAGTCCGGTGAGAAAATTAAGTTCTAAATCCTTTACCATCCCAGTCCTACTCAGGGTAGGGTCCTCCACTCATGTCTTATCTGTTTTTGTTGATTCAGGGGCAGAGGGGAGCTTCATCAGTAGTGCCACTGTGCAAAACCTTGACCTGCCTACCATCTCCCTGCACAACGCACTCAGTATCAAGATCATTGATGGAGGACCCATAGGCAATGGACTGGTCACCACTCGCACACAACCAGTACAGATTCAAATAGGGGCTTTATACAAATAATTCATATCACTCTACATAACCAACACCATTGATCATGACCTCATCCTTGGCTATCCCTGGCTGCAGCTACATGATCCATTGATTTCATGGCAAAACAAGGAAATTCTTCAATGGTCACCCACATGCTTCCAGAACTGCCCTTCTCTCCCTCAGATCAGAGTAGCTTCTACCTCCGTAGAGAGCCCCCAATCTGACTCCATAGACAATATTCCGGATTGTTACTTAGACCTTGCAGAAGTCTTCAGTACGGGGAAGGCCTGCAGGTTACCTCCTTACAGGCCGTATGATTGCTTGATCAACTTGCTGCCAGGTATGTCTCCTCCACATGGTTGTATTTATCCCTTATCCCAAAAGGAACAGGTGGCCATGGAGGACTAATATTCAGGAGGCTTTCAAACAGGGATACATCTGGCCTTCCAAGTCACCTGCATTGGCTGGTTTCTTTTTTGTTGAGAAACGAGGAGGTGGACTGAGGCCTTGCATAGACTACAGAGGCTTAAACCAGTTCACCATAAAGTATCCTTATCCTCTTCCCCTGGTTCCAGCAGCTCTTGACCAGCTTCGATCTGCTAAGATATTTTCAAAGCTCGATCTACAAAGTGCATACAACCTGAATAAGAGTTCACATACAATCCAAATAAGGAGGGATGACAAATGGGAGACTGCCTTCAGCACAAGTGCGGGACACTTTGAGTACCAGGTCATGCTATATGGCCTTTCTTCAGCACCCAGCATGTTCCAGTGCTTCATCACGATATACTACAGGACCTGCTGGGCAAATATCATTGCCTATATCGATGATATCCTAATTTACTCTTCAGATGTCAAGAGTCATCAGGAACACATCAGAACCATTCTCAAGTGACCTGTTGGAGAACAACCTCTATGTAAAGGCCAAGAAGTGCGAGTTTCATCTAAACAAGATTTTCTTCCTTGGCTATATCATTAGCACTGAAGGAGTATGCATGGACTCCTCCAAGGTAGCAGCGGTCATGTCCTGGCCTACACCAAAGTCTGTAAAGGAGCTCCAACGATTCTTAGACTTCACAGACTTTTTTTTTTTTTTATCGCCGGTTCATTCGAGGTTTCAGCTCTCTAGCAGCTCCCCTAACCACACTGTTGAAGGGCCCCAAGCACCTACAGTGGAACTCTGTGGCCGAGGAAGCCTTTGGTTGACTTAAGCTTGCATTCACCTTGGCCCCCATACTACAACACCCTGACCCCACTAAGCCTTTCATCATGGAAGTAGATGCATCTGACACTGGGGTAGGGGCCATCCTATCACAACACTTTGAGGAGAAACTGAAGCTACACCCTGTAGCCTTTTCTAAAAAAATAACTTCAGCAGAAAAGAATTATGATGTGGGGAACAGAGAGCTCCTCGCTATTAAATTGGCCCTCGAAGAATGGCGGCACTGGTTAGAGGGAGCCACACACCCCTTCGTCATCCTCATAGACCACAAGAATCTTGAGTATCTCTGAAAGGCCAAGAGGCTAAACCCCAGGCAGGCCAGGTGGGCATTATTCACCTGGTTCAATTTCTTTCCGTCCAGGTTCCAAAAACACTAAGGCAGGTGCATTATCCAGAACTTTCAGTCCTTCTCAACAAGATTCTAGCGATCATCCCATCGCATTGTTTCATGCAATCCATAATCTGGGAACTGGACAAAGAAATAAGCAAGTCTCAGCCCTGAACCCACCCCATTCATCTCCCACCTGGTCTTCTCTATGTGCCCAAGCACCTATGCAGTCAACTCATCACCTGGGCTCACTCATCTCCCACCACTGGACATCCCAACACCCGATGTACTCACCAAATGCTCAGAATCAGAATTACTTTATTAATCCCCGGAGGGAAATTCAAAATTTGCAACCAAGTTCCTGAATCAAAGAAGTAAACATGTCTAAAAATAGAAGATAAAATCATCTGAAAAAAGAATAAAGAAAATAAAATTTAAATAAGTTCAATAACTTAAGTAAAAGCAAAATGAAGTGATTTTATATACAATGATTGATTCCTATATACATATATTGCACCTAAGTTAAGGATACATGGTAAGAAGTGTACCACAGTTATACAGTGGCATTGTACAGCTTGACAGCAACAGGTAGGAATGATTTCCTGTGTCTCTCAGTTGTGCAGAGTGGAAGAATCAGCCGTTTACTGAATGTGCTTCTGTGGCTGATCAGCTCCTCAAGTAGAGGGTGGGAAGGACAGTCTAAGACTGTTTTTATTTTGGACAGTGTCCTCTTCTCCAACACCACTGTCAGAGTCCAGTTCCACACTTACAACATGGCCGGCCTTCCTGATGATCTTATTGAGTCTGTTAGTGTCCTTCACCCTCAAGCTGCTGCCCCAGCAGACGACAACGTACAGGATGGCGCTGGCCACCACAGACTCCTAGAACATCCGCAACATTGTTCGGCAGATGTTGAAAGACCTCAGCCGTCTCAAAATAGAGATGGCTCTGGCCCCTTTTGTATACAGTGTCCACATTTTTGGACCAGTCCAGTTTATTGTCCAAGTACACCCCCAGGTACTTGTATTCCTCCACCATGTCCACACTGACCCCTTGGATGTTAACAGGGTTCACCAGAGCCCTGATTCTCTTCAGATTGACCACCAGTTCTTTTGTCTTTGTCACATTGAGCTGTAGGTGGTTCTTCCTGCTCCACGTGACAAAGTTGTCCACCACCATCCTGTACTTGCTCTCATCACTGGTAATGTGTCTAACCGCTGCAGAGTCATCAGAAAATTTCTGGAGGTAATTTTCTCGGCGCCCCGCCCACCCCACGCATGCACTCTGATACCTGCCTACTCTTGGTATTGCACAGCGCGCCTTATCCTCTTTTAAATGCTCTACACATTAGGAAGCACACACCATTTGTACACCTGCAATAAGAACAACATGATAGACTAGGGTAAGGGAGGAGTGCATGTGGGAAACCTCTGCAGGTGCTTCGCTGCACTCCTTGCCTCTTTTAATGCAAATACATCTCTTCTTTTAATGCAGTACATTTTAGAGAAGGCACACATTCTTGTCATATACAGTCATATATAGGATAGGTAGGGCGTGTTGTGCGGAGGCTATGGGGGGCTGGTGTCGGTGCATGGGGCGTCAGGGCCCGGAGCCCTGCCTCATGCAGTACCTCCCCCTCCCCTCTGTCGTCCCATCATGAATCGGCTTGGGCAGGGGGGGCTGGCACCATAGCCATAACAGGTGCTCAGGTAGTCATCGTAATTAACTATTAAATAACTATTATTTTTAGAATTTCTATCTATAAAAAATTTACTAACACAAATGATTAGCAAATAAAATAATACTCCCCCTCCCCCTCTCTCCTTCATTATGATCCAGCTTCCTTCTCCCTGGCCCGACACAGACCAGCACTGCTTACACACACACACACACACACACACACACACACACACACACACACGTGCTTACTTTCACATATCCCGCTCCCCCCCAACATATACACACTGTCCCTCCACCCATAATTCAAGGCCCAACACCCCTCCAAATCTCCCCCACCTACCCTCCTCTATCTCATATGCACATTCATTACCCCTAATCAACCCCACCCATCCTCCTCTATACAGCAATATAGCTCTTGTTTATCTTTGTCGAATTTGTCTCCATGTGTTCTGTTACATCTCTTTGTTAACATATTAGTAGTATTGTCCAGCCTTTGAAATTGTTTAGTTACGTCAGTGCTTCTGTTGTATGTCATGTGTATGTATTGATTTGTTTCATTCTGTCCTTTTTACTTTGTATTTGTTTGTATTTGTTAGCAAATAAATTAAAAAAAAAAAAAAAAAAGAAAATTTCTGGAGGTGGCAGGTCTCTGTACAGTAGTTGAAATCTGTGGTGTAGAGAGTGAAAAGGAAAGGAGAAAGGACAGTCCCTTGCAGAGCCCCGGTATTGCTGATCACTCTGTCCGACAAACAGCCCTGCAAGCACACGTACTGTGGTCTGCCAGTCAAATAATCTACAATCTAGGACATCAGTGAGGCATCCACCTGCATCGCTGTCAACTTCTCACCCAGCAGAGCTGGCCAGATGGTGTCAAGCACTGGAGAAATCAAAAAACATGATCTGCACAGTGCTGGCTGGCTTGTCCAGGTGTCCATAGACTTTGTTGAGCAGGTAGATGATTGCGTCCTCTACTCCAAGACGGGGCTGGTAGGCGAACTGAAGGGGGTCAAGAAGTGGTTGGACCATAGGCCGGATCTGCTCCAGGATGAGTCTCTCCAGGGTCTTCATAATGTGTGACATCAATGCCATGGGCCTGTAGTCTTTGAGGTTGCTGGGACACTGCTTCTTCGGTACAGGTACTGGTGGGAGAACATGTCTGAAATCAATCAGTTCATCACCTCGTGCTCCGAATGCGCCCAAGTAAAGGTCCCGATACCCCCCCCCCCCCCCCCCCCCCCCCCGCTGGCAAGTTATGCCCTCTACCAATTCCACAAAGACCCTGGTCACAGCTGGCAGTTGACTTTTGACTTTATCACAGATCTCCCACCCTCTCAAGGGAATACCACCATAATAACTATTGATCAATTCTCAAAAGCTCTGAAACTTATCCCTTTACCTGGCATCCCCACAGCTTCTCAGACCACTGAGCTGTTATTTCAACAGGTCTTCTGATACTACGGCATCCCTGAAGATATAATCAGTGACCGGGGTCCCCAGTTCATCTCACAATTCTGGGCAAGTTTCATGGAAAGGTTGGAAGTAGCAGTAAGTCTCACATCCAGCTACCACCCCCAGTCTAACAGCCAAGTGGAGAGAGCTAACCAGGAGATTGGCTGCTTCCTCAGAATATATTGTATGCACAACCAGGGGGACTGGGCACACTTCCTACCTTGGGCCAAGTATGCACAAAACTCGCTCACTCAGCCACCCAGCTAACACCTTTTCAGTGCATACTCGACTACCAGCCACCCTTGTTTCCTTGGGATGATGCACCCAGCCAAGTACAGGCCATCGATGACTGGTTTCGACAGTCAAACAATCTGGGAGGAGGTCCACCAGTGTCTGGAAACAGTCAGTGCCAAGTACAAGGAGTATGCAGATAAACACAGGTGAGACTCCAGACTTCCTCCCTGGTGACAGGGTTTGGGTAGCCACAAAGAACTTGAGAGAAGCGAACACCTGCAAGAAGCTCCAGCCACACTACATCAGGCCCTTCAAGGTCTTGCACTGAATCAAAGACGTGTCATCCCGTCTTGAACTCGCACCTCACTGTCGAATATCCCCTACGTTCCACATTTCACACTTCAAACCTGCTATCCTGGGGCCCCTTGCCCACAACTCACCAGCCCAGGAGCACACTGCACTCAACCTTGAGGGAGACCCAATATACCAGGCAAACAAGATCCTCGACTCCAGACGACGAGGTGGCCAAATTGAGTACTTGATGGATTGGGAAGGATATGGACCTGAGGAACAAAGTTGGGTTAAGTCCAAGGACATTCTCGACCCACTCTTGAAACAAGAGTTCCATGCCCAGTATCCTAACAAGCCAGCACCCAGAGGTAAAGGTTGTCCTAGAATGAGTGTAGCTCCTGGAGATAGTTCCTTGTGTGGGGGGGTTCTGTCAGTAATCCCGGTGTGAAGGAGTAGACTACACTCAGGATTACAACTCCTATGACACATGGCACCCTCTGTCCCCAGCCTACTGAACTACAGCTGTCACACATTTCCTTAATCACCACTTCCATTATTTAAGCCACTCATTCACACGACTCCAGTATGAAGTATTGCCCTGCCATTTCAGTACATACTGAGCCTTGTATCTTTTCTGACGGTCTCTCACGTTTCCTGACCTTTTGCTATTTCCTCTCCATTTTCACTGTCTCTTCCACGTCACGTTGTTCGCCGATCACCTGACCCTCGCTAGTTTACCAACCCTAATTTGTCACCCGTTTTGGCTTTGACGAGTCTGCTGATCTGCTTCCTCCGTGCATACATCAGTAAGTGCCTGCACTCTCTCAACTAACAGCACCGAGTCGCAGGTAAGCTCACCTCAGCCTTCAAGAATGCTGATATAAATAGTGTGGTGTTATTATTCTGCCATGTCTGGCCTTATTTGAGGCATTTCCCATGCACAAAAACTCATGAAATTTGATACACACATCAGTCATTGTCCTCGCTACTCAGCCACAGACTTTTGGCCCCGGGCATGGCCCAGGGACTTCATAGCACCCCTTTTTCCATTTCCCATTGAAATGAATGGGTAGACCGTTGGAATGATGTCATAAGGCCATTTGGAGTGAAATTACACATGGTCATTTTTAACATACTCCTCCTAGATGGTTCATCAGATTCATGTCAAACTTGGCAAACATGATGCCAAGATATTGCTGAAGTTGAATTGCTAAGGGATTTTTGATATGTTGTAATATGTTGAAATATTATAACATATAATATGCCAAGATATTGCTGAATGTTGAACTTGATATCTTGTAATATGATTCTGATACTCTTTAGCCGTTATGGGCCTGTCTGGTATAGCACCACCAACTGGCCAAGGAAAGTATAGGGTTTTGAATGTGTGTTTTGAGACATGATGAATTTTAACATGCTCCTAGACGGTTCATGAGATTCATGTGAAATTTGTTATATCTGATGCCAAGATGTCACTGATATTAAATTGCGAAGGGATTTTTGATATCTTGTAATATGTTGAAATGGCCTTATGATTTTAATATCTTGCCACATAAACAGGAAATGTGTCAGAAAGCCACAGTGCATTGACTGTATGGTTGGACACTTCTTACTTCAATAGATATTATGATTATTATGATAACCTGATGCCCAATGGGCCTGCCTGTTATAGCGCCACCACCTGGCCAAGCAGGAAATGTGCCAGAAATTGGCAATGCCTTAACTGATTGATCTGACACTTTACAAAATATTGTGTATTATGATTGTGATGATATTCACATGTGTAATTCAGATGCCTAGCACAGCGCCACCATCTGGCCAAGCAGGAAATGTGGAAAAAATGTTCAATTCATTGATGGATTGATCTGAAACTTTACAAAATATTGGATATCATGAGTCTGATGATATACAATTCTGTGCACACTCAGTCATATGCATATTTATGCATACACACACACACACACAAGTATGCACTCACATGCACACACATTTATGAGCACACTCTCTCTTTCTCACACACACACACACACACACACACACACACACACACACACACACACTCTCCCTCTGACACACACACACGCGTGCACGCACACACACACACACACACACACACACACACACACAATAATAGTGGAGCTCCAGCAGAGCACCATACCTAAGAAATGGTAAACCCATCGAGTCGATTTTTTTTTTTTGTGGTTTGTACATGTACCACCAGTCATACGCACCGCCTAGTGGCCAGTGTTAGTAATTACCATCCATACACACCGCCTAGTGGCCAGTGTTAGTAATTACCAGTCATACACACCGCCTAGTGGCCAGTGTTAGTAATTACCAGTCATACACACCGCCTAGTGGCCAGTGTTAGTAATTACCAGTCATACACACCGCCTAGTGGCCAGTGTTAGTAATTATCAGTCATACACACCGCCTAGTGGCCAGTGTTAGTAATTACCAGCCATACATACCGCCTAGTGGCCAGTGTTAATAATTACCAGCCATACAAACCACCTAGTGGCCAGTGGTGTTAGTAATTACCAGCTGTACACACTGCCTAGTGGCCAGTTTTAGTAATTACCAGCCATACATACTGCCTAGTGGCCAGTGTTAGTAATTACCAGCCATACACACCGCCTAGTAGCCAGTGCTAGCCAGTAAAGAAATAAAACAAAAGAGACTGGCTAGGATATAAGAGAACTCTACAACCCAGAAACAGATGGGAGCTCTGCTTTTAGGCAGTGCCTAAATCTATACATTAGTGACCTGCCACCATTGTGCATTTTGTTGCAGACATATGAAAACTCTGCATGTACACACACTGCAGACACAGGAAAGCTAAGATGACTTAAGATTACAGTGTGAGAGATAAGGAGGAGACACATGTATAGTTTTGTGCATATATAAATGTACATTTTCACACCACAGAAACACACACACTTAGTCTTTGTCTGACTATCTCTCATCTGTGAAGCAGTCATGGCATTTGCAACATGTACATCACCTTTGAACATTTGATGAATATATGACGTGACTGTTTTGTTGGGTGGCAGGATGTCCTGGGTTGCGGAACCACACGTGCGAGGGCCCGTCAAGGCCGCTAGCGGCTTTTATTATTATTATTATTATTATTATTATTATTACAACATTGGCTGGCTTTTTTTCATGGTCTGTCAGCTATATTCCATTCAGCTACTCATCTTCGACTTATTCAGTATCATGCTAGCTGAATGGAGTATATCTGCTAGACCACTCAATGCCAGCCAATATTATTTAAATATTTTCCACATTCACTGGATATAAGCAATCCTGCACTCTGATCGGCTACTCTACTACTAGGATATCAGCTCATATACCGTGAGTAGAGAGAAACAAAATGGCGGAGCGTGTTCTGAACCATCCGAGGATGAAATAAAAACTACTCGAAAACAAAACCCCCCAAATTATCAAGTATTTAAAAGAAACAGAAATGGCTAAAATAATAGTTTTTTTCTTCCTCCCAATATCTTGTTCCACACTCCAGCCCAGTTGGTGGCAGTAATGCACCTTTTAAGTTGGTTTGGCACCACCAAAAAACCCTGAAGAAGAAACCCCCAAAATGCAAAAAAAAAAAAAAATGGAATAAAAGTATTTCATGGGAAGAATTTTTTTTTCTCCATGAATTTTAGGATTTTTTACAAAGTGCTCCTGTCATTTTCAGCAGGTTGTTCTAAGCAGAAATGATTTTGTCAGATGTTTTGTAAAATGCTTTTATTTTTTGAATTTGCAAAAAATAACAAAAATGCTCTTTCTCAAAATCCTGTGAATGTGGATAGAATAAAAGTTTTTCCACTCAATCTCGTCGTACGTACACGGCTTATAGCCAACTCAGTGTTACACACCTTGTCGGCTATCAGCTCATGTACGACTCGATTACCTCGAATAACTGTCACTCAGATCCGCAATAGATTTCGAATGAATAATGTGACTTTTTCGACACAAGAAGATAAACTTCATATCTTCAAGCCAACGTTGTGATTTTTCTTATTATATGGACACATTCACAAAAGTACCCGAACTTATCAAAACAATTCATCGATTTCCTCACAAAGGACCATATATAGAGATTTAAGTCACAGTTTTGGTTCTCCATGTCCCGGATGGAGCTCATATGAAAAATACGTATGGTGTATTTCCCAGTAAAACACTCATGTCTGAATAAGATTAATGTTTATTCAGATGTGGATATTTATAGCCATGGTTGTTTAGTGCGTTGGTTTCAGTCGTTCTGATCCCAAACACTGCCCTCTTCATCTGACTGCACCACTCTACCTGAGTGCTCAGACGTCTGTTTATTAGCCTACTGACTCCTCCATATGTTCTAGACTCTGTTCATGCCTCAAGCTCTCAGAGGAATGTATGAGTGAGCGTGTGCAAGGACATTTAAGTTTACATTTTTATACTGTTTTTGATATTACTGACACACCATGATATCATGATTGTGGCTGATTCCTGATTGTTTATTCCAGAAACATAATTGGAGAAATTGACAGGAATGCAGTAGCATTTAAATTTAGACTGATTTTATTGTTTATCAGATGATAGACTTTGAGATTTAAAGGCTGCGTAGGTGTCTGAGAACAGCGTCTTCACAGGGAGGAATGTGGAGCGAGAGAAAGGAAGAAACCTGTTTGTAATTATCGAGATTTCTGTTATTATGGCAGAAAAAAGACAACGCACTGCGTAAAAGTGAGTCATTGTTCTGTGTGTGAATAATGCAGTCGGGTTTGTGAACAGAGGAGGTGTAAAAAGATCAGCTCACACATCTGTGCTTTATGGAAATCCAACCCCAGAAACGCGGAGGAACATGCAAATTGAGTTACAGTCCATAGAAATGTTGTGGAAAACTTTTTCATACATATATTTTCCTTCTTTTTAGTTTGTCTCAACTTTATATTGATCAGTTGCCTTTTAGAAATCATTATCGCTGTAGCTTGACACGATTATTGGCACTCCTTGTAAAGGTGAGTAAAAAGGGTTGGTGAAAAAAATCCACCTTTTGGCGAAATTGCTTCATCTCCCGCTGAAAAAAATGAGAAAAATCCAACCTTTTAATTGAAAAATTTATTCAGAGGAAAACAAATCCATCAGCAAGAACTAATTTTCAACAAAAATACATGTGCCACAATAGTAGAGTACATTATCAGTACATTATTTATTTATTTTTTAATCTCAAGGGACTCTGTAATCCTTTACTAAGTTTGAAAAAAGTCAAGTGTCAGTTTTTAAGAGATAACAAGTCACATTGTGTGCTATTGGTATTGATATGATTTGACGTACAGTGAAACCTCATGTTATGACCACTTCAAAATTACGACCACCTCAAAATTACGAACAGTTTTTCACAGTCCCGATTGCTTGCTTATATATTTCATTGGTCGCGGCCTTCAATAATGTGACCACCTCAATATTGCATATTACGACCATTAATTTCGGTCCCACCTGTCGAAAATCAATGTAATTAAACCTCGAAAATACGGGCGCCGCCCCCCCCGTCATGTCAAAACACGGGGCACAAGAGCTTTCACGACATCCAGTTTACGTCATGCCACAAATTTTTTTACGTCATGCCACAAAATTAAGATTGACTTGTATGACAATGAGCAGAAAACATAATGAGTTGTCTTTGAAAGAAAAAATTGATCTGATTAACGAAAGTGCAGGTAAAAGTCAGCGTCAGCTAGCAGAAAAGTTTGGAATTGGCAAAACATAGGTAATCTATGCAACGAGGTGTGAAGTGAGCTTTAGTAGATTGATTGATTGATTGATTGATTGATTGATTGATTGATTTTAAATAGAAAAAGTTCAAGTTGTTAAGTGTTATAATTATGAAAGAGTATTCAGAACAAGATTTCAATTTCTTGTTTCAATGACGTGTTGGTTTACATTTAAAAATGGTATGGTTTTAATTATGATTAATTCTATTACAAGTTTATTAAAAGTTTAAATGAAAACTTATTTTTTTTATGATTTCAGGTACACTCCATTTTGAAAAGTAAGGCTGAGCTTATTGAAGGGTATGAGGGCAACTGTGGCAATGACAGAAAGCGTCTGTGTAAGAAATCCCCTGTTGATGAGTTGAACACACTGATGTGGGAATGGTTCCAGCATGCCAGATCCCTGTACAGTATTCCCATCTCAGGACCCATGCTGCAAGAAAAAGCCCTTCAGTATGCTTCTGAGCTAGGCATCAGTCAAGAAGAGTTCAAGGCTTCCAATGGTTGGCTTAACTGCTTTAGAAAAAGACACATCAACTTTGCTAGTATTTGTGGGGAAAGTGGTAGTGTTTGTCAAGAGACTGTTAATGACTGGAAAGACAGATTACCTGACATCCTGGGTGGGTATGATCCGAAAGATGTGTTCAACATGGATGAAACAGGAGTCTTCTTCAAAGCTTTGCCAGATAAAACATTATCCATCCGTGGGGAACAGTGTAAAGGGGGGAAAAGTCCAAAGACAGACTTACTGTAGTGCGATGTGTAAATGCGAAAGAGTTTGAACGCCCCTTGGTGATTGGTAAAAGTGCAAAACCTAGATGCTTCAAACATATTGATCAGGCCAATCTTCCAGTGAAATGGACATGCAATTCTAAAGCATGGATGAACACTTCTCTCTTTTGTGACTGGGTACGGGCATTTGACAAAAAAATGAGAAATGCAAAACGAAATGTTGCGCTACTGCTAGACAACGCACCATCACATCCACAAGACATTGTGTTGACAAATGTAAAACTGGTGTTCCTCCCTGCAAACACAACATCTGAACTACAGCCCTTGGATCAAGGAATAATTCAAAACATGAAACAGTTGTACAGGAAACATCTCATACGGTCAGTTGTTGTCAAAATAGACTCAGAAGAAAAAGTGAGTGCCAATACAGTGTCAAAGTGTGTCTCTGCTTGATGCTATTCAGTGGGTGACCTCAGCGGTGAAAGAAATTAAGCCAGAAACTGTGATAAAGTGCTTTGGAAAGGCTGGAGTGAAGTTTACATCCAACACGTGACAGTGAAGAGGAAGACGATGACAATGTGTCCCTTGCAGAGCTTGTGGAACTTATTAGAGTTGCAGCCAGTAAAATCAGATTTGAGAATGCAATGAGTGCTGAGGAGTATGCGACTGTGGATTGTGGCATCCCTGTGAGAGAAGAACTTCAGGAAGACTGGGAAAAGACACTTGTAAGAGACACCAGCAGTAGTACTAGTAGTGTGGACAATATTGCTGGTAGTGATGACGATGACGTTGAAGAAAATGACCTACAGACAGTAAAGTCACATGAGGAAGCGGTGAAAATGTTGTCTCAGCTGAAGGTGTTTTATATGAGCAAGGGCTTGTGTAATATCACAGAGGATTTAAACAAAATTCAAGAAAATGTGGAAAAACAGTCGGTGAAAATAATGGGAAATGCCTGGCAGTCCACTTTGGACAGGTTTTTTAAGTGAAATGTGAATGTGCCTACTATAGCTCAATTGTGTGGCTAAACTATTGTTACCTGCAAGTTGTTTTAGCAAGTAAAAGTAGTGTTCCATATGAGTAAACATGTGTAAAGTTAACTGTTTATGCTAGGTCATTTTTGTTCTGTTTTGTGCTTGAGCATGTTTTTGTTATAAAACTGCTATCCATGTTATTCCAGAAACATTGATTAAACAAAACTTTGTTTATGACATGAAACACCCTTGTTTGCTTGTCTTTCCTTTTTAATTATCTGGTTAAAATCACATGCAGCAAAAAGACTCAATGCGACCCATGGCAACAACTCATGATCAGTACCAAGTTAACCACAAAAGCTTACGAAATATTAGAAGTTTTGAAAGAAATCACGCACATGTTTGAGGTACATTCAGGCTTAGGTGTCAACATGAAATGTGACAAACAGTATTTCCATGTACTGTACATTTGTACTTGCTAGACACACAAACCACACACATGCTATACTTTTGTTTAAATTTAGCTTGTTGATTTAATCATTTATCAATGAAATACAATAAACTAGTTCATAAATGTATTACATGTAATACAACAGTATTAAGAACATCATGCATGCACGTTGCTATGCAACAGCTCAGCAACTGTCAGTATATCTTGCCAACTCAATATTAAGACCACCTCAATATTAAGACCACTTCGACCTGGTCCCAATGGTGGTCTTAATATCGAGGTTTCACTGTACTTGGCTAATAATGGCTGTAAACTCCAGGCTTGTAGTACTCGAGTCCAATTCGTGCCCTAATTTTAAGGACTCATGACTCGACTCAGACTTGAGCACTGATGACTCGGACTCAGACTCGTGCGTTAACTGCATTCGGACTCATAAATTGGAGATGAGGACTCAGATTTTTTTCTTTTTTTTGTAACATGCCATAATAATTTGCCATAATATATTTATATCTACATGAAATTTTGTACTAATTTTGTGTAAGTGTCACACTTGCATGCCTTGGTGCGTGCATCAGATAGACTCTTGGGCATGCCATAAACAACTCAGACCTGCACAGGATTAAGGTGCAATCAGTGTGCCTGTATAAAAACTGTGAGAAAACACTTACTTTGCGAAGTATTGAGTTGCGTTGCTGACACATTACCAAGCCTTATTTCCTTGTTTGGTTTCCTGATCCCGGACTTCCTGTTTCTCGACTTTGATTCTGCCGAGTCTATGATGGCCTGTTTGCGCCTCGCTCAACCTATTGCCTGTTTCACCAGTTTACAATTTTACCTGCCATTCTGGATTGTTTACCATCTTCACTTGTATTAATAAACACACCTTCTGCACTTACATCCGTCTCCCAACCATCTCTGACAGAATATTTCATACTCCCTTACAGAGAATGCCCATTCACCTGTTAATACGTCATGTTCAGGAACAAACTAATATTAATGGCACTAAAACAGCCACCGTCAAATGGTGCAATTGGAGTCTTGTTCTCAGACTCGAATCGGATCAATAGTGGCCAACACTGGTATATACAGCATAAATGTTTCATGAGGATTCCATGCATCTGACAAATATAAGAAGTGCTCAGGTTTATTTTTAAATCTTAATGTTTGATAGATAAAATACGTCCCTGATTATGAACATAGATTCTTGGACACTGCAACAAATTGAGAACTGAATTAATTTTTTTTTTTGTACTTTTTTTTTAACCCCAATTTCTCCCAATTCAGTCACTGAGGAGGGCGAGAGCAAAGACATAAAAATCAGAGTATGATTAGATGCTAGGTAGAAAATGTTAGTCGGTAGAAAATGTTATGGGAGCATATGTATATGTGACCCTGGTATCATCATAGCCTACCTGCCAACCCCCAGAGAATTAAAAGCAGTTGATCAGGTTGTGTGGCAAAGTTGTGCCCTTCTAAGGGATTTCGGGAGCATTTTCCCCCAGAAATTTTTGAAAGGAAAAATCAATGGCATAAAATATTGCATTCTGAGTGCCATATTTTGAAGAAGAAAAAAATAATCAGAAAATTGGACCACCATACTTCATAAAATGCATGCTTCTTACCTCACCTCGATGTTTTGAAGCTGGATGATCCAATGACCAAGTTGCTTTGAACTTGCCATAGCGATGTTTTATTCTTTTTTTTCCTTCAGAGTTTTCATTGTTCATGATCACCAGAGTGTATTTGGTTTTCACAAATACTGGCACAATTTATTGTAACATGTAACCTCATTGCTGATTGGCTCGAACCATAACGAGTACCAATGGAATGGTGCGATACAACTTAGATTCAACATTATCACGCCGCTCTCGGCTTCACTTAATATAATTATTTAATGGTATATGCTTGTATCCCGTGTGTTGAGGACAGAAGAGCGAATCCAACAGTGTTCCCTGATTATTTTGTAAAGCGGTAATTTTTAGAACTAAGTGATAGACTACCGTGTGAATCTCAAGAGTTGGCAAGTATGGATTAAAAAAAAATGGTCTTACTAATAACCTCAAGTCAACCTGCTTCTCTCTGTTAGATCTTAAACTATTCTGTTGATCAAATGCTCTGGGACAGGTTTGTGCATCAGGTCCCAAATACAAACAAACAACAAAGAAATGCATTAATATGCTGTTATCATATTCCTCCATTTGTTTTAATAACTGATTCTACAGTGTCTTGCAAAATTATTTATCCCCCTTGGTGTTTATCCTGTTTTGTCGCATTACAACCTGGAATTAAAATGGATTTTTGGAGGGTGAGCACCATTTGATTTATACAACATGCCCACCACTTTAAAGGTGCACATTGTTGTTTTATTGTGTTGTGACACAAACAATAAGATAAACAGAAATCTGGAGTGCGAATAGGTATTCACCACCTTTCTTATGAAACTCCTAAACAAGAGCTGGTCCAACCAATTCACTTCATAAGTCACATAATTAGCTGATTAAGATCCACCTGTGTGCAATCAAAGTGTCATGATACGTCACATGATGTCTGTATAAATCAACCTGTTCTGGAAGACCCCTGACTCTGCAACACTACTAAGCAAGCAACATGAAAACCAAGGAGCCTCCAAACAGGTCAGAGACAAAGTTGTGGAGAAGTATAGATCAGGGTTGGGTTATAAAAACTATCCCAAACTTTGAATATCCCAGGGAGCACCATTAAATCCATGATCATAAAATGGAAAGAATGTCACTACTACAAACCTGACGAGAGAAGGCCATCCACCAAAATTCACAGACCGGGCAAAGAGGGCATTAATCAGAAATGCAACAAAGACACCAATGATAACACTGAAGGAACTGCAAAGATCCACAGCGAGACTGGAAGTATCTGTCCATAGGACCACTTTAAGCCGTACACTCCACAGAGTGTGGCTTTATGGAAGAGTGGCTAGAAAAAAGCCATTGCCTAAGAAAACATGTTTGGAGTTTTCCCAACAGCATGTGGCAGACTCCCCAAACACATGGAAGAAGATTCTTTGGTCAGATGAGACTAAAATTGATCTTTTTGGCCATCATGGGAAATGTCATGTGTGGTGCAAACCCAACACCCTGAGAACACCATTCCTACAGTGAAGCATGGTGGTGGCAGCATCATGCTGTGGGGATGTTTTTCATCTGTAGGGACAGGAAAGCTGGTCAGGACTGAAGGAAAGATGGATGGCACTAAATACAGGGCAGTTCTAGAGGAAAACCTGTTTGAGTTGGCCAGAGGTTTGAGACTGGTATGAAGGTTCACGTTCCAGCAGGACAATGACCCTAAACATACTGCTAAAGCTACACTGGAGTGGTTTAAAGGGAAACATTTAAATGTCTTGGAATACCCTCATCAAAGTCCAGACCTCAATCCAATTGAGAATCTGTGGCATAACTTGAAGATTGCTGTACACCAGTGCAACCCATCTAACTTGAAGGAGTTGGAGTAGTTTTGCCTTGAGGAATGGGCAAAAATCCCAGTGGCTAGATGTGCTAAGTTAATAGAGACATACCCCAAGAGACTTGCAGCTGTAAGTGCAGCAAAAGGTGGTTCTACAAAGTATTGACTTTGGTGGGTGAATACCTATGCACACTCCAGATTTTTTTTCACATCTTAATTATTGTTTGTCACGATAAAACAATTTTCACCTTTAAAGTGGTAGGCATGTTGTGTAAATCAAATGGTGCTAATCCCTCTAAAACCATTTTAATTCCAGCTTGTAATGCGACAAAACAGGACAAACACCAAGGGGGATGAATACTTTTGCAAGGCACTGTGCCTGATTGTGTTGGTTGAAATGACTGACTTGTTTTATGTTTTCTACTTTCGGACAAATGAGTTCCTGAAATGAATGAATGAATTAATGTGTGATTTAAGATGCTATTCAGTCAGCATTAGATGTTGAGTGAGAGTCAAGATAACACTATTGTAAATGTCAGTAATTAAAGTTTTTAGATTTTAAATTGCCCCGAAAGGCTGAGATCAAATGCATCTATGTGAGTTATATTTCTTTGTGGTGTAAAGGTTTGGCAAGAAATGTACACCTTGCCTCCCTCTCGTTCTCTTTCCTCGAAATTCCCCTTACAGTTTTGTTGACTACAACACCACCTGTTCTTTTTTATTGTGGCCTCCAAGAGACCACTGTGGAAGCTTGTGTTGTGTTCCTTTCTATAAAGAGCAAAGGATTTAAAAAATAAAATACTCTTCAGTGGCTTAAGTAAAAGTGTACTCTGAGGACCAGTGTGCACTTCTGAGAGTCCACTTCTCATGGTGTCCTTGACTTGTGGACACTCAAAGCAAAATCCCTCGTGTTGAATTCACACCGAGTCTATAGAGTTAACTCGGAGTTCATTTACCTGGTTCATCCACCAGGACTTATGGAACTGGGGATTTTACTGAGGCTTAAAGAGGTCACATTCAGTACATTTAATGCAGTGGTTCTCAAAGCAGGATCCAGGAACCCTCAATCAATCAATATCCTTTATTTAATCAGGTAAAAAATTGAGATTAAAATCTTTCTTCCAAGCATGACCTGGCCAAGAGGACAGCATAAACAATATTCCAATAAAAATTATAACCATACAACCAAGGGCAAATACAGCCCCAATTACATACCGTATAACGGCGCCCAAGTTACGGGCTTGTCAAAAGGCCCAAAATAGAACATACGAAAATCGCCCAAATTAGAAGAAAAAATCCTGTTTCATAAGGGTGAAGAACCCAAAATATTTTTAAATTATTGTTAAATGTCATTTTTTGGCATATATATTTCAATTTGTTGTTCAGTCGCTTCATAACATGAAGTGAACTTGAAATGCATCTAGCGATTACCGTAAACCGTGTCTGAGTCTCTGACATCTGAATGTCGTAAAATATACTTCCTTTATGTTGTGAAATTCTCAATGATTCATGATAACACGTGGCTGTTGGTTTGTGATAATTCTAAGAGTAATAACTTTAATTGTGTTGTTGAATGACTGTTATACTAATTATACTACTGGACCTATTATTAATATATGTAAAGACATACTACAAAGTATTTTATGTGGTTATATTATATATTGATATCTTGTTTTATTTTAATTGATATATTGTTGAATTGACATTCTAGCTTTTTCGATGTGTATCAATAGCTTAATTTAGACAGATACATATGTCATATTTTTGATATTTTGATTGTTCTAGATTATTGTTTCACTGTTTGAGATTTTAAAGTTCTCTGCTGCCCATACTCTTGTGCAAATAGATTGATATTACATATTGTTTCCCATTTTTCATGCACATAAAAAATTCATGAACTATTTTTATCTTTATTTATTCAGAATGTTGGAGAAAACTTTTGACTTTTTAGATACAGTACTACTTTATACTTGCACATGATTATGTAATTTCTATTATTTTTATTGCTCGATATATTTATAATTGGTTAAAAAAATTACTAAAAATGATACGTCAAAAATTTTTGGCACGCTACGTGTGAAAATAGTATAAAAAATTTTTTTTTTTGGCTCACTACGCTCGCCATGGTGCCCAAATTAAAAACCTGTCTTTGCCCCTGACAACAGACACCTGGTGTAAGATTAGAGATAAAATAGTATTCAGTTAAAATGCCATAAAAGCTCAAGGTTAAAAATTCAATTAAAAACAGAAATTTAAAAGCAAGTGCATTGTACATACAAGAGAGGTATTTTGTCTATCTTTTAGAATGGATTTAAATTCACTCAGGGTTATCAGCTTTGACAGTTTCAACTCCCTTTGTAAACTGTTCCAGGACAAGGGAGTGTCATGGATGTGGGTGGGGCATAGACAGCGACGAAACAGTGAGCTGTTTTCCTGGATTTATTTGCTCCTGCAGAAGAGAATGCAACAAAATGAATTGCCTTCTGGTCTTTTTCTCTGCACCTCTGCTCCCTCAGCAGGTGTAACGGCACTATGTGATTTCATTCTTTTTCTTAAAATACCTGCAGTTACATGAAACTGTCATACTGTGCACAGCTCATATATACACATTACTAGTCAAAAGCTATTCAAAATAGCAGAAAAAGATAGTAAGTTTCTGTTTCCGGTTGAGAGTACACTGTGTGCGTTTTGGCTGCCGCTTCTCACTGGAGGTTTTCATTTTTTCTTTGTTTTTCTTTTTTGTGTTTGTTTGTTTGTTTGTTTGTTTGTTTTTTGTTTTTGTCTGCTGGTTGTGGTGTAGCTCCAGACCCAGTTTGGGCATCGGTTTCCTTGAGGCCTTGGTGCGCCATGGGCGATGCTTATGTTCCTCGCTATGGACTACAATGAGCTCGTTGTTCTTTATAACATCAGGGTTGTCCAGTGCTCTGTGCTTGGTGTGGTGTTCTGAGCGATGTTGCTCGATGGCATAACGATGGCTATGCAGGTGGTTTGGGACATACCAGCACTGTGTGGCGGTGCTTCTGTACTCGCTTTGTGGATCCATGGCATGGTGTTCCGAGCGATGTTGATTGGCAGCAGCTGTGCAGACAGTGTGTGATTTATCTTCATGTGCCTTTTGGTGGGACTGTGGTAGCTACGCCATTGGAATCATATCCTGACCCTCTCTTGGATGACCCCCCCCCCCCCCCCCCCCATTATAAAGCGGCCTTGGGTGTGAGAAAGGCGCAATATAAAATTTATTATACATACAGCTGTGGTCAGAAGTTTACATACAGTGACCTGAATGTCATCTTGGATATGAAAGTCATGGCAATATTTGGGCTTTCAAGGATTTCTCTAAACTGTTCTTTTTCTGTGGCAGAATGATTGTACAACATGCATCTTTTAAAAATTAAAATTGTGCACCAAATTCTAGTTTTCTTTGGGTTTTCTGAAATCAACACAGTCAAAAGTATACATAGAAGGTTAAAAATACACCTACAGCACACCTAATATCTGAGGAAAATATCTCTTTGCAAGATTCATCTTGACCAAGCTTTTTTTTTTTGGGGGGGGGGACAAGCTTCTGGCAGAATTCTGGTTGGATAGTTCAGGACTCTTCATGGTAGAGTTGGTAGAGTTCAAAAATTTTTTTTTTCTTCTTGGCATGGACTCGACTTATGAGCACGGTCCATATATTTTCAATAGGGTTGAAGCCAGGGCTTCTTTTAAGCTTAATATTAGCCTGCTTTATCCTCCACAACCAGCTCTGATGCATGTTTTGGGTTCATTGTCCTGTTGTAACTCCCAGTCATGTTCAAGTTTCCAGTGGTTTGAGGTTATGTTGAAGAATTCTGAGGTAGTCCTCCATTATTCCATCCACTTTGTGCAATGAACCAGTTCCACTGGCAGCAAAACAGCCCCAGAGCATGATGACCCTACCACCATCACCAGCTGGTACAGTGTCCCTCTGTACATGGTGGTCATTGTGGCCAAAAAACTCAATCTTTGTCTCATACCATACAGCTTTCCTCCAGAAGGCTTTTTCTTTGTCCATGTGGTCAGTTGCAAACTTTAAGCTTGAAGGTGTCAATTTTGGAGCAGGGGGTTACAACCCCAATTCCAAAAAAGTTGGGATGCTGTGCAAACTGTAAATAAAAACAGAATGTAAAGATTTGTAAATCATAGAAACCCTATATTTCATTGGAAATAGTACAAAGACAACATATCAAATGCTGAAACTGAGAAATTGTATTGTTTTTTGAAAAAAAATATGCTCATTTTGAATTTGATGTCAGCAACACGTTTCAGAAAAGTTGGGACAGGGGCAACAAAAGGCTGAAAAAGTTGTGTAATGCTATAAAAAAAAAAACTAATTAGGTTAATTGGCAACAGGTCAGCAAGATGATTGGGTATAAAAAGAGCATCCCAGAGAGGCAGAGTCTCTCAGAAGTAAAGATGGGGAGGGGTTCACCACTCTGTGAAAGACTGCATGGGCAAACAGTGCAACAATTTAAGAATAACGTTCCTCAAAGTAAAATTGCAAAGAATTTGGGGATCACATCATCTATGGTCCATAATATCATTAAAAGATTCAGAGAATCTGGAGAAATCTCTGTATGCAAGAGACAAGGCTGAAAACTGACATTGGATGCCTGTGATCTTCAGGCCCTCAGGTGACACTGCATTCAAAGCAGACACGTGTCTGTAGTGGAAATCACTGTCTGGGCTCAGGAACACTTCAGAAAACCATTGTCTGTGAAAACAGTTCATTACTGCATCCACAAATGCAAGTTAAAACCAGATATAAACAATATCCAGAAACACCGTCAACATCTCAACATTAAATATTAGATCTCTTACATCTAAAGCGCTAATGGTTAATGAACTCATTACTGATCAGGAGTTTAATGTACTTTGTTTAACTGAAACATGGATTAAGCCAAATGAATATATAGCATTAAATGAAGCGAGTCCTCCTGGATACAGTTATATACACCAGCCTCGTCTAACTGGCAGAGGAGGAGGCGTCGCGGTTATTTATAACGATTATCTAGGTGTAACACACAAACCTGGTTATAAATTTAATACATTTGAAGTTCTTCATACTCATATAATGTATGTAGCCTCGAAAAATAAGTCTACCCAGTTAATTCCATTGCTTATTATTTACAGGCCCCCGGGGCCATATTCTGAGTTTCTTTCTGAATTTGCAGATTTTATCTCAGATTTGGTTATTTCCTTAGACAAAGCTTTAGTTGTCGGAGATTTTAATATTTACTTTGATAACCCAGAAGACCCTTTAAAAACAGCGTTTGTGTCCATCTTAGATTCAGTCGGGATTAAGCAGAATGTCATAGGACCGACCCATAATGGTGGTCACACCCTTGATCTAATACTAACATTCAGATTAAACGTAGACAATATAGTCATACTTCCACAGTCTGAAGTTATCTCAGATCATTGTCTCATCTCATTCAAAATATGTCTGAGTAATAATATATGCACCTCACCACGCTACTGTATTAAACGTACTTTCACGTCAACTACTGCACAGAGCTTTATAAATGATCTCCCAGAGCTGTCAACTTTGATTGGGTCACTGTCAGCCCCTGCAGAACTCGATCAGGCAACTGAATGCTTAGAGTCAACATTCCGCCATACTTTAGATAATGTAGCTCCTCTAAAAAGGAAAATGGTCAGAGACAAAAAATTAGCACCCTGGTATAATGATGACACTCGCACTTTAAAACAGACCACTCGAAAATTGGAACGTAAATGGCGTCAAACAAAATTGGTAGTGTTCAAATTGGCGTGGAAGGAGAGCTTCCTGAAGTATAGAAAAGCTCTTAGTGCTGCGAGATCAACATATCTCTCCTCCCTAATAGAAGATAACAAAAATAATCCTAGATTCCTATTTAATACTGTAGCAAAATTAACCAGGAATAAGTCCACTATAGACAGATGCACACCTGCAGTATGTAGTAGCAACGACTTCATGAATTTTTTTAATGACAAAATTGAGAATATCCGACAAAAAATTCAGACTACTAATTTAAGGTTAGACAATGAAAGTGACCTTGTAGTTAACAATATAACTGTATCAGATCATCAGTTAGAATGTTTTACTCCCCTAAAAGAAACTGAATTACTTTCATTAATCTCTACATCAAAAGCCTCAACTTGCGTACTAGATCCCTTACCGACACATCTATTCAAACAGATAATGCCTGGAGTAATTGAACCGCTTCTAAAAATAATAAATTCTTCTCTTATGATTGGCTATGTACCCAAATCCTTTAAACTAGCAGTTATCAAACCCCTGATTAAAAAACCTGACCTTGATCCCTGTCAGCTGTCCAATTATCGGCCAATATCAAACCTCCCCTTTATCTCCAAGATCCTTGAAAAAGCTGTGGCACAGCAGTTATGCTCATATTTACATAGGAATAACATCCATGAAATGTATCAGTCAGGATTTAGACCTCATCATAGCACAGAGACAGCACTGGTTAAAGTAGTAAACGACCTACTGTTGGCGTCTGATCAGGGCTGTGTCTCGCTACTTGTGTTGCTTGACCTTAGTGCAGCATTTGATACCATTGATCATTCCATTCTTCTGGATAGACTAGAAAATGTTGTGGGAGTTAAGGGAATGGCCCTCTCCTCGCTCAGGTCTTATCTAACGGATCGTTATCAGTATGTTGATATAAATGGTGATATTTCTAGACGTACCAAGGTAAAGTTTGGTGTTCCACAAGGTTCTGTCTTGGGTCCACTGCTTTTTTTCTCTATATATGTTACCTCTGGGCGATATTATTCGTAAACATTGTATTAGTTTCCACTGTTATGCTGATGACACACAGTTGTATGTCTCTGCAAAACCTGATGAGAGACACCAGCTTAATAAAATTGAGGAATGTGTTAAGGACATTAGACACTGGATGCTTATAAATTTCCTTCTGCTTAACTCTGACAAGACTGAAGTACTTGTGCTAGGACCACATACAGCTAGAAGTAAGTTTTCTGATTACACAGTAACTCTGGATGGCCTTTCTGTTTCTTCACGTGCAGCAGTAAAAGACCTCGGAGTGATTATTGACCCCAGTCTTTCATTCGAAACTCACATTGATAACATCACCCGGATAGCTTTCTTTCATCTCAGAAATATTGCAAAGATAAGAAATTTAATGTCATTGCATGATGCAGAAAAACTAGTCCATGCTTTCGTTACCTCCAGGTTGGATTATTGTAATGCCTTACTGTCTGGATGTTCCAATAAGTGCATAAACAAGCTCCAGTTAGTTCAAAATGCCGCAGCAAGAGTCCTTACTAGAACTAGAAAATATGACCACATCACGCCTGTCTTATCCACACTGCATTGGCTCCCAATCAAATTCCGTATTGATTATAAAATACTACTATTGACCTTTAAAGCACTGAATGGTCTCGCACCACAGTACCTGAGTGAACTTCTGCTCCTCTATGACCCGCCACGCCTACTTAGATCAAAAGGTGCAGGCTATCTGCTGGTACCTCGTATAGTGAAGGCTACATCAGGGGGCAGAGCCTTTTCTTACAAAGCCCCACAGTTATGGAACAGCCTTCCAAGTAATGTTCGGGAATCAGACACAGTCTCAGCATTTAAGTCTAGGCTAAAAACATATCTGTTTAGTCAAGCCTTTTGTTAATGGTGTTTGAGGTAAAGGAGTAGATCTGGAGGGTCCTCAGACATAGAGTGTTTTGGTAAACTGGGATGTATGGATGCTGTCAGTCCCCACTCGCTTGCTCACTCGAGTTTGTTGACGGTGCAGTGGCTGGCTGCTTTATGTCCCGGGGCTCCCTCATGCCTGTGTTACCTTCTGGCTCTCTCCTTTTAGTTATGCTGTCATAGTTAGTTGCCGGAGTCCCTGCTTGTACTCGGTGCAATATGTATACTGTTCCTACTTATTCAGGTGACATTGGGCATACCTAACCACCTGTGTTTTCTTTCTCTCCCCCCCCCACTCCAAATCTGTCCCTCTGAGTTACATGGAGTCAACAGGAAATCTTTTGGTGGAGACGGTGGGGACCTCGACTGGCTATCGTAGCCTGCAGGGAATCGGCCATCAGACATTCTGTCGCATGTCCCAGACCCGGTGAAATGTAACTGAATTGTCTTGGCCAGGCCTAAGGGTCCCATCTGCATCTCATCATTGCTGAGGAGTGTGCTCCCATCACCCAATCAAGCATCCAGCCAGAGCAGGTCATGATATATTTTTTTACCATATTAACATGCCATTGTGTGTCATGCCTGATGTAAAGACTCTCGTCTCTGCAAGCCTACCACACAGATTTAATACTTGTCATTTTTAGGGCATACCTAACAACATGTTTTCTGTCCCTCTGAGTTACATGTTGATCCTGGGATTGAGATGCTGGCCTCTTCTGCCCCTCGGACCTGCTTGATCCATCCTGGTGCCCTGTGTCTGGTCGGAGTTTTATCGCCCCACTCCTGTGAAGGACGGCCCCATGAGGACAGTTGAGGGTTATACCTGTTAAAACTGTTAATATTATAGTCAGGCTGTCTGTTGTTGCCCAAATGAGGATGGGTTCCCTTTTGAGTCTGGTTCCTCTCGAGGTTTCTTCCTCATGTCGTCTGAGGGAGTTTTTCCTTGCCACCGTCGCCACAGGCTTGCTCATTGGGGATAGATTAGGGATAAAATTAGCTCATGTTTTAAGTCGTTCAAATTCTGTAAAGCTGCTTTGCGACAATGTTTATTGTTAAAAGCGCTGTACAAATAAACTTGATTTGATTTGATTTGATCTCTGGGCCTGAGCTCTTTTACGATGGATTGAGACGAAGTGGAAAACTGTCCTGAAGTCTGATGAATCAAGAGTAGAAATTATTTTTAGAAACCATGGACACCACGTCCTCCAGGCTAAAGAGGAGAGGGACCATCCAGCTTATCAGTGCACAGTTCAAAAGCCAGCATCTGTGATGGTATGAGGATGCATTAGTACACATGACATGGGTAGCTTGTACATCCGGTAAGGTATCATTAATGCTGAATGACATATACACATTTGAGAGCAATGTGCTGCCATCCAGACAAAATTGTTTTCAGGGAAGGCCTTCCTTCTTTCAGCAAGACAATGCCAAACCACTTTCTGCACATATTAAAACTGCATGGCTCCATAGTTAAAGAGTCCAGGTGCTAAACTGGCCTGCAGTTCAGACCTGTCTCCCATTTAAAACATTTAGCACATTATGAAGCACCAAATATGATAAAGGAGACCCTGAACTGTTGAGCAACTAAAATTGTATGTCAGGCAAGAATGGGACAACGTTTCTCTTTCAAACCTAGAGCAATTGGTCCCCTCAGTTCCCAAATGTTTACAGAGTGTTGGTAAAAGTAGAGGTGATGCAACACAGTGGTAAACATGCCCCTGTCCCAATTTTTTTTGAAATGTGTTGCTGACATCTCATCTCATCTCATTATCTCTAGCCGCTTTATCCTTCTACAGGGTCGCAGGCAAGCTGGAGCCTATCCCAGCTGACTACGGGCGAAAGGCGGGGTACACCCTGGACAAGTCGCCAGGTCATCACAGGGCTGACACATAGACACAGACAACCATTCACACTCACATTCACACCTACGGTCAATTTAGAGTCACCAGTTAACCTAACATGCATGTCTTTGGACTGTGGGGGAAACCGGAGCACCCGGAGGAAACCCACGCGGACACGGGGAGAACATGCAAACTCCACACAGAAAGGCCCTCGCCGGACCCGGGGTTCGAACCCAGGACCTTCTTGCTGTGAGGCGACAGCGCTAACCACTACACCACCGTGCCGCCGTGTTGCTGACATCAAATTTAAAATAAGCATTTCAAAAAACAATAATTTCTCAGTTTCAACATTTGATATGTATGTTGTCTTTGTACTATTTTCAATTAAATATAGGGTTTCCATGATTTGCAAATTATCACATTCTTTTTTTATTTACAATGTACACAGTATCCCAACTTTTTTGGAACTGGGGTTGTATTTCTTGGATAGTGGCCCCTTAGTCCATGGTGATCTGAACTGTAGACAGTGATCCATCAGCTTCCAGTTCATGGCAGGGCTGTACTAAGGTGGTTCCCAGGTTGTTCCTGACCATTCAAACCAATTTCCTTTCAGCTGAGGGTAACAGTTTGGGTTTTCTTGAAGCAAAGTGGCTTGGCAAAGTGACTACGCCTCCCAGTAACTTGCATACAGTTGTTTGAACTGATCTTAAGATCTGCAGTTATTTAGAAATGGCTCTAAGAGACATTCCTGAGTTGTGCATATCTGCAATCCTCTTTCTCAGATCTGCACTGAGCTCCTTGGACTTTCCCATTTTACTGTGTGTTGGTCAATCCAATGACTGCTGTAAACAAACCATTTTTATGAAGGCGCAGAGAAGCTACCAGCTGTAGTCAATCGCTAACCGGAAGCTAAGAGGCCTCAGCCTTGGCAAGATGGGAGACATTTTGGAAGTTTCAGCACCTCATCTCATCTCATTATCTCTAGCTGCTTTATCCTGTTCTACAGGGTCGCAGGCAAGCGGGAGCCTATCCCAGCTGACTATGGGCGAAAGGCGGGGTACACCCTGGACAAGTCACCAGGTCATCACAGGGTTGACACATAGACACAGACAACCATTCACACTCACATTCACACCTACGGTCAATTTAGAGTCACCAGTTGACCTAACCTGCATGTCTTTGGACTGTGGGGGAAACCGGAGCACCCGGAGGAAACCCACGCGGACACGGGGAGAACATGCAAACTCCGCACAGAAAGGCCCTCGCCGGCCATGGGGCTCGAACCCGGACCTTCTTGCTGTGAGGCGACAGCACTAACCGCTACACCACCGTGCCGCCTGTTTCAGCACCTCTGAATTAATAATCTAAATGAGCATATGTATAATTTTGACCCTGTGTTGATTTCAGAAAATCCAAAATAAATTAAAACTTCTGCACCAAATTCATGTTTTTTTTTCTATTAAAGAAAATTGCACAATCATTTCGCCACAGAAAATGAACAGTTCAGAGAAATCATTGAAAGCCCAATATTGTCATAGCATTCATATCCAAGATGACCTTCAAGTCACTGTATGTAAACAACTTCTGACCACAGCTGTACCTGCAGAAGACAATACAACACAATTAATTGCTTTCTGGTCTTCTCTGCTCCTAAACATACAAAATAGGAATTTCCATTAGGAACATGGATGCTAAAAGGCTAAAGTCTCTGCAGCACTACACTGGTCACATGGCGCAGGCAGCCCGCCATAGTACAAATGGCGCCAAGAAAGCTGACTGAAAACTTGTACCAAAATTAATTAGCGGTAAAAACACAAAACAGCTGGGTAATGCTCAGTGTTGGCATTAAATAATATGCACCAAAAGTTACAACATAAATAATTGGTTTTCAAAAGAAAACAATAAAATAATGTAGCAGCATTTCCCCACACAACTTACCCTCAGCAGGTGTAACGGCACTGTAAGGGGAAGATGGGCGGAGCAGTGGAAACCCAAGAGGTACAGAAAAGGCAATGGCCAAAAAGTACTTTCCATGGGAAACGTAAATGAAAATAAATAACTGATTGAGAGGAAATTCTCAAATACTCAACAGAATAGTGAAGTGATAAATAAAATTTCACAAATACAAATTGGGAAAAAAGTGCATTTTTAACTCTGTTACAGAAGCAGCATTTAAAAGCCTTTTTCCCTAAGTCTGTTCTCACTCCAGGGACAAACATCTGTAATGTGTTAGAGCGAACGCAGGCCTTGCCGATTTTGTTTCAGACGCAAGTATATAGAAAGATAAGGAGGAGCTAGCCCAAGAACAGACTGATAAACTAACATTAACCAGTGTGAAATTTTGCAAATGCATACAAAGATGGACAATTTGCTACGTTATACAGAGTACAGTGATGTACAAGATCACCGCAGCCAGTGATAAAACGTGATAGTGTCTGACTAATTTAAGTACTGGTCAGGTGCATTTTATAAAGAGTAGATCCCCATAGTCCAATAAGGGCAAAAACCTTGCTAAAAACCGATATCTCCTAGCCTGGAGTGAAAAATGGGATTTATTTCTAAAAAAGGAAACCCAATTTAAATTTCAGTTTTTATCAATGTGTAACTTGAATATCAGGGACTCATCAGTAGTAGTAGTAATAATAATAATACCCAGGTACTTATATGATGTGACCCTTTGAATTTCAACACCTTGAGCCATTAAAATTTTAGGAAGGATAGACAGCTGATATTTCCCATTAGAAAATAAAATGAATTTAGATTTGTCTGCATTTAAAACCAGCTTAAGCTGAGTCCGATGAAACCGAACAACATCAAAGGCAGACTCCAGATATTCTAGAGTCTGAACTACGGAAGGGGATGAACAGTAGATCAGGGGCTCTCAACCTTTTCTGTTTTAAGACCCACTTATTCATATTTGTAATGAGTCGGGGCCCATTAAAAAAGATCCACAATTATTTCAGCTCAGCTATTCTATTAGAATCTAATAATCTATTGTAAAGCGTATTAATGTGATGCAACATCACTCCCTGTTGCAGATGGGCGTCCAGGAATTAAATAAATGCAATAAAAACAAACTTTTATTGTAGGTATTTTATTTAAAACTGTATGGATGTGCCAGAAGCCAACATAAACCATGCGTCCTCAGTCAAAAGGGATTAAGGATCCCAAAATGGAGTCTGGTCCATTAACACAAGAACTTTATTGCCATGTTTGTGTTCCACAAACAAGCAAGTTATTAAAACCAAGAAGTGGATTAAGAAACCACCTCAATGGGATTAGATCCTTACATGCTAACAAAGGATTTTTCCTACAAGTTGGAAAACTATCTATCCATTGAGTTTCCCGACATCTCAAACAACCTAGTGCTGCAGACATCGTTCTACACAGATGAAAACCTGGAAGAGCATGAACATGTACAACTTTTTGTATGTGGCTGGGTTAAAGATCTGGGGGTCAGGACACTACAAGATAGACAGCGGTAGATGGATCTAAGTGCAGGAAGAGTGTTTATTAGCAGGTGTGATATTTACAAAAACAAAGCAGAATATTTAAACAACGTTATAAACATGGATAGAAACAAACGTGACCGTGATGATAATACTTTGCAAAGCCTCTGTGAAAACAGCATCCATATCTGTGCGTGCTGATTGTGTTCAAATCAGCATTGGGTGTTTCCCATAATGACCGGGTCCCAAGCTGCACCAGGCTCAAGCGACCAAAGGGATGACAGTCAAATGTTCACCTACTGTGTGACAACAACTTTTAGCTCATGTGCATATCGCCACCAAAATGCCTCATTTTCATCGATAACCCATTGAAAAGCATCATGAGCTGGAGTGTGACCATAGCTTAATGAGGCAGATGTAACCTCGGATGCAACCCAGCAATTGTACCCTACTACGAGTAAAAAAAAATTCACTTCAACTTGAAGAAAAATTCGAGGCCCACTAGATGGCACTTCGCTCAGTGGTTGAGAAACACTGCAGTAGATAATGGTCATCTGCATAAAAATGGTATGCAACATTAGACAGGTTATCACAAAGTTAATAGTGGTCCATGAAGCACAGGGGTCCATGACATTTTGTTCCACTGGTGGAAATCATAATGTCACATTCTCAAAGTTGTTATATTCAACTCCGAGCTATTGCATTCTATCAGTGGAAATTTCAGGAATAGAAAGTTCAGTGGCTCCAAGGATTGATTATTTTTTTTTATTAAATATTTTTTCTGAAATAAGTCTAGACTGTGGGGGTCTGTGGAATTTCTTTTACAGTTTAATGGGTCCCTTGCTCCAAAAAAAAAGATTGAGAACCACTGTCTGTAAAGCTTCAGTTTATCCTTCAGGGGAAATATAAATAAAGATTCAATGCAGACCTCGACAATAAAGGGTTAATCTGAAACCTTTTAGGAGATAACCTTAACCATCCCATTTAAAAAAAAAAAAAAGTGTACACCTCATTATTCATCCACTTACCCAATCAGCCAATCATGTGGCAGCAGCATATAAGCTTCAATGTTCACATCAAGCATGAGAATCATATAAAAAAAAGTGACTTTGACCGTGGTGAGGTTATCGGTGTTAGTTTGAGTGTTTCAGACCCCGTCCACATGTAGCCGGGTATCTGCTAAATCGAAGATATTTTTCTACGTTTTGGCCTGTCATCCACATGAAAACACATCAAAAATGAATATTTAAAAAAACTCCGGGCAAAGTGAAGATTTTTGAAAACTCCGTGTATGCCTTTTCGTGTAGACAGAGATAACCGGAGTTTTGCGTTTTAGAACGTCACAATCTGCTCCAAAAAAATGACAACAAATCTGCCCTGACGTCAAAAGTGCGACCTTTGTTTACTGCAGAAGCCAGATTAAGCATGGACAAAGAGTAATGGATCGGAGTAGTGCCTTGAAAGCGTTAATTATTGTGCAGGTGCTATTTACATGTTTAATTTTAGAAGCCCAACTACTGCTCCAAAAACAGGGTCAATATGTCCACATATTTGCTTTGACAAGATTCCCAATCAACGTTTTCTTGCATCTTTTGAAGTTTATACTCCAAAATTGTGTTTAGAAGCAATTCTGTCTCCGAGTCTGTCCAGACGAACGAGCTTGGCGCCATGTTTTATGTTTAGGCGGAAGTGACGCCAACAGAGGGCTATTCTGATGTGATTAAGGGGTAGGATTTGGGGAAATAATGCCATCTACAGGTTTGGAATGCTTATGAATGTGATTGAAAACGCAGATGTTCGGTTATGTGTGGAAGGGATCTTTTTCGAAGACGAGGTGGTGTGGATAAAACATTTTTATAAACGGAGGGGGGGAAAATGTTCGGTTTTAAAAATACCTGGCTACATGTGTACATGGCCTCAGAAAGTGCTGATCTCCTGAGGTTCACACACACAATAAAGTGTTCCTCTGGGGAAAGAGTCTTCGTTGACCCCAAGAACCGATGTTCTCCCTTTTTTGCAGGATTGCAAGCAGAACCTCTTTCAGGAGCTAAGAATCTTGACACAGTATGTAAAAGTACGTAGAAGTCCACCATTTTGGTGAACAAATGGCTTTGATTAGCACAGTGAAAGACTAGAAGTTATTGCCCGTGGGAGAGAGGAGACGTAGACCCAGCCCGAGCAGAAGTCTCCGGCAAGGAACACTGATACAATGTAGGTCCCATACAATCAAAACTCCCAGGTGAGTGGGGGAGGGGATTCCCCACCGAGGCTGTGCTCAGTGTATTCTTGGGTTTCATGTGACATCACATCTGCCTCATTAGTTATTCAAAACTTTAGCTGGTGGTCTACCAAAGCTCAGTTGACAAAGCGTTTGTATGGAGAAGGTGCATTGCTCGCATGAAAAATGCCTTATGCTTGTGTTTTAGGTTGTTCGAATCGATCAAACCGTGAAACTGAAGTTTCTTCAGGGTTCCCCATGAACTAATAAAGGCTGAACGAACACAGGATTTCACAAAAAGATGTCGAGAAAGGTGGCTTTTGAACCGCTCACTGAACTCGAAGGGATTGGAGTTGAAGCATGCTCGAGTTTGCAGTGATCACTTGGTGAAAGGTTTGTATATCCCTCTCAGCGTTAGTGTTTTCCAAGTTCTTGCTGTGTGTGGCTATTTTATGGTACTTTTTAAAAAAATCTCAAAGTTCCCAGCTGTTTTTTTTTTTACTCCTCACAAAGTCCATATGCATGAAGGTCACGACAAAATTCTTACCCAGCCATACAGTTACAATGCGCCGTGATCACTTCTCTGTCTTGTTTAACTAAGATCCAGGTCTTTTAAAGGGGTTTCTGATCTTTGTGAATGATTTACCTGAGAGGTAAGGGCCAATACAAGTGAGAATCAAGCCAACTGTTTGTTTACACTTCAACTTGCAGTGCTTCATTTTAAAGATGTGAACGAAAAAAACTTACACAGGCAAAAACAATCCAGGAGTTGTTCGGCAGCAACTTGATACCGAGGTCCTTTACCCAGCTACATACAAAAAAATTGTAAGCCTCCATACTCCTTCCACAATTTCATCTGTTTTGTGGTGTAGAAGGATGTCTGCAACACCAGATAGTTTGAGATCGTATGACAAATCCTTCTTTCCCAGACTGTAGGGGTCAATTCCATTGCACATAATCTTCTGAATATATCTAAAGTGAGCAGCGGCTTCTAGATTACGAAAATACTCTGACAAGTTATCATTAGTTGTTTGCACGATGGCAGCTGTTTTGGTTTGCTAGACCAGGGGTTCTCAACCTTTTGCAACCTGGGCCCCACCAAAGCTGGTTCATTGCAGTTGGGGGCCCCTCTTCTCGCCCCGCCCCCATCCCCCCCCAACACACTCACCCGCAGTGACGCCACCCGACCTACAGCACCTTATATTGACCGATAGATAGATAGATAGATAGATAGCCCTGGGCTAGATTATTATTATTATCATTATTTTTATTATTATTATTATTAGTAGTAGTAGCAGTAGCAGTAGCAGCAGTAGTAGCATTATCCATTCCATAGAAATACATAGGCCTATTATCATTATTAGGCTATTGTTATAATTGGCAGTAGCACCACATTTCTAATCTGCTTTCGGGCATTATTATTATTATTATTATTATTATTATTGCCTATTATCATTACTAAGCTGTTGGCAGTAGTACAAGACTTATGTTCTTTCAGGCATTATTATTATTATTAGGCCTATTATTATTATTATTATTATTATTATTATTGCTGTTGTTGGTTGTTGATATTATTATTATTATTATTATGCTATTATTATTATTAATAGGCATCATTATTATTATTATTAGTGTTTTTATTAGGTATTTTATTAGGCTTATCATTAGCTGGCTATTGATATCATTGGGAATTGGGACCAGGCGTGAATTTAGGTTTTATTTTTTACTGTGCCTTTGTGATCTGCATTTGCGTTAATGCGAGACCTGAGCCTGCTTTGCCTTACAAAGATCCTCGATTCTTGGCGAAATGTTTGACAAGCACAGTCTCAAGTCCTCCTCAATTTGCGCACGATTGCGATATTTCGTTTTGAGCGCAGTCATTTTTGAAAATCCTGCCTCACACAAGTAGGTCGATGCGAATGGGATGAGCAGTTTCAAGGCTACGTCACACAGTTGCGGGTACTCCTGCATCAATGCTGCCCAGAATGTCGAAAGAGGGCATGAGGTGAAGACTGCCTTAAGTCTACTGTCACTCTTCAGCTCAATAAGCTGTTCCTGCATGTCAACTGGAAGTTCGTCAGCAGTACACACAAATGGATCTCGAACCCACGCAAAAGAGCGATAATCCTCTGTGAAGTATGCCGCAAACTGTTTTCTCATTACCGACAGGTGCTCTGACGCTGCTTGAAAGACAGATGAGAAATCGTGGGAAGTGCCTGCATTACTGATAAAGTCTGCAAGGCTTGGGAACATATCACAGTTCCCCCGACTGATGCGGCCACACACACAAGATTTTATGATAGATTGATGATAGATTTTATAATAGTATTGATTTGTATGTAATAGTCCAATGTCCTGCATTTTGACATGGGTAAATGTGTTGCATCTGCTTAGCTACTATAGCCTGTTAGCCCCAGATTTTTTTTTTCCTCCATACATGAAGCCTACTCGCGACCCCCCTGGAGTACCTCCGCGCCCCACCAGGGGGGCGCGCCCCCCCGGTTGAGAACCACTGTGCTAGACCACCAGCTGTTTTACCAGAAGTGAAATCGCTAAGAAAAGTCACATGACTGAAACCCAAGTATTACTGTGAATGAATAGTGTGTTGGATTAGCACTCATCCCATGTTTTGGAAAATCGAAAATGTAGTCTTGCGCCCCTCTGGGGTGTCACCAATCCATGTGCAAAGTATGGAGTATGTGTCCAGCCATGTTAATTTTGCAAAGGTGAACAGACAGAGATGGAGAAACGGACAGCCTTTCTGTAGTACTATAGAGTGAGGTTTCAGGCTCAAGGATATACTTAACACTTTATATAATTCACACAATTCTGCACTTAGGTCACTCATGGTTCTTCTTGTGCTGGGAGAGGATCTACACTGAAAAAAAAGTCCCTCACAATGATGTTCTAAGGAACTACGATCATCCTCAGCTCCTTCAACAGTTGGAAGAACTCATCTCATCTCATTATCTCTAGCCGCTTTATCCTTCTACAGGGTCACAGGCAAGCTGGAGCCTATCCCAGCTGACTATGGCCGAAAGGCGGGGTACACCCTGGACAAGTCGCCAGGTCATCACAGGGCTGACACATAGACACAGACAACCATTCACACTCACATTCACACCTACGGTCAATTTAGAGTCACCAGTTAACCTAACCTGCATGTCTTTGGACTGTGGGGGAAACCGGAGCACCCGGAGGAAACCCACACGGACACAGGGAGAACATGCAAACTCCGCACAGAAAGGCCCTCGCCGGCCACGGGGCTCAAACCCGGACCTTCTTGCTGTGAGGCGACAGCGCTAACCACTACACCACTGTGCCGCCCAGTTGGAAGAACTACAAAATATTTTCATGTCCTGTTCCTCTCCTTCCTGCTGTTTTCTTGTTGAACAAGCAGAAAAAGAAATGCCCCTGAAAGACAGGATATGGCCCGAGTCTGAATGATACCAAACAGCGAGTGAACGAGATGGACAGAGAAAGAAAGAGATGGCGGTGTAATAACATTACTCTCTTTTGGACTGAAGCTTCACTTTTTCCACACATTTGGGCAGCGTCGAAGCCCTCATAATCATTTTTCTTATGTCCTGAAGTTACTTACCGCGGTTTGACAGATGTGAGCCTTACACGTTTTTCATCCCCATTTTCCTCTTTTTTTTTGTCTGTCTGTGAGTTTGTGGTTGTGCGTAATTCTCCAAATGCAGCAGCTAGCAATTCTGTGCTGTCGTTTTTCAGCGTTAGTCAAGATTTACCACCTCTCGTATAGTAATGCTTTTAAGACGCTGAGAGATGGAAAACAGCTCTTTTTTACAGAGGTGTGGATGAGGTGTGTGTGTGTGTGTGTGTGTGTGTGTGTGTGTGTGCGCGCGAGGGATAAGAGTGATAGTCCATCAAAGAAAGATCAGTCTAAAATATGATGCATGTCTGGCTGCCCTTGAAGCCTGCGAGACAGGAGGGAAATAGGGTTTAGGAGAAGATGGAGGACAGACGTCGTCCTCTTCTTTTTGAAAAGAACAAAAGATGGATTGTACCCTGAGTACATCAGACAAGTTTGTGTCTTGATTGGGTGTGTGTATGTGTGCATTAGTGTATCGGCTGGACACTCGGGCTTGTCAGTAGTGACTGGGTGACCTTGTGGAGCAGTCAGCTGAGATTTTAATCTTTCCCACATGCACACCCAGAGGGAAGCAAAAAAAAAAAAAAAAAACCTACTCATCATATTTCACTGATACATCAGAAAAAGTGAGTCACTTCATATTACAGTGTGATCAATGTGCTTCTGTTGACATTTTTCGTCATTGAACTGGCTCCACCCCCCCAGCCCATCTTACTCTTGACCAATCACAAGAGAAACATTCTCAATGAATCAGAAGACAGATGCATAAGCATTTATTTTCGTGATATTAGGAAATCCCAAATGTCCCTCGAACATAGCTCAATAATGTACAGATGTTCTTGCTTTTCATTCGTGTCATGAGGACAACGTGTGACACTGTAAAGCAAATCCTTCACGGCATTGCTCTTACGTCACATGATCTCCGTGTACGATCATCAGGGGATTACTTTTTAAAGACCACCTTTTTCTTTAACTCCAACTTCATGTCAGAAATGAACGTAATTTCCAGTTGCATCAGGTTTTGTGCTCATCACCGTGTTGCACTCATGCTACATTGAAATGAAGGCACTGTCCAAGCACAGCACTAAGCTCTACCCGGGTTATAATAGTCATCGAAGAAGGGGGAAAAGACCAGCTATACATGTGTGATGCATATGCGGAGAGCAAATACCATAATTGTTGGCGCCCTCCAGGAGAATGGGTGAAGAAAACATGACACATTTTAATTTTTCTTTCAAATGATTGTAGACATGGATCCGCAATGAAAATGAATCTTGGACAGCCTATTCATTTGAAATAATATCTCCGAAATGTACATCAAGATGATTGACATGCTTAAATATTATCATAATTTCCATACAGAGGATCACACCCTTGCTTTTTATTCATCTCCCGTCTCTGCAACTCACTGTAGTGTGAAATCTGCACTGCTGAATGCAATTAAAATGTTTATTTCTTTGGCTGGAGCATGCTGTGTTAGCTAAACGATGAGAGAGAGAGAGAGAGAGAGAGAGAGAGTGAGGTGTGTTTGTGTGTGCACTTCATGTCCATGTATGAGTGTGTTTTATTGGTGTACCTGTCACGTGAGGGCTCTGGGGCTGGAGCAGATGTCCAAGCAGTCTAAGTGCTCATCTGTGGTATTTCAGCAATATTAGCCTGACAGCAGTGCTATTCCTGGATTGTAATTGGGCAATGTGTGTACACACATGCGCGGTGTGCGCACGCACACACACACACACACACACACACACTTACTTACTTACTTGCCTGGGTTACTATCTGACCTGAATAAGTCATCCACTGTTCCAGGGAGCAAACACACAGCTGCTTGTTCAAATGTCCCACACTGAACAGGAACACACTTCCAGACTTAATATTAGCCAACTTATTAGGTACATTAACTACATACAGTGGTGCTTGAAAGTTTGTGAACTCTTTAGAATTTTCTATATTTCTGCATAAATATGACGTAAAACCATAATCAGATTTTCACACAAGTCCTAAAAGTAGATAAAGAGAACCCAGTTAAACAAATGAAACCAAAATATTATACTTGGTCATTTATTTATTGGGAAAAATGATCCCATATTACATATCTGTGAATGGCAAAAGTATCTGAATGACTTGTGTGCTTAGGACCGTTGTCTTGCTGCATGACCCACCTTCTCTTGAGATTCAGTTCATGGACGGATGTCCTGACATTTTCCTTTAGAATTTGCTGGTATAATTCAGAATTCATTGTTCCATCAATGATGGCAAGTCATCCTGGCCCAGATGCAGCAAAACAGGCCCAAACCATGATACTACCACCACCATATTTCACAGATGGGATAAGGTTCTTATGCTGGAATGCAATGTTTTCCTTTCTCCAAACACAATGCTTCTCATTTAAACCAAAATGTTCTAATTTGATCTCATCCATCCAAAAAGCATTTTTCCAGTAGCCTTCTGGCTTGTCCATATGATCTTTAGCAAACTGCAGACAAGCAGCAATGTTCTTTTTGGAGAGCAGTGGCTTTCTCCTTGCAACCCTGCCATGCACACCACTGTTATTTGGTGTTCTCCTGATGGTGGACTCATGAACATTAACATTAGCTAATGTGAGAGAGACCTTCAGCTGCTTAGAAGTTACCCTGGGGTCCTTTGTGACCTCGCCGACTATTACACGCCTTGCTCTTGGAGTGATCTTTGTCGGTCGACCACTCCTGGGGAGGGTAACAATGGTCTTGAATTTCCTCCACTTGTACACAATCTGTCTGACTGTGGATTGGTGGAGTCCAAACTCTTTAGAGATAGTTTTGTAACCTTTTCCAATCTGATGAGCATCAACAACGTTTTTTCTGAGGTCCTCAGAAATCTTCTTTGTTCATGCCATGATACACTTCCAGAAACATGTGTTTTGAAGATCAGACTTTGATAGATCTCTGTTCTTTAAATAAAACAGGGTGCCCACCCACACCTTATCTCATTGATTGAAAACACCTGACTCTAATTTCACCTTCAAATGAACTGCTAATCCTAGAGGTTCACATACTTTTGCCACTCAGATTATGTAATATTGGATAATTTTCCTCAATAAATAAATGACCAAGTCTAATATTTTTGTCTCATTTGTTTAACTGGGTTCTCTTTATCTACTTTTAGGACTTGTGTGAAAATCTGATGTTTTAGGTCATATTTATGCAGAAATATATGTGGCCAGATTATTAAGGATGGGACTGGACACAGAATTATATATGTAGGATCTTTAATACCCCGACTGACCCAAGGTAAGGACAGCATTAATTTTATAATTTTGAGACAGTTATTAGTCACATTTGAAATAAAAGAATAAAACAAATTATTTTCCCTTTATACGGACTCTCTTATGACTCCGTCAGAAGAAACCCAAAAAAAAATAAATAAAAAAAAACAGACAACGCAGAGCAAAACAGACAACAGCAGTGGCCGTATTTCCACTCCTAGCTTGCAGCCCAGGGCCTCACCCCCCACCGGACGCAGCACACACAGTTCTCAGTCTCCCCTGCTAACCCGTGGTCATCCAGGTCAACTCCAGACACAACGGAGACGAGACAAGCGCACACGTCACCGATGAGAAGCAAGCGCAAAATCCCCAGTCACGACCGTTCGTCGGTCACTCAGTCACTCTCCAAACATGTACTCTTCCCGCAGCACACAGCTCACTTAGCTCTTCTCTTACACACCTTTCGCTACCGCCCGCGTTAGGAGGAATGTTTTCGCGCGCATCAAGTCTCACGTGATTTCCTTATTCTCGCGAGACCCCTCCGATCCGGCCGGCCGCGCCGTGACATCACACACTACCAGGGCACAACCGATACAAAAAAACACAGTGCCCCCTATCCACCTGGCTACATTCTCCCCTGCTACATGTCAACGTCCTCGGTGACGCACGTATCCATAGACCTCTCAAGTCGTGAGGAACAGAGAACCATGCCTGCTAACACCTGAGACAGTAAGTTTGGGCTAAAGGACACTGTGTTGCAAGCAGACATAGGCAAGTTAAAAGGGTTTCTGTTTTTCCCTGCCGTTGTTCTCTGACTCCTGCGTGGAGGGGGAATGGGTGGGTTACCCCTGGGAGCTCCCCCCTTTCCCTTCCTTGGAGCAGGTACAGGCCTCTCTACAGGTCTGGAGAGAGTCTCTGACAGTGGATGAGAACCAGACAGTGGTTCTGTCTCATCAGGCATTTCACTCATCTCCTTCTCAAGTCCATCCTCATTTTCCATCACGCTCATGGACTCTTCATCTGGGTGGTTTTCTGCCTCAATAATCATCGGATCCACATTCTCACATTCCTGAGTCGTAACGCGCTCAGCCGATGGATATGTCACCCTCTCTTCCAAAATGAACTCCGGCTCCATGCACTCCATCTCTGACTCAAGACTTGGGATGGATTCCTCCACAGGAGCAGCTGAACAGCGACGTGGCCTCGGCGTTGGCACAGGACCTACACATGGTCGCAGGTTAGATCTATGCACCCTTTTTACTGGCCCACCCTCTAGGGGTTCCACTGTGTACGTGGTCCCTTGGATCTCAACAACCTTGTATGCCGTGGCTGACCAAGCATCTTGGATCTTGTTCCTTCCTGGTGGATAATGGCGAAGATACACCAACTGTCCCACCTCAACAGGTGGACAATACACTCGCTCTTGCCTCTGAGCTGCCCTTTCCTCCGCCTTTCGCTCAGCACATTCTCTCGCTCTGGCGTGCGCATCTTGGAGTCGCTCCTGATGTACAGCTAGCCAGTCTGGATTATCACCAATCTCTTTTTCACGGCCCAACAGCGCATCAATTGGAAGGTGAGGGTGAACTCCAAACAACAAATAATAGGGTGAATACCCTGTAGTTGAATGTGGTGTTACATTGTATGCATACACTAGTTCTGACAGGTGTTCGGGCCAACGCCGCTTCTTCTCAGGGGGAAGCGTACGCAAAAGGTCATGCAGGGTACGATTGAACCGTTCGCACTGGGGGTTACCTTGAGGATGATGTGGTGTTGTTCGGGTTTTCTTCACTCCATACAACCTGCACAGCTCTGCAATCACTACGCTTTCAAAATTTCTGCCCTGATCAGAGTGCAGGCGTTCTGGCACTCCATACTTTAGAAACCACTCTTTCAGGATGACTTTAGCAGTGGTGTCTGCCTTCTGATCTCGTGTGGCAAAGGCCTGACTGAACTTAGTAAACACATCTGTTATCACAAGTACATTTTCACGACCATCTGTGGCGCGTTCAAGTGTTGTATAATCCACAGCAATTACCTCCAGTGGGCGAGTGGCCAAGAATGGAGTCTGGGGTGCCTGAATCTTTGGCTGTGGCATTTTTGTTAACACACACCTCTGACATCGCTTTACCCACTGCTCAACATCCCTATGCATACCCACCCAAAAACATCTCTGTCTCAACAGACCCAATGTTCTCTCTATTCCTTGATGCCCCATTTGATTGTGTACACTTTTCAGAACCTGTTCTTTGAGGCAGTTCGGCAGCAGTAGCTGATAACAGATCCCAATATGTGCATCTTCAGTTACCCTGTACAAAAGTCCATCTTTTTCCTGAAGTCGCGACCACTGTTTCAACAAAGAGCGGACTGGCTTATCCAGACCTCTCTTTTCCTGGGGAGTCGGTTTCCTCTGTCGGTCCCAGAAGGCTTTTAAAACTCTGAGCACTGGGTCAGACTCTACAAAGCTCTGGAGCTCTGCTTTGGAATATCCAGGGAGTGTGGGAGTGTTATCCTGAACCGCTTCACTAGCTACTGTCTCACTGATCTCAGATGCACTCAACTGTCGGAGCCCACAGCGCTCAACCCCTGCTGTCACTAGATCTAGGTCTAAGGCTGTGCCTGGCCTGAGAATATTACATATGGCTACACATCCATCGTACTCTGCATCTTCACTATCGGGTTCTGGCTCACCATTTGTGGGTCGCCGGGAAAGAGCATCAGCAGCAGTGTTACACCTGCCAGGGCGATACTTAACATCAAAATCAAACACAGCCAACTGAGCAACCCACCTCTGTTGCATGGCTCCTAAATTGGCAGTGGAGAGGTGGCACAGGGGATTATTATCTGTGAGAATAGTGAACTTTGACCCTAAAAGGTAACTCCTAAATTTCTCCGTGACTGCCCACTTTAAGGCCAGGAGCTCAAGCTTCATGCTGCTATAGTTCTGATCATTCTTTTCTGCCCCTCTGAGTCTCCTACTGGCATAGGCTATAACTTTCTTCTGTCCACCTTGTTCCTGATACAGTACCGCCCCTAAACCTAGGCTACTAGCATCTGTCTCTAGAATAAAAGGAAGAGTGAAATCTGCATACCCTAATGTGGGAGCACTGGTTAGCTTTTCTTTCAGATGCTCAAAAGCTTGTAGACACTCTGGTGTCCAGTATGACCTGAACAGCTGACTAGCCCTAACCTGGCTACTCTCCTTGACACAAGCAGTTACAACATCATGGAGAGGCCCTGCAATCTGTGAAAACCCCTCTATAAACCTCCTATAGTAACTACAAAAGCCCAAAAATGACCTGAGCTCTTTTACAGTGTTAGGTACGGGCCACAGCTTTACCGCCCTGATCTTCTCTGGATCTGTACCTACGCCCTGGGCCGAGACCTGGTGGCCAAGGAACCCTACCTCAGACTGGAGAAAGTGGCACTTCTCCACTTTAACTTTCAGCCCTGTCTCCCTCAACCTCTGCAAAACTGTCTCCAGTCTCACCAAATGATCTTGGAAGGTGGGCGAAAACACAAGCAAGTCATCTAAGTAAATCAGCACAATCTGAAAGGCTAAATCACTCATTGTAGCCTGCATCAACCGTTGAAATGTTGCCGGGGCGTTGCATAGCCCGAAGGGCATCCGTAAGTACTCGTATAGTCCAAATGGGGTTGTGAACGCTGTCTTGTCCCTATCTTTCTCATGCATCGCAACCTGGTGGTATCCGCTTGCAAGGTCAATGGTTGAGAAGAAGGCCGCACCACTCAGGGCATCCAGACTCTCGTCAATGCGCGGGAGTGGAAATGCATCACGCCTTGTTTTTGAATTCAGTCTCCGATAGTCTACGCACAGCCTCAAACTTCCGTCAGGCTTGCGCACCAGAACAATTGGCGAAGCGTAGGAACTCGAACTCTCCTGAATCACTCCCTTTCTTAACAGTTCAGAAATGTGCTCTTTAACCTCTTTGTACTGATTAGGTGGTATACGACGGTAAGGTTGGGAGACAGGTGTTTCATCCACTAATGGGATTTCATGTTTCACTCGATCCGTATATCCCAGATCCTCATCATTACTTGCAAACACATCTGCATACTTCATCAAAACTGCCCCTAGTTCTGCCTGCTGCTCTGGTGTACCTCCTAAGTGTAAGCGGTCAAGTAAAGTCTGTGTATCACTGCCACTCCCCTGATCACCTTTCCAGTTAATTACCACTTCCTCATGATTAGCAGAGATACGTTGAAACTTTATCTCATAGGGGTCACCCTCAACACACTGGCACTGGCTACGAATACCAAGCCTAGTCTTCGGGGGGAGCCAGACATCCTCTGGTGAAAAGTTAATTACTTGAACTGGAAAAATGTGTTCGCTGGATGATATCACCGTAGGAACAACTATCAACCCACCAGGAAGTGGAACGTTCCCTGGCTCAAACAACATGACAGCCACCCCCGCAACCTGTGTTTTCTGGCCCCTTGCATAGACTGTAGCAACGGACGACGCCGGTACATGTACTTTGTGTCGGCCTGCTACGCGAGCCATAGACATTTTCTCAACGAGCTCTGCTTCTTGGACCTGGTTGAAGGCCTCTCTCCAAGCAGAATCCAGCTCACCCCGTAGCGTTGTGTCTACCTCGGACAGTATTAACTGCCTACACCTTCTAGCAATGTTCATTCCAATAATGCCAGGTAGAGACGAGTCTGGCTCGTTTGTGTCATCATCTTTGATTATGAGGAAGCCACACTCTGGGATAGTAAGCCCCATAACCTGTAGGTCAAGCTCAACGTAGCCTAAGTATGGCAGCGGTAACTTGTTTGCAGCTGTTAATTTAAGCCACTTGGCAGTACAGTGCATGTCGCCTTCCTCTCCATTGAGATGGTTTCTGAAAAAACTCTCTGTCAAAGTGCTAACATTACTTCCTGTGTCTAATAAGCATCTGAGAGGGATGCCATCTATCTGGATGTCTACCTCGGGGCATTCACCTACGGCATTCCTTAAGAAATGCTCTTTGGTCAAGGTGTCTGTTGAGCCTTGTGATCTACCTCGCATCGCCCGGCTCAAAGCAATGGAGGGCTCTCGTTTCCCTGTTCTGCAGGAGAAGGCATAACATTGGGCATACTCCCTGGTTTACGTGGGGTAGTGCAGTGTCGAGCAATATGTCCTACCCCCTCACACCGCAAGCAGATTGGCTGACCCTCATTTGTGTATCTAGGCTGGACTTTTGGTCTACTACCCTTGCTACTTCCTCCTGAGCTAAGGTTCTGTGTAGTGAGCTCACGGACTGCATTTGTAAGCTCTCCAATAGCCTTACCCTGCTGAGCAATTATCTTAACTACTTCCTGCAGAGTCAGTCTCAAATCACTCGGGGAGTCAGTGATCATGTTCACCTGTTCCGTAACCTCGTCTGGACTGGCACCAACTAGATTTCTACTTCTGGCCATATTCGAGCTCCGAGGACGGTCTTCCAGAGCCCACATGATCGCCTCCTCACGGATATCAAACAAACTAGACCCAGGCTTCTCCCTAACGAGTTTTCGGAGTTCGCGTCGGAGGGCAGAATCACGCACACCTTCAATGAACTGGTCTCTAAGCGCTAGCTGAGCGTCAGCTATTACATCAGGTGACTGTTGGAGAGCGGAGTTAAGCAGCTGTGAGAGAGCATGTGAATAATCTCTTAGGTCCTCTCCATCTAACTGTCTTCGGGCATAGAAAGCGTGCAACAATTGTGGGGTACTGCGCTTCTCTCTAAAGGCTCCCCTCAAACATGTAAAAAAATCACAGGGTTGCCACACCTGTCCCCTCATGCACAACTTGACTTCCTCTAAGGCTGGACCTCTTAACAGTGAGACGATAAAATCTACTTGGTCCTCGCTGCGTAAACCCCTCACTCTCATCGCCCTCTCCACCTCCTCTATAAACTCATCTACAGTGCAAACATCTTTCCCAAGTTCACCACTAAAGGGTACAATGTGTTTTTCCCTTGGAATGTAAACAATAGATCTTGTCTGAACATCACCTAGATTAGCAATGCTGGACATAACTTCATCATGTTTCTTACTCAGTTCTAGGACCTGTGACTGCAGCTGTACCAAAGGGTTACCTTCATCCCCATGCACAGAAACAGCGGGACTGTCCCCTTCATCGCTGATTTCTGCTCCAAGAGCAGCTGCTCCCATGTCCTCTTCTGACATTCTGACAAGTCTCCTCTAGTGTCTTTATTACCTGGAAGTAACACAGTCGGTAGCAAGTTCAATGTCTTTCAGTCCAACAGCCTCAGAGACAGGGACTCCAGATAATCAGCTCCTCCAGCGATCCCCGTCGGTGATGCAGACACCCCTCTCGTCCCAGGACTCCAGCCACGTGTCTCACACAGCCACTCCAAGGACACCAACCGCTGCTCCAGTCTTCGCCACCACTGTTGTCTGAATACTCTGAGTAATTTCTCTATCCGTCTAAGATCTCAAAATTAAATAGGTATCCCACTTCTGACACCAAATGAGTGTGGCCAGATTATTAAGGATGGGACTGGACACAGAATTATATATGTAGGATCTTTAATACCCCGACTGACCCAAGGTAAGGACAGCATTAATTTTATAATTTTGAGACAGTTATTAGTCACATTTGAAATAAAAGAATAAAACAAATTATTTTCCCTTTATACGGACTCTCTTATGACTCCGTCAGAAGAAACCCAAAAAATAAAAAATAAAAAAAAACAGACAACGCAGAGCAAAACAGACAACAGCAGTGGCCGTATTTCCACTCCTAGCTTGCAGCCCAGGGCCTCACCCCCCACCGGACGCAGCACACACAGTTCTCAGTCTCCCCTGCTAACCCGTGGTCATCCAGGTCAACTCCAGACACAACGGAGACGAGACAAGCGCACACGTCACCGATGAGAAGCAAGCGCAAAATCCCCAGTCACGACCGTTCGTCGGTCACTCAGTCACTCTCCAAACATGTACTCTTCCCGCAGCACACAGCTCACTTAGCTCTTCTCTTACACACCTTTCGCTACCGCCCGCGTTAGGAGGAATGTTTTCGCGTGCATCAAGTCTCACGTGATTTCCTTATTCTCGCGAGACCCCTCCGATCCGGCCGGCCGCGCCGTGACATCACACACTACCAGGGCACAACCGATACAAAAAAACACAGTGCCCCCTATCCACCTGGCTACATATAGAAAATTCTAAAGAGTTCACAAACTTTCAAGCACCACTGTATGTGGAACTCTCCCTCTATCCTGATCATCGGTTGAAAGGGACCACCAAAAAAGCATGATATGTTCTTTAGATCAGTGTTTCTCAGCCACGAAGTGGCATCTAGTGAGCCATGAATTAAAAAAATAAAAATTTTTTTTAAGTTGAAGCAAATTTTTAAATGGTATCTGGCAATACAGAGGTGAGTGGGGGAGTCAAACTCATGTGGTTCCCAGAGGACTAGCCCTCCACTGTAACCCTAGCTATATAATGGGCGAGAGGCTGAGGGCTAATGAATCGGAGATCGGTGCCACACCCATGCGCCTTAAGGAATTGGGTAGTACTGGGACAGAAGACTGCCTGGGAAGACCAGATTCTAGCACGAAAGGGACTTTTTGACTTGACGGTTGCTGGGTTGTGTCCGACGTCACATCCACCTCATAAGATATGTAAGACATGAAGTGGTGGTCAGCTAAGCTCACTGTTCACAAAGTGTTACCATCACTGGGGCACCTTGCTTGTCATTAAAGTGTCCTACACTTGTTTGTTTTGGGCTGCTCGTGTCAAACAAACCATGAAACTGATAGCAGAGCTCCTGCACGAGTGGAGCCCCATAGGCATAGAGTGTGGATACATAAAGAAACCCATCGAGTTGTTTTCTGATTGTTTCGGTCCTGTGCATGCCTGCCACCATACCAGTGTTTTAGTAATTACTGGTCATACACCCCACCTAGCGGCATGGTGGTGTAGCGGTTAGCACTGTCGCCTCACAGCAAGAAGGTCCTGGGTTCGAGCCCAGTGGCCGGCGAGGGCCTTTCTGTGTGGAGTTTGCATGTTCTCCCCGTGTCTGTGTGGGTTTCCTCTGGGTGCTCCGGTTTCTCCCACAGTCCGATGCAGATTAGGCTAATTGGTGACTCTAAATTGACTGTAGGTGTGAATGGTTTTGTCTGTGTCAGCCCTGCAATAACTTGGCAACTTGTCCAGGGTGTACCCTGCGTCTCGCCCATAGTCAGCTGGGATAGGCTCCAGCTTGCCTGCGACCCTGTAGAACAGGATAAGCGGCTACAGATAATGGATGGATGGACACACTGCCTAGTGGTCAGTGTTAGTAATTACCAGTCCTAAGCACCGCCTAGTGGCCAGTTTTAGTAATTACTAGTCATATACACCGCCTAGTGGCCAGTGTTGCTGGTAAAGAAATAAAACAAAAGAGGCTGGCTATTATATAAGAAAATTCTACAACCCAGAAACAGATGGGAGCTCCACTTTTAGGCAGTGCCTAAATCTATATATTAAGTTTCTTCCAGGTTCCCTGTGAATTGATAAAGGGTGAAGGAGCAAAGGAGTTTACCAAAAGACAATGAGAAAGGTGGCTCTTGAACCTTTTGCTGCGATGGAAGGGAGCAGAGTCAAAGAACACTCAAGTTTGCAGTGATCATGAAAGGTTTGTAAATTCCTCTGATTTATTTCATTTGGATTCACAAATCACTGACTTTTTCTCCATTTTCCATTATTTCGTGATGTTTTGAAGTTCACGAGACGCTTAATTCCTCAGATGTGTTTTTGTTTACTGTTTGAACACAATCACCATATTGTAAACTAACTTGTAGATAATACACATAATCCCCAGGTCTTTAAAAGGGTTTCTATGGATCTTTGTGAATGATTTTCCTGGAAGAGAAGAACAGGGAGGATTGAGAACCGAGCCACTGTAGTTTGTTTACACCCAATACTAAAACTTGTCGCGTCCTAGCAACCATCTTAAAGGCGTGTACAAAAAGCCCCAAAATTCCTCCTTAACCTGGGTATAAACAATGCAGGATTGATCTTGTAGTGTCCTGATCCCTCGATCTTTAACCCAGCCTCATATTAAAAAGTTACACTCCTGCATACTCTTCCAGGTTTTCATCTGTGTAGAATGATGTCTGCAGGACTAGGTCGTTTAAGATGTCAGGGAACTCAACGGATGGATAATTTTTCAACTCAGAAAAAATCTTTGTTAGCATGTAAGGATCAAATCCTATTGAGTGGTTTCTGTATCCACTTCTTTTGAATGTACTTCTTGGTTTTAATAACTTGCTTGTTTTCTGCACACAAACATGGCAATAAGTTCTTGTGTTAAAGTGTATGTAATGCCTTATTGTAATGCTTTAAAATGAATATATATCATGACCCACCATGCCTACTTGGATCAAAAGGTGGGGGTCATTTGTTGGTACCTCAAAGAATGAAGGCTACATCAGGGGGCAGAACATTTTCTTATAAAGCCCCACAGTTATGGAATAGCCTTCTAAGTAATGTTTGAAAATAGGATACAGTCTCCGTATTTAAAGTGTATGTAATGCCTTATTCATCTCATCTCATCTCATTATCTCTAGCCGCTTTATCCTTCTACAGGGTTGCAGGCAAGCTGGAGCCTATCCCAACTGACTACGGGCGAAAGGCGGGGTACACCCTGGACAAGTCGCCAGGTCATCACAGGGCTGACACATAGACACAGACAACCATTCACACTCACATTCACACCTATGGTCAATTTAGAGTCACCAGTTAACCTAACCTGCATGTCTTTGGACTGTGGGGGAAACCGGAGCACCCGGAGGAAACCCACGCGGACACGGGGAGAACATACAAACTCCACACAGAAAGGCCCTCGCCGGCCCCGGGGCTCGAACCCAGGACCTTCTTGCTGTGAGGCGACAGTGCTAACCACTACACCACCGTGCCGCCCCTAATGCCTTATTGTAATGCTTTAAAATGAATATCATTTAGTAATGACCAAAATGAATTCGTAAAGCAGGGGGAAAGAATATCAATTATTTATTTTATTATCAAGCACAAAACTATCAATAAATCGCGGCTTCTGGATCCTGGAAAAAGGCAGCCTTGCCTCAGGACTCGTCTCACATGACGTCACACGTGGAACCCTGGTTATCTGGGTCATTTCGGTTCATCTGACTCCGTGCTTGTTTACTTGATGAAATTTGATATTGTTGTTGGACTCTTACAAAAATAATGATGTGAAAGAAAGCGCTGCTTTGTGTTTGGATGTTCAAATCCATATATAGCAGGACGTTTGGTTCACCAATTTCCGAGAAATGACCCCAATCTAAAGCGACAGTGGGTGAGGTTTGTGCAAATGAAGCCTGCAGATTTTGTCGCCTACTAAAATAATAAATCTGATTCATCAAGTGTTCACCACCACCAGAACGACCACATGGGAATTATTGGAGCAAAAAGAAACCCATTTATTTAATAAATGACATTTGATCTGACATTTGGACAGTTCGTCGATTCCCCTATTATCACACACACACTGCACCGGATTCAGGATTATGAGTAACATTTACACACTCGTGACATCCGATCTTATCATATCTGATGCACTTTAACAGGAAGAAAAATGTGTGCGCACAATCATCATTAATTATTTACTGAAACATGTTAAATGCTCTCAGATTGCAAGACTCGTTTTGTTTAGGAAAACATGATGAAAGGTAACCACTGTGTTCTGCACATCTCTCTCTCCATCTGGCGTGTGCTACAGAGGAAGACTGTCGTGAACTGGCAGTTTCTTATCTTGGGGGCTCGAAAAGATAACCATTTACTCCAGAATAAACTTGATAATCATCTGCCGCTTCATCCAACATATAAGAATCCCAATTGCTATCAGAATTCTCTCCAAAACACGATTCCATATGGAGACTGGTCTAACCACTGCTGCGCATATGAACGAAATTGATACCTGAATTATTACGTGTGATGTTTCACACCCCTTCGGGATCTTCCGGATAAGTCTCGGCAGATTCCGTGAAAATCGGCTGATCTTATTGATTTTCCATTCATTTATGGCCTTTTGGATCAGCTATGGTTCAAAAACACATGGTCAATCAACATAATGATTGTTGCTTTGTACAAAGGAAAAAAATGGGGTTTAGAGGTGTTACATTCACTTTAATGGACCAGACTCCACTTTTAGATCATTAATCCCTTTTGACTGAGAACACATGGTTTTATGTTTGCTTCTGGCACATCCATACAGTTTTAAATACAAGATCTACAATTAAAAACAGATTGTTTTTATTTCATTTATTTAATTCCTGGACTCCCATCTGTAACAGGGAGTGATGTTGCATCCCATTAATACACTTTACAATAGATTATTAGATTCTAATAGAATAGCTGAGCCAAAATAATTGGGGATCTTTTTTAATGGGCCCTGACTCGTTACAAGTATGAATAAGTGGGCCTTAAAGTAGAAAAGGTTGAGAACCCCTGCTTTAGGTATCAGGATCATCATCAGCACATGATGAGTGCATGTGGTGTTGGTTGCTGGCCACTTTATTAGACGTACCTACCTTGTGGTGCAACTTGTCCAGTTAGTGAGATTTTCTGGCTGCTGGTGGTTGGATATTGCACACCTTGAAGGTGTCTCTATATGATCGGTGTAATTGAGTAAAAAATGGAGGTGTTTGTGAGATATGTAAGGTATAAGAGTTGCTGTTACCGCCCTAAAAATCATTCTTTTCCAATAACTGCATGCCTCAGACTGTTTTATTGCTCTTGCACCACAGCAGTTTTCCAACACTAAAAGTAACACCATTACAGACCCTAGAACTACATTCACTGGCCACTTTATTAGGGACACCCATCCACCCACCCACCCACCTGCTGTTTGATGCAGTTCTCTAATCAGCCAATCCCTTGACGATGCATCAGATCACGCAGGTACAAATCAAGAGCTTCAGTGAATGTTCAGTGTTCAACCATCAGAATGGGGAAAGTTGTGATCTCAAAGTGGTGATGACTTTATTTTGTAAATGATATACAAAATACAAGTTTAGTGCACATTTAAAATACATAGATAGCACAATAAAGTGTAAACACTTATTTCCGTTGTGGTCCAAGTTCATCAAGTGGCAAAAAAGGGGATATGAACAACAACAACAACAACAACAAAAAAAAAAATACAGGAGATGTACACAATATATTATGGCATGAACTTGAAGGTTAACTAGGACCTAATAAAATGATTGTGACTACTGATCAATTTTATAAAATAAAAAAATACTTGACATTGGATTTAAAAATATGTAAAACAATTATGGACTGCAACTGACTTGGTAGATCGTTCCAGGCAGTGGAATGAAAGAATGGCCAAATGACTTTACCAAGGGGACAAAAAGGGACATGGGATCTGAACAGGTATTATAGCAGGCATTCTGAACACTTAGAGAAGTACAATATCTCTGAGCATTACCATATACCATGATGTGGATGTGATTTTAGCTTTAACTGTTTGACTCGGAGATGAACTGGCAACATGTTGACCTGTTTGAACTCAGTATATTCTATCGGAGTCCTGGGGGAGGCACCAAGTATGAAGCAAATAGTTTTTTGTGTAACCTGAAGATAATTCTTGGTAAGTCCAGAGTACCAAGTGAAGCTGGCATAGTGAAAATGACATTGGATAAGAGCTGACGTTAAAAGTTGCTTGATTGTTTGTTTGCCTTATCGAGGTTCCTGGCCTGCCTATATAGAAACTTGAGATTGGCGTTGGCTTTATGTACAATCTACAGGATTTACTGGTAATTTTTTGACCATTAAATGTGATGTCCAGAGACGCGTTACTATTAAGTCTACGTTTGGAGCCAAAAAGTATGGTTATTCTGTCTTGCCAAGGTGCAGAGACAACTTTTCTACAAGCCACTCTTAGACTGATTGAAGCTCACAAGACCGAAGAAAGCGTGACTGCTTCTTCCTTTCACTGTGGCATGGGTGTTGGTTTGAGTCAGATGGAGCATAAAGGTTTGAGTATTTTAGATATAGTATCTAAGTGGATCTATTTCTTTAAGTGGAATCACTCCCCTAGTTATTGGGTTTTCCCAATAGGTGATCTGCATGCGCACTGATATTCTGAGTTAAAGTAAGTGAGGATTCACGAATTAATCTACCTCCGAGTTTGCATCATTATTTTTATACTATGTTGTAGTAAAGAGACAACAAATTGATGACGAGTAATACTGACCCTAAACAACAACATGGAATGAGAAGTTAACCAGAGGGAAGGAGAGAAACGGAAGCAGAGGCATCACTAGAGGCAAAGTGAAAAGCTAGCAAAGGATGCGTGAGTAACCATGCATGGCACACAGTGAATCTACACATATAAAGGGGCTAAAAAGGCTGGATTTCAAGTCTGAAATGGCTTTCGTCAGGAAAGTAGATGAGTTTGATAGTGCAAGTGAAGCCTGGGAAGCTTATGTTGAAAGAGTGGAGTTATACTGCCACGCTAATGATGTGGAGGAAGAGAAAAAAGTTTCCGTCCTCCTCAGTCTGATGGGAGTGAAAACTTACAATCTACTACGCAATCTAATGAGCCCAGGCAAACTGTCCAACAAGAAATTCGACGAAATCGTTACGATTTTGCAAAGTCACTTGTCTTGAACCCCAAACGTCTAGTGATGGCAGAAAGATTCAGATTTCATAAAAGGAATCAGTCAAAGGAAGAAAGCATATCTGAATATATGGCTGAACTCTCAGTATTGTGATTTCAAAGATGGAGACTCTGATGCATTAAGAGACAGATTGGTATGTGGCATGCACTGTTCAAGCACACAAAAAAGGCTACTGTCAGAAAAGGAATTGGATTTAGACAAAGCATTAGCTATGGTTATCTCAATGGAAACTGCAGCTAAGGATGCTTCAGAGCTACAAAAGAAGACTGGAAAACGAGATGCATAAAATGTCCTTAAATAATGTGAAAAAGCAGAAATGCTACAGGTGTGGTAAATCCTCTCATAATGCAAATGACTGTTGGTTTAAAGACAAGACCTGTAGAAAGTGCCACAAACAAGGCCACATAGAACGAGCTTGCAAAACAGATCAAAAGAACATCCAAAAAGAGAAACCTGACAGGAACAAAAGTTTCAAACCCAACGCAAAACAAATGCACAAGGTAGCAGAATGTGAAAATTCAGACAGCACGAATAGTGATGATGACCGGTCATGCTTAGAACTGCATAGCATAACAGAAAGGGACCAGAAAATAATATGGATAACTACAACAGTGTCTGGTGTAAAACTTAAAATGGAGCTGGATACAGGTTCAGCTTTGTCGGTAATTTCTGAGACCGACTACAACAGACTGTTTTCCAAGATACCTTTAGAAAAGACCTCAGTGATGTTAAAAACATACACAGGCGAGAACGTGTCACCTAAAAGCAAACTTAAAGTGGATGTGGCCTATGGTGACAAAACTCACCAGTTAGAGCTCTATGTGCTGAAAACTGCAGGACCAGCTCTTCTTGGACGTGAGTGGTTAAGAAAAATTCAGCTTGATTAGCATGCAATTAAAGCTCTCAACATATCAACAGGTCTCAAGAGCTCCAACTGCAGCTCTAACCAAAGACTGTCGCAGCTTTTAAGGGCTAATGCACAAGTGTTTGAGAAAGGCATTGGTAAACTTAAACACATAAAGGCAAAAATTGAACTGGATAAAGATGCAACACCGAGATTTCACAAAGCACGCCCAGTGCCATATGCACTACGTCTAAAAATATATGCCGAACTGCAGAGCTTAGAGACATCCGGCATTCTCTCAAAAGTTGACTGGAGTGACTGGGCTACACCCATTGTTCCAGTGATCATGAAAGGGAAAAGTGGAAGTGTGCGTATATGTGGAGATTTCAAAGTGAGCATTAACCCGGTGCTGTGCACTGTGCAGTACCCCCTGCCACGAATTGAAGACATCTCCTCTTTAGCTGGAGGAGAAGTTTTCAAAGATTGATTTGTCACAGGCCTATCTCCAAATGGAAGTGGAGGAGTCAAGTAGGAAGTTCCTAACCATCAACACACATATAAAGGACTATCAATACAATCATCTTGTGTTTGGCGTTGCCTCGGCTCCAGCCATTTGGCAAAGAGCGATGGATCAGGTACTTCAGGATATACCTAGAACTCAATGCTACCTTGACGATATAATTGTGACAGGAAAAGATGACAATGATCACTTTCAAAACCTAAGCAAGGTGCTCACCAGGCTTAATGAGTATGGCCTACGGGCAAAGAGAGAGAAATGTGAGCTTTTCAAAAATGAAATCTCATATTGTGGGCATGTCATTGACAAACATGGCTTACAGAAATCACAAGAGGAAATTGAGGCACTGCTGAAAGCACCTAAACCAGAAAATGTGTCACAGCTGAGATCATACTGTATCTAGGTCTGGTAAACTATTACCACAAGTTTCTCCCAAACCTTGCCTCAGTGGTGTTCCCACTGAATGCGCTGTTACAGACAGGAGCCAAATGGCATTGGTCAGAAAAATGTGAGAAGGCATTTGCAGAAACAAAAAGACTAAGAACATCTGATGAGTTACTTACCTACTATGATCCATCACGGCCCATCCGACTAGCATGCGATGCGTCCCCGTATGGCATTGGCGCTGTCTTATCGCACACTATAGACAATGGATCTGAGCGCCCAATTGCATTCGCTTCGAGGTCTCTGTCAAGTGCAGAACGCAATTATGCACAGATCGACAGGGAAGCCCTTAGCCTTGTGTGGGGCATAAAGAAGTTTCACCATTATCTTTATAGCCGAAGGTTCACTTTAGTGACTGACCATCAGCCCCTTGTATCAATTTTTAATCCAAGGAAAGGAATTCCTGTGATGTCAGCCACCTGACTACAACGATGGGCACTGTTCTTAGGAACTCACTCTTATGACATTGAGTTTAAGGGGACTAAGCAACACTGTAACGCTGATGGTTTGTCATGCCTCCCAATGTCAACAACTGAGGAAGAAAAGTCTTCAGGATGTGATCCAGCAGAAGTGTTCCATGCAGCACTTGTGGACCAGCTGCCAGTAACAAATGCCATGATACAAAGGGAAATGTGAAATGATCCGACACTTTCAAAAGACTGACATCATGATACAAGGGTGGTCTGCCCATGGGAATCCCAGTTTTCCTGAGTTTTCGGCAAGACATGACCAGCTGTCAGTTTGCCAGGGAACGCTGATGTGTGGATCACGTGTGGTAGTGCCCTCTAAGCTTTGCACCAAAGTGTTGGAAAGTCTGCATGAGGGTCACCTGGGCACTGTTAAAATGAAAAGCCTAGCCCGTAGCTATGTATGGTGGCCGGGGATAGATAAACAAATTGAGGACATCACCAAAACCTGTACAGGATGCCATAGTATTCGAAATGCACCCCCACAGGCACCCCTACATCCATGGGAATGGCCATCTGCACCCTGGCAGAGAGTGCATATTGATTTTGCTGGCCCCATTCATGAACTCCATGTTCCTAATAGCTGTGGATGCTCACTCAAAATGGCCAGAGGTCGTACCAATGAAATCTACATCATCAGAAAAGACTATTTCTGTTTTGAGGAGTATCTTCTCCAGGAATGGTCTGCCTGAGCAAATTGTGAGTGATAATGGCCCACAGTATACTTCTGATGAGTTCAACCTTTTCATGAAGAAGAATCGCATTAAACACTTTAAGTCAGCACCGTACCATCCAGTAACAAATGGTTTAGCAGAACGGTTCATGCAAACCTTTAAAAAAAAATCAATTAAAGCAATGGCAAAAGAGGACATCTCCCTTCAACACAAAGTGGACAACTTCCTTCTTGTATACCAAAACTCTGTTCATGTGACAATGAATCAAACACCACCAATGCTGTTGATGAACAGACACCTGAGATCTCGCATTGACCTCCTGAAACCAAATCTGCGGAGGGAAGTGCAGAATAAACAGTTCAGCACTTTGTCAAATGGTACAGCAAGGAGTTTTGATGTGGGACAACAAGTGTTAGCACATGATTATCGAGTGGACAAGTGGACACCTGGAAGGATGGTCACCAGGAGTGGACCGCTGATGTATGAGGTGGACATTGGCGAGCATACTTGGAGGCGTCATGTGGACCAGATATTGAATGCTCAACCAAAGACCCCTCAGCAACCTGCATCCAACAAACCAGCATATCCACCATACCCTTCACCCAACTCTAATCACGACACTGACAGCAGTGTAACACCTACAACTGAGGAAGTGCCCCCTAAAGAGTGCACTCCACAAGGCCCTAGGCGCTACCCTGACAGAATCAGGGCACCACCAAAAAGACTAGACTTATGAGTTCTCCTGTTTAGTAGAAATAGCAGCTACAAAAAAGTGTTATGGACTGTTCCTAATCTTAAAAAAAAAGGGTGTCAAAATGATGTGTCAACAGAGCAACATATTGTGTTAAATGTATTGAAGTGTTATAAAACTGAATGTGTTACAGTATGTTACTTGATGTGTAGCATAAATCTAAAAGGGGAGGAGTGTAGTATTTAAGTGGATCTATTTCTTTAAGTGGAATCACTCCCCTAGTTATTGGGTTTTCCCTATAGGTGATCTGCATGCGCACTGATATTCTGAGTTAAAGTAAGTGAGGATTCACGAATTAATCTACCTCCAAGTTCACATCATTATTTTTATACTATGTTGTAGTAAAGACACATCAGAAACTGCTGATCTCCTGGGGTTTTCATATGCAACAGTCTCTAGAGTTTACAGACAGAATGGTGTGAAAAACAAAAAAACATCGAGTTGAGTGAGTGACAGTTCTGTGGGTGGAAATAAACACCTTGTTGATAAGAGAGGTCAAAGGAAAATGGCCAGATTTGGTTCGAGCTTTTTTTCCAGGAAGGATATAGTAGCTCATAGCAACTCTTTACAACTGTGTTGAGCAGAAAAGCATCTCAGCATGCAACAGCAGAAGAGCACATTCGGTTCCACTCCTCCTGCAGCCAAGAACAGGAATCTTAGAATCAAGAGCAAGTTCCTATTAAAGTGGCCAATGCGACAAAATAAAAATCTTGGTCTTACTGACTGAAAGCAACAGCACCATGTAATACCCAGTGAACCATTGTAATTGAGTCAGCATTAGTTGTTAAAATGAACTACGACACCCTTTAAAAATGAAACGTTCGACTTTTCATCACCAGCATGGTACTAATAAGCTTTCAGATTACTTTTCTGATGCACTTCCATAAACTAAATTACCATGTTTTAGTTTCTTCACCAGCAACGACATAAACATCCTGTGGGAAATACAATATCACTCTTCCTCTGCTAAACTCTCCCAGAAGTGATCTCAAATAACACGCATGCAGTTCTCGTTATTTCTGAAGGAATATACATCAGCCCTGGTGATGAGAACATACTACAACAATGCGCATTGTAAATAATGTCCAAGGTATTTAGACAGCAGTTATCACCTGAGGCATTTAAGATTTTATTTAATTTTTTCCAGAAAAACCCTTTATGCTATAGAATGCAACAGAAAAAAAAACATTATCAGACAAGAAGGAAGCTAGTCATGTGTCTAATAGATTTTAAGACAAGGCAAGGCAAGCTTATTTATATAGCACATTTCATACACAGTGGCAGTTCAATGTGCTTTACAGAGGTAAAGGCAAAACAGTAAACAATAGAAAATAAAATTACATAAAATAAAGGGTGAAGAAGAGAGAAAAATAAAAATAATATAAGAATTAAACAATAGTAGAAATAAAATAATAAAATGAAGTAAAAGTTCAGTAAAAAACAGCAGAATAAAATGGAACTAGACCGGACAATTCCCCGGGGGAAATTGTGAGAGGATGCAGTGCGCGAAGCAATTCGGTCACGCATGTTTGCTGGCCGTGAATGTGCGATCTGCAATGATGTTTCAATGCAATGATTATGTGTGTGCTTGAGACAGCAGCCGTCATGAAGAAGAGCTATTCAAGAGTATAAACAAAGTGACTACAGGCGGAAATTAGCATGTACTGCTATAACCTGGGACAGACATCTGTCCTTACCACAAGGATAATGTTTAATTTGTGCACTGTCCCTTTTAAAAATAAAATAAACTCTAAACTCTAAGAAGAGTGTTTGTAGTTTGTATGTACGAACAGAAGTGTTCCTAATAAAGTGGGCGGCTAAGCTGAAGTGTCATGCCGACCGAGGCTGTTTTTTTTTTTTCACAAAAAAAAGAAATTCACAAAATTCTTTCACAGTGAGTGCTAGAAGGGTCTCCTGAATAGACTGATGTAATTTTTTGTCTGTAGTGTTAAAAATGAGAGACTTTTCTGTCACTTTTATAATGGGTGTCAATGAGCTAAGACACACAAGGTATGGAGTTTTGTGCTGTTTTTTATGAAGGACCAGGCCTCGAACAATGACAAATAACTCGACAACGGAAGCAGCTATTCACAAAATTCTTTCACAGTGAGCGCTAGAAGGGTCTCCTGAATAAAATGATGTATTTTTTTGTCTGTAGTGTTAAAAATGACGACACTAGAACGAGTTAAAAATGAGAGACTTTTCTGTCCCATTTATAATGGGAGTCAGTGAGGCCGCTCACCTGTGCTCTCCTCAGTTTGAGGCTTCTCATTCAAAAACTGTAAATCCTATCGTTTAAGTAGACACATTGTGTGAATCAGGACAAGTTTTCCTACTACTTTTGAGAAAATCATGTCTGTAGAGGGAAATTTGTGGCTGAAAACACAGTTTAAGCGAGAAAGTTTGACCTTTTTTTTCAAGCTGTCTCCACTCTGACTTAACGAGCTGCACTGGTGTGTAACGCAATAGACACCCATTCAAAAGCCGGATTTTCTCCCGGAACCCACATGGCGTTTGAGCCGGGACTGATCCGAAAGTGTAGAACCTAGCAGAAAAGTTGGATGCCAGATCCACAGAGGAGAAGTTTTCCTACGTTTTAGAGTTTGAATCACATCTCTAGGTGAAAGCATGCCAGAGCAGTGGATGTTTGAAAAAGTGCTTTTTTTTTTCAATTAATTCCATAGAAATGAATGGGGTTTTTTTGGGCGATTTTTTTCGCGACGTAGTCGCGAAAAAATCGTATTCTGTAGAGAAAAGTAATAGCATAGCGAGTCCGATCGAGCCGCACGATTTGATATATTGTTTGTCTGTGTGCGACGTACGGTTATTGAGTTATTTGAAATCGAAATTTGCGTAGGAGGAAGAAGAATACAGAAGAAGAAGAAGAAGAAGAAGAAACACGTAGAAGAACAATAGTTGCAGTGCTTTGCACTGCAACCTATGGGCTCCCCTAGGGGAGCCCATAGGTTGCTGTGCTGCAGCACTGCAGCCTAATAAAAGTTAAGTAAAGTTTAAAACATGCAAAGACTGTAAAAATTAAGTTTAAAACATGTAAAGATGATGATATTTATCAGTTAGCAGAAAGCATCTGAAAACAGCTTGGTCTTTAGTCTAGATTTGAAGCTGCCAACAGCAGGAGCATTTTTGACGTCCTCTGGGAGTTGGTTTCATAGCTGTACTGCATAGTAGCTAAAAGCTGCTTCACCACACTTTGTTTTAACAACAGGTTTTACCAGTAAATTTTGCTGCTGCGATCTGGTAGATCTGATTGGGTTAGGCCGGTGCAACATACCGGTATCAGAGAGGTAATTGGGCCCTGTACCATTTAGAGATTTGTACACCAGCAACAATGCTTTAAAGTCGATTCTGTAGCTTACTGGAAGCCAGTGAAGGGACCTTAGAATTGGAGTAATGTGCTCTGTTCTGTTCTTTTTTTTCATGTGAGAACCCTAGCCTCTGCATTTTGAATCACCTGAAGTTGTTTGATGGTCTTTTTTGGCAGGTCTGTGAAAAGGCCATTGCAGTAGTCAACCCTACTAGAGATGAAGGTATGTATAAGTTTTTCCAGATCATTTTTTGACATAAGTCCTCTTAGTTTGGAAATGTTTTTTAGGTGATAAAATGCCGATTTAGTGATTGCTTTCATGTGACTGTCAAAGTTTAGCTCGCTGTCAATGAAAACACCAAGATTTTTAACCATATCTTTTGTTTTAATCCCCCTTGTGTCAAGAATAGTGGTAATCCTGAGTCTTTCATCTTTTTTCCCCAAATAGAATTACTTCTGTTTTATCTGTGTTCAGCTGAAGAAAATTTTGTGATATCCAGTTGTTGATTTGGTCGATACACTGGTAGAGACATTCAAGGGGGGGCATAATCATTAGGTGATAGAATAAATTAATTTAAAATAAATTTGGGTGTCATCTGCATAGCAGTGATACAAAATTGAGTTGTTCTTGATAATTTGTCCAAGTGGGAGCATATAAAGGTTGAATAGTAATGGTCCAAGCATCGACCCCTGGGGGACACCACAGGTCAAGGACATTGATGTTGAGGTACAATTTCCCATGGTAACAAAGAAGCTTCTGTCTTTTAAGTATGATTTTAACCAATTGATAACTTTACCAGTCAACCCAACCCAGTGTTCAAGTCGATATAGCAGTATGTTGTGATCAACAGTATCAAAAGCTGCACTGAGGTCCATTAACACCAGGACTGATGTTTTGCCTGCATCAGTATTAAGATGTATGTCATTTATAACTTTAATCAGCGCTGTTTCAGTGCTGTGATTGGCACGAAATCCTGACTGAAAGTTATCAAAACAGCTGTTTGATATCAAGAAGGCAGTTAATTGATTGAAGACAATTTTTTCAAGGATTTTACCGATGAATGGTAGATTTGATATTGGCCTGTAGTTGTTCAATACTGAAGCATCCAGATTATTCTTTTTAAGTAGGGGCTTTACAACGGCTTTTTTCAGGGACACAGGAAAAATACCAGTCTCTAGGGATGTATTTATGATCTGAAGCACATCTGTAATTATGAGGTGAAGAACAGACTTAAAAAAGTTGGTGGGCAGAATGTCCAATTCAGATGTTGAGGAACTGAGATTTTGTACAGTTTTTTCAAGAGTCTCGTAATCAATCAAACAAAATTCTGACATTGTGTTGAAATTGTCTGTCTGTGTCACTGGTGATTGCAGCTTTTCAGTTATTTGCAACTGAAATACATTATGAGCAATATTCTGCTGTATTTTATCAATTTTACCTTTGAAGAAGGATGCAAACTCATTGCATTTATTAACTGAGGGAAGTTCAGGTGCTAATTGTGATGGGGGATTAGTTAGCTTCTCTACTGTTGAAAATAGCACACGGGCATTGTTCATATTCCTGTTGATGTTGGAGAAGAAAGACTGTCTTGCTTTACCAATTTCATAATTATATTTACAAAGCATCTCTTTATGGATTTGATAATGGATGTGAAGTTTAGATTTGCGCCATTTTCTTTCAGTCTTCCTACATTCTCTCTTTAGCAGTTTAACAGCTGGGTATTGCTTCCATGGTGCTTTTTGCTTGTCATTGACTCTTTTGATTTTGAATGGAGCAATAGCATCCATAATTTGGGTCATATTTAAATTAAAAATTTCCAGTAAGTTGTCTACAGAGTCTGACATTTTAGTTGAGATCCGTGAGAGAGCTTGCTCAAAGAGAACACGTGTTGTCGTTTATGACTCTCCTACCCATAGTCATTGAGCTGTTCTGAATGTGAGGGGACATAGAAACATCAGAGAAAACACAGAAATGATCAGATAAGGCCAGGTCAACAACAGTAGTAGAAACAGTAAGACCCTTTGCGATAACGAGGTCAAGGGTATGACCACGAGAGTGGGTCGGCCCCTGTGCATGTTGTACTAGGTTGAAGTTGAAGAATGACGTGCATGTTGTTGTCATTGCAGTTTAATGCAAAAGTAGTTCAGAGATTGATCTTGATCTAATTCATCATATTTATTATCAAAACAACAAATACATACACTCCACAAACAAATGAGCACAATGATGGATGTTATTCAATCTGTTCCTGTATGCGATTGAGGAGTACACAGGCAGTTTATTATTAGCACTGTCTTAGGCTGAAACACTTCCTGCTTTTGGTTGTCCTTTTCATTTCCATGCTGCTCAAATCTCAGGTTGGAAGACGTGTCCTTGCTGTCCTTGTCCAGAACTGTGATTTTTATTGTTCATGGTCCTTGCCCTTCCATCGAAACTGTGCTTGGTTATCGCATTCACACCTTTCCTGCATTTACAGCTGTACAAATTACGATTTTCAAAGCTGTTATATTTATTATACCCCTGCTCTGGGGGGAGGGGTATCCTGGTTTACCTCTGTCCATCCGTCCGTATCTCCGTCTGTCCGAAACACCCTTTTTCTCAGCAATTACAAATCATAGCCACTTAGTACCAAACTTCAGCTTGGGGTTCTATACCGCGTATACCATTTTCAGGTCTGTCCCACATCAACTTCCTGTTTACCGACTGAATGTATTTATGAAACATATAGTGTAGATTTACAAAATTTAACACTTTTCTGAGCAACTACAAATCACAACTGCTTGATATTTGGTACCGAGCTTCAGCTTGGGGTTGTATACCGTTTTCAGGTCTGTCCCACATCGACTTCCTGTTTACCGACTGAATGTGTTGATGAAACGTAACGTGGATTTACAAAATTTTTCTAACACTTTTCTCAGCAACTACAAATCACAACTGGTTGATATTTGGTACTGGGCTTCAGCTTGGGGTTCGATACCTTGTACCACGTTTTCAGGTCTGTCGCATATCGACTTCCTGTTTCCCAACTGAATGTATTTACGAAACATATAGCATGGATTTTGATGCTATTTCAAAATGACAGTTTGCAGGATGCTATTTGAAATCCCTGAGGAGAACACTGCGCTTTACTTACTTGTTTCAGGGTTAATTATTTATTCAAGTCAACATTTATAATGTGTCCTATTCCTTTGATTGCTTGCATTCTGATAGAAGCAAGAGTGGGGGGATACCTAAGTGAGCAGTAGTTCACAGTTGATCTTGTTATAATTGAGTTTTTATACTTATTAATCTGCCTGAATTGAATGGGTTTAAACCTCCAAATGTCAGTAATTCAAAAACAAGTTCTAATAAGTGTATAAATAATGTCAGCTTGGATCAAATGTGTCCAGTTGGTGGAAATTCAGGAATTAAAAAGGTCTGTAGTTGGAAAAAAATGACCAGAATATTATTGTATATATTAATAAATGTTGCAGGGTATATAGAAGCTACTGTATAGCTATACACCCTAGGAATCCTGACCTATTCGCTAGAAAGAATCCAAAATGGCAAGAAATTGACTGAAGAAGCAACTTTTGTTGAACTGCTCATTAAGGCTTAATTAGTCCACTATTAACTTAATTGTAGTTAAGTAAATCTGGGTAGAAGTTATATGCACGCTTGGTACTCCTACCTTCATGCAAGAAATAATCAAAATTGGTGAAGAATTGCGGGAGAAGTGATTTTTGTTGAACTGCTCATGAAGGATTGATTAATTACTCCATATCTTTGTTATTAATTACAATTATGCAAATCTGGGTAGAAGCTACTGTATATGCACTCCAGGCAGACCTACCTTCCTGCCAAAAAGAATACAAATGGGTGAAGAATTGAGAGAGAGAGAAGAAGCAATTTTCGTGAAATATGGACAACACGTGATAGCATAAACTCATCACCTGTTGGCCGGATGATCTAATATTGAGTATAATATTTCCATAGTTGGATTATGAATTTATTTACAGCCTCTTGGCTCGATTTAGTCTCAACTACTTCCAAGTGGCTTGTGCTCCTCCTTTTCTATATAAATCCTTTGTAATTTGTACAGTTTTCTTTTTCTCGAAAGAGTGCTCGTATTTTACAGTTGAGTGATTGAAGTGTTTATTTCAAATATGAAAACCAAAATAAAAAAATGAAACATTTAAAGATAATACATAGAAATACATATTTGAAAAGGAGTGAGAAGTATAACTTATAAACTCCCACCCCTTCTCCTTAAATAATGAACAATAACAAGGTTCCTTGCTACATGTGTAGATGCTCATGCCTGATACTTATAGATAAAATGTATTTCTGAGTTTGTATTGAGAAAACCTAAATGTAATTTACATATATCCATACCCATATATACATACAGTGGTATGCAATGAAACATTTAAAGATAATACATAGAAATACATATTTGAAAAGGAGTGAGAAGTATAACTTATAAACTCCCACCCCTTCTCCTTAAATAATGAACAATAACAAGGTTCCTTGCTACATGTGTAGATGCTCATGCCTGATACTTATAGATAAAATGTATTTCTGAGTTTGTATTGAGAAAACCTAAATGTAATTTACATATATCCATACCCATATATACATACAGTGGTATGCAAAAGTTTGGGCACCCCGGTCAAAATTGCTGTTACTGTGAACAGTTAAGCAAGTTGAAGATGAAATGATCTCCAAAAGGCATAAAGATGACTCATTCCCTTAATATTTTAAGCAAAAACAATTTATTTTCATCTTTTACATTTTCAAAATGCCAAAAAAAGGAAAAGGGCCTGAAGCAAAAGTTTGGGCACCCTGCATAGTTAGTACCTAGTAACACCCCCTTTGGCAAGTATCACAGCTTGTAAACACTTTTTGTAGCCAGCTAATAATCGCTCAGTTCTTACCTGGGGGATTTTCACACATTCGTCCTTGCAAAAGGCTTCCAGTTCTACAAGTTTCTTGGGCTGTCTTGCATGCACTGCTCTTTTGAGATCTATCCATGGATTTTCAATGACGTTTAGGTCAGGGGACTGTGAGGGCCATGGCAAAACCTTCAGCTTGTGCCTCCTGAGGTATTCCATTGTAGATTTTGAGGTGTTTTGGATCATCGTCTTATTGTAGAACCCATCCGCTTTTTAACTTCACCTTTTTTTTTTTTACAGACGGTGTGATGTTTGCTTCCAAAATTTGCTGGTATTTATTCGAATCCCTGCTTCCCTTGACCAAATGAAATGTGCCCTGTGCTACTGGCTGCAACACAACCCCAAAGCATGATCAATCCACACCCATGCTTCAGAGTTGGAGAGGTGTTCTTTTTCCTGGAATTTGGCACTCTTTTTTTCCAAACACACCTTTGCACATTGTGGCCAAAAAGTTCTATTTTGATTTCATCAGTCCACAGGACTTGTTTCCAAAATGCATCAGGCTTATTTAGATGTTCATTTGCAAACTTCCCACAGTCCAAAGACATGCAGGTTAGGTTAACTGGTGACTCTAAATTGACCGTAGGTGTGAATGTGAGTGTGAATGGTTGTCTGTGTCTATGTGTCAGCCCTGCGATGACCTGGCGACTTGTCCAGGGTGTACCCCGCCTTTCGCCCGTAGTCAGCTGGGATAGGCTCCAGCTTGCCTGCGACCCTGTAGAACAGGATAAGCGGCTACAGATAATGAGGTGAGATTTGCAAACTTCAGATGCTGAATTTTGTGGCTCGGACGCAGGAAAGGTTTTCTTCTTCTGACTCTTCCATGAAGGTCTCATTTGTTCAGGTGTCACTGCATAGTAGAACAGTGCACCACCACTCCAGGGTCTGCTAAATCTTTCTGAAGGTCTTTTGCAGTCAAACAGGGGGTTTTATTTGCCTTTCTAGCAATCCAACAAGCAGTTCTTTTCAGAAAGTTTTCTTCATCTTCCAGACCTCACCTTGATTTCTACTATTTCTGGTAACTGCCATTTCTTAATAACATTACAATCTGAGGAAACAGCTACCTGAAAACACTTTGCTATGTTCTTGTAGCCTTCTCCTGCTTTGTGAGCATCAATTATTTTATTATTAAGAATGCGAGGAAGTTGCTTAGAGGAGCCCATGGCTGTTGATTTTAGGGGCAAGTTTGAGGAGTCAAAGAATTTATACAGCTTTGAAATCTGCATCATCCTAATGAAGAATTTGAACAAGCCACAGCTCAATAAGCTAATTAAGATCTGGAACCTTGGTAAAAGTTACCTGAGAACTCAAATGTATTGGGGTGCCCAAACTTTTGCATGGTGTTCCTTTTCTTTTTTTCACTCTCCAATTGTACAAAACAAAAATACACACATCTTGCAGAAAATGCTGAAAAGAAATGTCTCATCTTTACCTTTATGCCTTTTGGTGATCAGTTCATCTTCTGCTCACTTAACTATTCACAGTAACAGACATTTTCAGTAAGGGTGCCCAAACTTTTGCATGCCACTGTACACACACACACACACACACACACACACACACACCTCCCCATACATACATACACCCATATAAAATATATCTATTATAAGCATACACCTTCACATACACTACGCACGCACACACACACACACACACACAGACACGAAAAGTAACAGAAAAGTGTTCTCATAACACTTATTTCTACCCATCACCTTCCTCATCCCTGTACCTCTTGAAAATAGTGTCTTTGAACCTCATTTTAAACTGTTTCATGTTTGGACACTGCTTCAACTCCATGGTGAACCTGTTCCATAGTCTCACCCTGCTAACTGAAACATACAAACTTTTCCTGTTTGTATGAAATAAGTTTAAATTAAAGTTAATTTTTCCCCTTAAATTATAACTCCCCTCATGAATACTGAATTTCTGTGCATTTATTGGTAATAAATTATTTTTAGCTTTGAACATTATTTGAGCTGTTTGATAATCCACAATGTCTGTAAATTTTAGTAATTTGGACTGTAGAAATAATGAGTTTGTGTGTTCCCGATAGCCAACGTTGTGAATAATCCGTATTGCTCTTTTTTGAATGATGGTTTGTGGCCATAATGATGTTTTGTAGTTGTTGCCCCAAACCTCAGCACAGTATTGAAAGTATGGTGAGACTAGGGGACAGTAAAGAGTGTGGAGTGATTTCTGATCCAAAACCTTTTTTGCCTTCTTTATTATTGCAATGCTTCTTGAGACTTTAGTTTGTACATGTTTATGATTTCCAATTGATTCTATCATCTATGGTTACTCCCAAAAAATTAATTTCATGAACTCTTTCTATTTCAACTCCATCTATTTTTATCAGTACCTGTGTATTCAGTGTACAATTACCAAATAGCATTATTTTTGTCTTACTCAGATTTAGTGATAACCTGTTAATCATCTCATCTTGTCTTCTTCCGCTTATCCGGGGCCGGGTCGCGGAGGCAGCAGTCTGAGCATGGAAGCCCAAACTTCCCTTTCCCCAGACACCTCGGCCAGCTCCTCAGGAAGAACACCGAGGCATTCCCAGGCCAGCCGAGAGACATAGTCCCTCCAGCGTGTCCTGGGTCTTCCCCAGGGCCTCCTCCCGGGGGGACATGCCTGAAACACCTCCCCAGGGAGACGTCCAGGAGGCATCCGAAAGAGATGCCCGAGCCACCTCAGCTGATTCCTCTTGATGTGGAGGAGCAGCGGCTCTACTCCGAGCTCCTCCCAAGTGACTGTGCTTCTCACCCTATCTCTAAGGGAGCGCCCTGCCACCCTGCGAAGGAAACTCATTTTGGCCACTTGTATCCGCGATCTTGTTCTTTCAGTCATTACCCAAAGCTCATGACCATAGGTGAGAGTCGGAACGTAGATCGACTGGTAAATCGAGAGCTTTGCCTTTTGGCTCAGCTCCTTCTTCACCACAATGTAAAGCGGTAAAGCGACTGCATCACTGCGGAGGCCACACCGATCCACCTGTCGATCTCCCGCTCAATCCTTCCCTCACTTGTGAACAAGATCCCGAGATGCTTGAACTCCTCCACTTGTGGCAGGACTTCTCCACCAACCTGGAGAAGGCAAGCCACCCTTTTCCGGTCGAGAACCATGGCCTCTGACATGGAGGTGCTGATTTTCATCCCAGCCACTTCACACTCGATTGCAAGCTGCCCCAGTGCATGCTGCAGGTCCTGGTTTGAAGAAGCCAACAGGACAACATCATCTGCGAAAAGCAGAGATGAAATCCTGTGGTTCCCAAACAGGATTCATTCCGCCCCCTGGCTGCACCTAGAAATTCTGTCCATAAAGATTATGAACAGAACCGGTGACAAAGGGCAGCCCTGCCGGAGTCTAACATGCACTGGGAACAGGTCTGACTTACTGCCGGCAATGCAAACCAGACTCCTGCTCCGTTCGTACAGGGACCGGACAGCCCTTAGCAAAGAGCCCCGAACCCCATACTCCCGAAGCACCCCCCACAGAATACCATGAGGGACACGGTCAAATGCCTTCTCCAAATCCACAAAGCACATGTGGACTGGTTGGGCAAACTCCTATGAACCCTCGAGCACCCTATGAAGGGTATAGAGCTGGTCCAGTGTTCCGCGACCAGGACGAAAACCGCATTGTTCCTCCTGGATCCGAGGTTCGACTATTGGCCGAATTCTCCTCTCCAGTACCCTGGAGTAAACCTTCCTGGGGAGGCTGAGAAGTGTGATTCCCCTATAATTGGAGCACACTCTCCGGTCCCCTTTCTTGAAAAGAGGGACCACCACCCCAGTCTGCCACTCCAGAGGCACTGTCCCCGACTGCAACGCGATGTTGCAGAGGCATGTCAGCCAAGACAGCCCCACAACACCCAGAGACTTGAGATACTCAGGGCGGATCTCATCCACCCCCAGTGCCTTGCCACCGAGGAGCTTGCTAACCACCTCAGTGACTTCGGCTTGGGTAATGGACGAGTCCACCTTTGAGTCATCAGCCTCCGCTTCCTCAATGGAAGACGTGACAGTGGGATTGAGGAGATCCTTGAAGTATTCCTTCCACCGTCCGACAATGTCCCCAGTCGAGGTCAACAGCTCCCCACCCGCACTGTAAACAGTGTTGGCAGAGTACTGCTTCCCCCTCCTGAGGTGCCGGACAGTTTGCCAGAATTTCTTCGAGGCCGACTGATAGTCCTCCTCCATGGCCTCACCAAACTCCTCCTAGTTCCGAGTTTTTGCCTCTGCAACTGCCCGAGCTGCAGCACGCCTGGCCTGCCAATACCCATCAGCTGCCTCAGGAGTCCCGGAGGCCAACATGGCCTGATAGGACTCCTTCTTCAGCTTGATGGCATCCCTTACTTCCGGTGTCCACCACCGGGTTCAGGGATTGCCACAACGACAGGCACCAGAGACCTTGCGGCCACAGCTCCAAACAGCCGCATCGGCAATGGAGGCAGAGAACATGGTCCACTCAGACTCAAGTTTTCTTGAGTTTTCTCCAGGTCAATGCCCATGTCCTCCTGCAGTGGCATATGAAGGTCTGGGCTGAGGGTATGGCAACCTCCTCCTCTTGGTTGGGGAAGAGTGGTGGTTGCTAACCTAGGGAGCACTGGAAGGGTGAGAGACCTGTGGCAGATGAAGGAAGGGTACTCGATCCAGGGTAGGTACTCCAAGAACTGGCATCCCTGGACGCCATGCACCTGAGTGCAACTTCCAAAGCCTTGTTCGCCCATTCTGCCTGGCCATTGGTCTGTGGGTGGAAGCCTGAGGTGAGACTACAGGTGGCCCTGATGAGTTTGCAGAAGGCCCTCCAGAACTGTGCAGTGGACTGAGGGCACCGGTCAGAAAGTATGTCGGTGGATAGTCCATGTAGGCAGAAGATATGGTGGATGAGTAATTCTGCAGTTTCTTTGGCTGAGGGGAGCTTGGGCAAAGGAATGAAATGGATGGTCTTGGAAAAACGGTCAAGGACAGTGAGGATGCATGTGTTGCCACCGGAGTTGGGAAGTCCTGTGACAAAGTCCAGGGCGATGTGAGACCAAGGTCGATGTGGAGTCAGGAGCGGTCTTAGCAAGCTGGCAGGGGGTCGATTGGTTGTCTTGTTCCGGGAGCATTTGTCACAGGCTGCTACAAACTCCTGGACATCCTCCTTGATGGATGGCCACCAAAAGCACTGCTGGACGAGTGCCAGGGTTTGGGCGGCTCCTGGATGACAGGCCAGCTTGGAGCCATGACCCCACTGCAGCACCTGGGTTCGCACAGGACAGGGAACAAACAGATGGTTAGGAGGAATATTGTTGGGGTTACCTTCACCAGGGTCCTGCTCCAGGGCCTTCTGCACGAGTGTCTCAACCTCTAGAATGGTGGCTCCCACCAGGCAGCATGGAGGAAGGATGGTTTCAGGTGGCTTAGACTCCTCTTGGTGGGAAGAAAACATCCTGGACAGGGCGCTGGGTTTGCCGTTCTTGGAGCCTGGGCGGTAGGACAGCGTGAAGTTGAACCAGGAGAAGAAGAGAGACCAACAGGCTTGACAAGAGTTAAGGCGTTTGGCAGACTTGAGATATTCCAGATTCTTATGGTCGGTCCAGACTAGGAAGGGGAGCTCTGACCCCTCAGCCAGTGCCTCCACTCCTCCAAGACTAGTTGAACAGCCAGTAGTTCTCGGTCGCTGATGTTGTAGTTCCGTTTGGCCGGTGGGAGAATGAGGAGGATGGGTGGACCTTGTTGTCACTGGCCCTCTGGGATAGTATACCGGTAGCTCCGACCCCTGACTCTGAAGCATTGACCTCAACAATAAACTGCTTGGTAGGATTGGGTATGGTGAGAATGGGTGCTGTGGTAAACCTGTGTTTGAATGTGGAAAAGGCTTTCTCTGCTTCCTCCCCCCACTTGAATTGGGTCTTGGTTGAGGTCAGGGCTGAGAGAGGTCTGGCCACCGTGCTGAAGTTGCGAATGAAGCACCTGTAGACGTTGGCGAATCCTAGGAAGCACTGGAGCTCTTGTCTCGAAGATGGGGTGGGCCAATCAGCAACTGCCTCGAGCTTGAGGGAGTCCATCTGGATCCTTGCCGGGGAGATGATGAATCCCAGAAATGAGACAGCGCTCTGGTGAAATTTGCTCTTTTCTGCCTTGACGGACAACTTGTTCTCTAGCAGGCGCTGGAGGACCTGCCGGACATGGCCCTGATGTTCCTCTAGGGAGTGGGAGAAGATCAGGATGTCATCCAAGTACACAAAAATGAAGATGTTTAGGAAGTCCCTCAAGACATTGTTAACGAGTGCCTGGAAGACTGCGGGCGCGTTGGTCAGGCCGAAAGGGACCATGAGGTACTCAGTGACCAGTGGCAGCGTTAAAGGCCATTTTCCACTCGTCCCCCTCCCTGATCCTGACGAGATGGTATGCATTGTGTAGATCTAGCTTGGTGAGTACCTTGACTCCCTGGAGTAGTTCAAAGGCCGTGGTCATGAGCGGTAGTAGGTAGCAGTTCTTGACCGTGATGACGTTGAGACCCTGACAGTCAATGCAGGGGCGGAGCAACTTGTCCTTTTCCATGAAGAAGAATCCCACCCCTGCTGGGGAAGAGGAAGGACAGATGATCCCAGCTGCCAAAGATTCGGAGATGTATTTCTCCATGGCTTGCCTTTTGATGGGACAGAGAGAGTAGAGTCGTCCTTTGGGTGGTGCTGTCCCAGGTAGGAGGTCGATTCCACAGTCATAGGGTTTGTGAGGAGGGAGGGACACTGCTCGGTTCTTGCTGAAAACAAGTTTGAGATCCAGATATTCCAAAGGCACGTGAGAGAGGTCAGGGAATTCGCTGGTTGAAGGCTGCGGTGGTTTGGCAGGAGGCAGAGTGGAGTTCAGACAGGAAGCTAGGCAGGACTGGCTCCAGCCTAGGATGGTGTTGTCAGCCCAGTTAAGGTGGGGGTTGTGCTGCATTAACCATGGTAATCCTAGGATGATGGGTACATGGGGGTTGTTCATGACATGAAGCTGGATGGTTTCTGACTGGTTACTGGAAATCCTTAGGGTGAGCAGGGTGGTAAGGTGGGTGATGCTGGTCAAGCTGGTGCCATTGAGTGTCAAGACAGTGAGAGGGACATCAAGAGCAAGTAGAGGGATTCCCAGATGCTTGGTGGTGGCGGAGCAGATCAGGTTCCTGTCTTCCCCTGAGTCAACGAGGGCCTGGAGGTGGTGATGCTGGTTGTCACGGATAATGATGACGGGAAGTAATGGATGATTAGCGGGGGACTGGTTCTGAGCATTGCCCACCAGGGGCCCTTGATTCACTGGTGGGCTCATCCTTTTAGCGGGCAGGCTCGGTAGATGTGTCCCAGCTGACCACGGTAGAAGCAGGCCCCCGTGCTCTACCGGCGATGTTGTTCCTCCGCTGAGACCTGAACCCGGTCTACCTGCATGGGTTTGACGGACGCGACAGGAGGTGAATCTGGGGTGGTTCTTCTCTCTCCTCCATTGCTGGATCCAAGCATCGATGTGGTTGGTGAGGTCCATGAGGCTGGAGAGGTCTGACGGCAGTTCCCGTGATACCAACTCGTCCTTGATGGTGTCGGACAAGCCATGCAGGAACACATTGATCTGGGCATTTTCGTTCCAACCGCATGAAGCCGCCAATGTCCTGAACTCCAATTGCGTAATCCGAGGTAGACTGGGACCCCTGCCGCAGCTCCATGAGCTCTCTGTCCACCTCCCGGCCGGACAGAGAGCGGTCGAAAGTTCACCTCATCTCCTCAGAGAAATCCTTGAAACTGGAACAAAAGGGTGCATTGGCATCCCAGACTGCAGTTCCCCTCTCTCTGGCCTTGCCAGTGAGGAGTGTTATTGTATATGCTACCTGGGAGTGTTCTGTGGGGAAGGCCAGAGGTTGCAGTTCTCGGATCAATGAACAGTGAGACAAAAACAATCTGCAAGTACCTGGTTTTCCATTGTAGGGCTGAGGTGCTGGAAGTCTCGATTCGTGGAGAAAGGCGGTGGCAGTAGCTGAAGTAGGAGACGGCTGAGCAGGGGTAGGCACGGCTTGACAGCGCTGCATCTGTGTGGTCAGAAGGTTGAGTGCGTTGGACAGGGTGGTGAGGTTCTAGATAATTTGTTGTAGGTCTTGTTGGTGGGTCCCGAGGAGAGTCCGTTGCTGCTGGATGGCCATTCTCAGATGGGCGAGTTCCACTGGATCCATGTTGGCCAGAATGTACTGTTAGGGCTGGTGGAGGTATGGTGAAGTTAGGATCCAAAACCAGAACACAGACAGCAATCCAATAAATAAGGTGATTTAATATGGGGGGGGGGGGAGAAGTGTGGCAAAAGATAAACAAACAGGATGAAAAGCAAATAGCAAAAATAGTCCAGGTAAAATGAGAACAAACAACTTGACAAAAACATGACAGCCAAAGACAAAAACACTAGCGTAAAAAAACAAACAAGAAAAGACCCTTAGTGTAAAACCATGAACCAGAAATAACCTTTAGTGCAAAAACCATGAACCAGAAATGACCCTTGGTGCAAAAACCCAAGAACCAGAAAAAACGCTAGTGCAAAAACCATGGACAAGAAAAAATCACTAGAGAGGAAAAACTATGAGGAGCAAGAGAGACACAGAAACAGCTAGAGAAGCAAACGAGACGTTCTGGCAAAAACAGAGTTTGAGAATGGCCTTTAAAGGGCTGATGACACGAACATGACTCTATGCAATTTCTTAAATAAACTATACAACATGGCAAACATGTTAGATTTCTGTTATAATTACGTGAAAAGAAGCTGTTGTTACACGAATATCCAACTTTTAATTGCACAGCGCAAGAAAACTGGGTCCGTGGCTCACGGCCATGTTGTGATGTCAGCGGAAGAACACGCTGCGGTTCACTGGCTGTCTACTCAATGGAAATGGTGCATGAAAACGCCGGTGAACTCTCTAGCTCTTCCTCTTCTGGGAGTCTAGAATTGTGTTGTGAGTGGGATAGATCGGAAGAATCAAGTGATGACGAACACGGGTGCATCCAACCGTACAGGTTTGAACCTGTTACTGTGCAATCTGAGAGTGACTCCGACCCCGAGATGGACAGCGGACAGCCCAGCATTGAACACCACAAGGTTGGATAACAAGGATTGGTAGGTCAACCCGTATTTGTTCAAAATGTTACGGAATCAATATTTTAATATTGTGTATTGTTGTCTTGCATGTGTAAACACTGCTTATATCATGTAAGCCGTATGCTACACTGAATACATAGTTCCTAATGGAGCATGCAAACGGCTAACATAATAAGCTTACGACTATGCCTGATCCGTGATACATTTAGGATAATATTGGCAGGCACGTCTTCTAGTTTATGGCTTCTTAGTTTTATCCTTGAATGAAGCAAAATATTTGATAACCTACATCAGTGTAAGCAAATGACAATCTGTAGCCTACTTGTCTGGCTAAGTTAGCTTTCCGTCAGTGTTTGCTTTGAGAAACAAGCTTTCACAAGCAAATACATGACTGATATCACATCGACTTTATGATTACATTTATGATTATCATGAATGTGTACTCTGATGTGTACTCTATGAGCGCTCTGGAGCAACTCACTTCCAAGATGGCCGCGCAGACCGCATGGTTACTATTTTTAGCATCATGTCGGAGCACTCTATAGCTCTACGTACCTTTATCTTATGTCGTTTCTCAACACATGTTCTGACAGTTGGACTGTCTTTGGAGGAGTCGCCTTGTCCCAGGCGACTGCTGGATCCGGCATAGCTACTAGTAGACCCCCTCCGGAATACTGTAGGCACTGCTGATGGTAGCAACACACGTTTGTGCTGAACTACACACCCAAGAGATTCCTTTAAGCTGGGAAGGGTGTCAAAACAATCCAAATCGAAGTGTTCAGAGCACAGGACGGATGTTGGTGAGGGCTCCCACTTGTCATGAGTGCGCCTGACTTGCTTCACCCACTTCGCATGCAGCTCGGGATCTCTGGGAAACTTGAATAAACTTACCCCATCCTTGTGGGTTTTGGAGCAAAAGCCGTCAACACGACGCAAAGGCATAATAACTATATATATATATATATATATATATATATATATATATATATATATATAATGTATAATAATAATACTAATAATGATAAACTGAACACCTGTCGCATCAACAACAAACTGGTAAGTTAGGAGGAAGATTATTTCGCTGACGTCATATAGCCCCTCCTCCTCTTTCGTCTCCTGGGTGCTGCAGCCCTGTCAAATTTGCCCAAATAGCCGCGTTTTTTATCATGACTTGTAAAATAGGCGCCTTCGTGAATTAATATATGGATAATTGGGAATTACTTTTTATGTTATAAAACATCGCCAAAGATGTCAAAAACGTGTCATCAGCACTTTAAATAAACAGCAGTGAAAACCAGGAAGTGAGTTCAGGGGAGAAGGAATTCCTTTCCCGGATCGGCGCTGGCGTGAGAGAGCCGTAATCTCCGGAGTGGATGTCTGGGGCGGAGCATGACACTGTTATTGCCAATGATGTTGATCTGTTTGACCTAAACCCATATTGATTCTCTGCAAGAATTTTGTGTTTTTCTAAAAATGTGTCCAATCTGTTGTTGAAGAGTTTTTCCAGTATTTTTGCAAATTGTGAGAGCATGGAGACAGGTCTATAGTATGTGAAATGTTTGTTTCCAGCCTTGAACAGAGGTATGACTTTAGCTATTTTCATTTTATTTGGAAATGAACCGGTTTGAAATGATAAATTACAGATGTATGTTAATTGTTTAGCAATGCCATCAATGACCTTTTTTATCAGTGACATATTAATATCATTAAAGTCAGTGGACTGCTTGTTCTTACATTTTTTAACAATATTCAAAATTTCATTTTCGTCTACTGCTTGAAGAAACAATGAGCAAGGATTTCTCTCTCATAACTGTATATCATATGTACCTGAATCAGGGATTTTTCTTGCAAGGTCAGGTCCAACACTTACAAATAATTCATTAAAGCTATTAGCCACATCTTTCATGTTATAATTTTCAATATCCTCATCAATGAAATACTTAGGCAGATTGTGTTTAGATCCATTTCTTATAATATTGTTTCCATATTCCTTTAATGTTATTTCTATTGTCATCTAATATCCTCTTGTAGTAATCTTTCTTACTTGCCCTTATAATATCAGTTAACTTGTTCTTATATTTTTTATATTTATATTCTGCCTCTTTTAGTTCTCTGTCTTATGAAATTTCTGTAGAGTGTATTTTTTTTTTGCAAGCATTTTGTAGACCTTTTGTAATCCATGGGCAATTTGTATATGCTAGTTTTCTGTTATGTTTCTTAATTGGACTATGCTTATCATGAGGAAAATATTCTTAGAAACTCGTTATATGCAAGGTCAACATCTTTTTCTCTATATATTATATCCCAATTATACTCCAATAATTCATTTTTTAGTGTGTTAATGGATTCTTCTGTCCTTACTTGTCTATATACTATTTGCTTGTTTGACTTTTTCCTGTGTCTGATGTCATAAACTGTAAACACTGGCAAATGGTCGCTTATGTCATTGATTAATAATCCGCTTATTGTATTATTATCAATGTCATTGATGAAAATATTGTCAATGAGAGTAGCAGAATGAGATGCAATTCTGCTGGGTCTAGTGATTCTTGGAAATAGGCTCATACTGTATATTGTATTGATAAATTCGTCTGTAGCATTGTGTTTATTTGGATTTAATATATCAACATTAAAATCCCCACACACAAAAATAGTTTTATTACCTATTTTCGAAAATACACTTTCCATCCACTCACTGAATGTATCTATGCTTGACCCTGGTGCTCTATGAATACAGCTGACAATAACATTTTTATTCTTCTCCATGCAGATTTCAATTGTTAAGCATTCAAGTAGATTATCAATCCCAGTTGTCATTCCATTCAAAACTCTGAAGTCTAAAGATTTATCAATATACATAGCAACTCCTCCACCACCCTTATTTTGTCTGTTTATATACCTGAGTTCATAGCCATCTAATTCAAAGTCTATACCTTTTTCAGTGTCAATCCATGTTTCAGATTTTGCTATTATATTGAATGGCTTATAAAATGTATGTAAATAATTCTTAATGTTATTAAAATTTGCATATAAGCTTCTACTGTTGAAATGAATGATTTGATAATTTGCCCTCAGGATTAATTTTCTGGTTGTATTGACCATCTGTGTAGTAGCAGCAATAATTTTTTATGGCGGATAAAAGATTGCTGTCCGGCTCTATATCCTGTTTCAAATCCATCATATTGTGATCAGTGTGTTCAAATTCTTCCAGATACAGTTGTTGATATTTACTTATCCTCTGTGTTATGTGCCTATATTCTTCGGATGTAGAGTGAGTTCTGTCATTGTCATGATTGTGTTCTGTTGTTACCTCAGAGTCCAATGCAGTTCACCCAGACCAGTTAAATGGATCAGTGGCGACAAAAGTTTTGAGAACCGCTAGTGTAAACTTTTTTTTTTTTTAAACCTGCATTTAAAAAAAGCACAGCATATTGGTAGAATTGGTTATTTTTTTTAAAGAATGAGCACATTTATTAACTGTACTGCTTTTTATATTGTATTCATTCATTTTGGAGCATGATCTTGAACTTTGGACAATCTGCTCTCAAAACTGATTCCAGTCATAAAGGCTTTGAGTCAGTTCAACTTCATTTCCATTAACGTGAAACTTTTTTTTGTACTTGTTTTCAGCGTTCCTTTGTTCAACTACTCGACCTTGGCAGCAAGAACAAAGTTGATATGCGATTCACAAAGATTTAACAAGTGGAGAAATGTCTCTACACCCAAATATTTCAGCATCATACAATGACATGACTGGCATGCTGTGAATGCTTTATCAGTGAGAAAACTGACAGCGTTAACACACAATTCTGAGGTTTCCAAAGTAAATGGATTAAAGAATTGACACATGACATGTTCCTCTTGCGCATATAAAATACAAAACCTGCAGGAACTAGCCACGATGAAATCTGACGTTAGAATCGGTTATGATTTAATCCTCTTCTCATAGTGTGCCATGGGTTTCACAAGAATCTGCTACATTTTTAAAGAAAGACTTGTCATTTTCACAGTAAATATACAGTATCAAACACCCATTAAATTCATCTTTCTGCTTCTACTTAAACTTAGAAATAGCTTCCTCCAATATTTCTGTGCAGGTTTTGCCCCTGAAATCTACAGTCAAGTGGATTTCAGTTCAGTGGGCCTCCAAAAGGGGGAACCCAACAACCTTTACCTGAGCTGATAGTGTTCTAAATGCATTTTAGCAGGCAAAAGGGAAATGGACAAAGAGGAATTTTGACATTGGGCATTAAAATGTAGGATTGGAACACAGCCCACAAACAGCTTTACTAAAACGTGAACTTTAGCACTTCTAACGGTCATTGATTCCCTCTTAAACTGTATTCGAGTAAATACTTTCCCCAGAAGAAAGTTCACCCTTAACCCTTACTTTAAATGGATGAGGAGTGTTGTCAAATTCTCGCTTCAAGCGGTCATGCCGTGAAAAATCTTTGGTTGTTTTTGAAATAAGATATGTCAATGTGATTTACTGGGCCTTTCAGAGTGGACTGTTCCCTTCCCAGTCTGGCCGTAATGACCATAGCAAGAAAACATGCAGAGAGAAATACTTTTGGAGAAGTCTCTGAAAATTTTGGCCCTACAACAGGGTTGTGCTCGGCACATTTCAGTGAAAAGTTTTATCAACTTTGGGCCATATCAGACAGGCTGATTTTTGAAAGATGGAGCTCTGCCAACTCTGTTAGAGTCAACCTCGAGTTTGCAAATTGTAAGGAAAATGTAAAAAAAAAAAAAAAATCAACCATTCAGACACTTCAGGCAGCTTGAAATCACTCACGGGGTGGGACTTAAGAGAGAATATCTTTAATATGGGTGAATTTGTTGAATATTTATGAGATTATTTGAACTCAAATATAAGTTTTTGTTTACTTTTAGACTTATTGTATTGGCAGATAATTTTGCTTCTTTCTAGAATTCAGTGCTTAAAACTAGCAAAATTATCTGCCAATAGAATAACATTTGAAGCTTGAAATGAGGAAAAGTGTCTAAAAGTAAGCAAAATAATTTTATATTTGAGTTCAAATAATCTTCTAATAAATATTCGACAAATTCACCCATATTAAAGATATTTTCACTTAACAAGATATCATTTTTTTTGCAGTGCCACAGCTAAAGGTGATACACAGGGCAACTTTTTGGGCAGTGTTGCTGGGCAATTGTGTTTCGACACTTTCCCATTGAGATTGGGCAACATAATATCTATCTGATCATTTTGGGCAACTCTTTAAGATCATCTAATCAGAGTGCTAGCAGCAAATCACATGACCGTTAACTGAATAATGTGGTTATTTTGACTCAAATGTTAAAACAATGGCAAATTAGCTTTTGACCAGAGTATCTTCAGTTTTGCTCCAGAAGCGATACTTACTTGAGCGAAATAAAGGCTGAAGCCAAGACAAAAGTGACCAGTGGACATTTGTGTCCATCTTTGCCATGTCGGTCTCCCTGGCAATAGATTTGCTCTTACTGTATCTGATTGGTTGTTGCCAATTGTCTGTTGCCCCAATGAGTTGCCCTGTGTCTCACCTGGTTGCCCGTTGCGAGGCAACATTGCCATCACTGTATTTGGTATCCGGTATCACCTCTGTATCCAATACCATTACAGGGAGTCAGAAGAATGGGTGGAGATAGAACATGGAATTGAGTACAGGGATTGGTGTGTTCAATGCTGTACAGCGAAAGGGGGAAGATTACTATGGTTACTATGGCTACGGCATGGCAATCCATCCCTACATCCCCCCTTTTGGTCTCAAGACTGGGGTTCTTCCATAGTCCTTGAGAGCAACAGAAGGCTGTATAGTCCATGTCCGTAGTCCACTCACGCTCTTTCAGTCCTGAAAACATTAGCAGTTTATACAGACTTTGGCATCTGGGCACATATAAGGCTGTGAGCATCTGGGAAAATGATATGTCTACTATTCGTGTAACTAAGCAACACTAAGTAACTATGAGGTATTCCACACTTTGAAAGGTTACATTTCAAGTACATTTTTGTAGGTACATTCAGTCCGTCTCTTTAAGAAACTACATTTCCCATCAGCCAACTTCCGCGTTGACCTACATCACGCGTGGGCGGGATCATCTACGTCACATCCTCCAGGAAGGCATAAACCACCCGGAAACTCCTAGCTCCTCCTCTTTTGGCACCATGATTTCAACACGGACACAGGGAGGAATCGCTCGCTCCGCGAGCAAACCCAAAAAGACGTCTTTTCTTTCTTGCAAGAATCAGAGTTTCGCGCTTTTCTTTGTTTACCTTTGGCCACAGTAGACTCTAAGATTGCGTGATTTTAAACTCAGCTTGAGTTTACAACCGGTTTTTCATTTGTTCCTTATAAGTACGTACTACTGCAGTCCAGGCAGTTATTTTAAAGTTAAGAAGCGACTGGATCCTTTTTAACTCAAAAGCTGTGCACATTGTTTGATCAGAGACTTTCTTTTCATCACAAGGGACCACGCGTCGGACTGAGAAGTTCTCTGTGCCTCACGGAAGCGACTCGCGTGCTCCACAACGGCGAAACTCCAAAAGTCTTGGAACATCTCTTCATAATCTTGCTAGAGGCAAGATACTGAGTAAGACTTGGCATTTGGGCAAAACCTAGTCTTAGGAATTAGCTTTTATTGAACTAGTGTGAATTTAAACTCTGGAACGTTTAATTGTTACACTGTAGACACGCAGCGTGTTGAATTGTTCTAATTTTGTCCTCTCAGTTGTTTTAATAGATAGGCTGTGCATGCTTCTCTTTATTCCTGACTAACACTTTAATTTCCTTACCACACATTTTGACCTTATCAAGGTTTCAGTGGATTCAGTACTGTTATAAGCTAGTGAAATTAGCCTACGGCTAATTTCTTTTGTCCCATTAGCATCCAGAGCTAAGTGTATTGTCTTAGAAACACGTGGCGGTCCTCCCCCACTCACAAACACACCTTGGCTAGCACCCCTTTGTCTTAGCTTAGCCACACGAGGTTAATCTAGGCCTACATGAACACGTGGTCACCAGGCCTGACACACACACAAACACGTGGTCACAGGCCTCACCTGGCCTCACAAATGCACCTCAGTTAACATCCCACGCTAGCTTATTTCTTTTGCTAGGCCATAGGCCTTACCACGTGGTTAACTCCTCCCCCACAAACACATGTGGAGTTAGCTACCAGAGCTAATCCTTTTTGTAGGCCACACACAAGGCCTCTCTCTCTCCCCACACACAAACACACCTTAGCTAGCTTCCCTTTGTCTTAGCTTAGCCACACAAGGCTAATTCCTTTGTTCTCCTCAAATCCCACATGGTGATCCCTACACCACGTGGACACACACGGACATACCTAGCTAGCATCCCACGCTAGCCTTCTGCTCAGGCCATAGGGCCTTTCACTCACACACACACATCTCACACACACACACACATCTCACTGTTTGTATATATTTCAACTGCCATGATCCATTTTTATCTTTGTTATAATAAATTCATTTATTATTGAAACTGTGTGTTTGTGTTCCAATATCTCTGAAGTCCCCAATCTCCAAAGAATTCTAAAAGGTGCATATGATTTATGTAATATGGTAAGTGATCATAATAATTTGGAATATACCATAATTTAGCTGTTTGGTAATTTATTATTAAGCACCAAAATTAATGGTATTAATTAATGAGACTGATTCCATGAGTGATTTAATGATAACATGAGACTGATTCAATGAAAATGATTCACTGAAAACGATTCAAATGAGACTGATTCAATTTAATTATTAACCTTCAGATTTAATGAGATTGATCACTCAATTACTCAAATGCACCTACATTTTCAAATACATTCAACACATTTCAAGTATACTTTCAAGTATACCTGGAAAGAGAAACAAAGAGGTGTTAGTTATTGGAGTTAGCAAGCCTACTTTTTGGGAAGGTTAGTGGCGGCCTGTGATGAGGGGGTGTACCGGACACTGCAGCGCTTCCAGTTTTTGAGTACATTGACTATGGAGTCAAGTTTGGTTTGTAGTGTTTGTATGTGTTTGTATAGCATGTATGCAATTCCTGCCATGATGACCCAGCCACTGAGGAGGAGTCCCAGGGCAACCAGACTGACAGGGTGTCCTAGATTAGATGACTGTCTGAATAATTGGTTAGAGAATATGGTTTTTAGTCCAGCTGGTTCCAGATTGAACTTTACCATTTTAGTCCCTTCAGCCAGGAGCTGCTGTTGAAGGGTATCATCAATGCTCAGGTTGTGACCTTGGAATGCATCTATCATTTCAATTTCATTCTTATATCTATCAGGGTTGAGGTGATGTAATGCAATGTCATCTATATGAATGGTAGCTCCCTGTGGGACATTGAGGAACACCGTCTGGTTGGGAATTTTCATCTTAGTGACTGTGTCATGCCAGGCATAAGACATCAGGATTTCAGTGTTTGGGGTGTTAACTATCCATCGATTAACCTACTCTTTCTACCCTAGTTTCAGCACTCTCATCCTTGATGGACATACTACCAACACACCTTTGTTCAGGGGCATCAGTTCTCAGTCCACAAAAAATGCTCAGTTGTGTCCCTAATGAATGGGTTGCTTGGTCAGACCCAGTGTATATCTTTGGTGGGTATGATGGGTAGATTAAGTATGAATCCTATTTCCAGGTCTTGCAGGTTAACAAATATGAGAATAGCACTGCCAAGACTATATGCCAGGTGTACTTGTGAGGTGTATACATTAGTGGTGGTAGTAGCTTTCAGTATGTTCTCGACCATGCTAAGAGGAACTAGATAAGGAGGGATTTTTCCACCACTTAAGTTGTTAACTGAGCTACTAACTTCTCTCAACAAGTCCTGCATCAGATCTCTAACTACATGCACATAGGTTATATCTGACCATACAGTTCCTGACAATGTGTCTAAAGCGTGCAGGGTGTTATTTATTAATGCTGAGTGCATGTTGACTGTGAGAATGGCTCCCTGCAGGGTTCTGCCTAGGCCCTGCAGCTGGTCCTGTTGGACAAGCAGTCTCTGTTGGATTTCTGGGTGAATACTTAACAGTGGTGCATGCCTATAGGGTTATCGATGCATGCAAGGTAAAAAAAAAAAGAAAAGGTGGAGCAAGGCTGTTACGGGCTATCCACCCCCCTTTGGACTGGGGGAGCATTTATATGACGTAGCAAGCTGCTTCTTGATGTCAGCCATGAGCTCCTTCAAGGTTTATATTTCTGCCCTAAGTTGGCCTTTGGGCTCGGTCTCTCTGCCTTTGAACCCACGCTGGGGGCCATAACTGGACCGATCATTTGGTCTCCTATCAAAACAATTTCTCTGTGGCTCATTGGGGTAAAGATCTTGTTGTTGATTTACTCTTCTCCTGGTGGGTCGGTTCCCTTCATAGGTGATGGCCATCCAGCTTGCTCGGGTTGTGGGTACCATAACCAACAGCTCTCCTGGGCTCACCTCGCTGGCTCTTCCACCTGCCCTGTTGGTGGTTATGGGTGGTTAGTTTTCCGGTTGACCCTTCTGACATTACTTTGCAGCCCTCCAATTCCAATGGTGCGCTACCCTGAGATTGTACGTCGAGCACCCTTATGTCCTCATCCAGGCTGTCGGTTGGGCGCACAACTGTCTCCCATGTCATCTGGGCCATCTGTCTGATTTCCCACATTGTTTTCTCACGTTGTTGGCACGTTAGCGTAACGTAAGTGTGCACACATGGGTGAAGATTGTGCAGAAACAAGGATCTGAAACCACAGTCTTTTTCCAGGCCTGGTGCATTTCTGCCTTGGAAGTAGGTGTTCCTCAGTCACCTGTAGTACTCTCGTGGGGGTTCTGCTCGTTTATGCTTAATTTGAATGACGCTGATGGTCGCCGACGTCTCATCTGTGTAAGTCGAGCATTCTTCGCGCAGAACCTTGCAGAGTCTGGAGTACTTGTCGCGGATACAGGGCGGCTGGGTTTCAATGAACGCATGAATGCTTCTACTGGTTGTCTTCCAGATAAGCTTCAATTTCTCCCTTGGTGTGGCCTGGGGTAGGTCAGAGAGGCAATGTTCCACTTCCCTGAGGTAATCTTCAATGTTGGAGTTGCAGCTGCCGGGGTCGAATCGCTCAATGTCCTTTGCAAAGGAATCAAGCTGGCACATACAGAGGCCAGGGGAATGGTTCCTTTGTGTCTTCCTGGACCTTTGGGGAGGTTCGCTCTGAGATACTTGATGAGTTTGATGGAGGGGGATACCTCACGTGGTACTCATCAGAAGAGGAGGAAGAGAAAGAGTGTTTGTAGGTGGAGTTTACCGCCGAATACTTCTTATTCTTCTCCCTTTTAATGGTTGGGAGCTTTGGGGGCTCCTCAAGTACAGGTGGGCATGATTCCGCTCCACCGGGATTGCGGGAGGGGGCAGCTACCTGGTGCTTTGGTTTGGAAAGGGGGGGCCTTTGGTGATGGACCAAGAAATCTTGGGAGTCTGTGTCAGACTCTGCCCCTCTCCCAGCTCCTGGCTCTGTTTCTGCCTTTGCCTCCATGGATGGTGCATGAAGCACCGCTTGGGCCCTGGCGCACGTTTTGCGACTTTCTTCCTGGGCCTGGTCATTGGCAGCTTTCCTGCTAGACCGTTCAGCTAGCTGGAGTCTATGGGCACACTCCTCTAGCGAATCGTTGGTAAGCTTGAGTTCATCACACAGGGTCTGATTCATTGTGTCTAGCTGGTCTCGGCTAGCGCTCAGCTCCCTGTTCTCCTCCCGGAGTGTTTCCAGCTCCCTGTTCTCCTCCTGGAGCATTTCCAGCTCCAAATGGGTACATTGGTGATGGAGCAGAAATAACTTGCCTACCATCTCTTGGATGGTGATGACACCATGTTGGGGATTTTGCATGTATTGTATCAAGCTGTCAATCTCTGTCTGACACTCATCCTGGGTTAATTGCCCAAGTTCTTCCCTTTCCTTAGGAGAGATTTTGAGGAGATCAGAGATGAGGTCAGAGAGGGGAATAAGTTCCAGAGGAGAAAGGCTATCCTCCTCACCTCCTAACGTATGTGGGGTATTACGGCGGCTCATCCTGACTGCCTGGTTCGGGCTCAGACTTACACCTGACGAGCTAGTGAAGTGGGCACTATTTCTCGGTCTACCCCTTTTAATGTACAGGACCCTCCACAATTATTGGCACCCTTCATTAAGATATGTTCTTAGGCTTCTAATAAATTATTTTTTTTAAATAATATAGGACAACAATGCAAAAAAAAGAGAAAAATCCAACCTTTCATTCAAGTGCATTTATTCAGTGGGAAAAAAAATCCCACATTAAGAAATAATTATTTTACATGAAATCATGTGTGCCACAATTATTGGTACCCCTGATGTTAATACTTTGTACAACTCCCTTTTGCCAACAAGACAGCACTTAATATTCTCCTATAACATTTCACAAGATGGGAGAATACAGAGGGAGGGATATTCGACCATTCCTCTTTGCAGAATCTCTCTAAATCATCCAGAGTCCTGGGTCCTCTCCTATGCACTCTCCTCTTCAGCTCACCCCACAAGTTTTCAATTGGGTTGAGATCTGGGGACTGAGATGGCCATGGGAGGAGCTTGAGTTTGTGTCTGGTGAACCATTTTTGTGTAGATTTGGCCACATGTTTAGGGTCATTATCTTGCTGAAAGACCCAGTGACGACCCATCTTCAGCTTTCAGGCAGAAGCCACCAGATTTTGATTTAAAATGTCCTGGTATTTCAAAGAGTTCATGATGCCATGCACCCTAACAAGGTTCCTGGGACCTTTGGAAGAGAAACAGGCCCACAGCATCACAGATTCTCCCCCGTACTTCACAGTGGGCATGAGATGCTTTTCTGCATACTCATCTTTTGTGATGTATTAGAGTGTTTGTTGCCAAAAAGCTCTATCTTGGTCTCATCTGACCAAAGCACACAGTCCCAGTTGAAGTTCCAGTACTGCTTAGCGAACTCCAGATGTTTATGTTTATGCTTGTAAGTGAGAAAAGGCTTTTTCTGTGCATGCCTCCCAAACATCTAGTTGGCATGTAGGTAGCGCCTGATGGTTGTTATGGAGGCTTTGTGACCCCAAGATGCTACTCTTTGATGCAATTCTCTAACAGTGAGCTTTGGAGAACTTTTTACTTCTCTTACCATCCTCCTCACTGTGTGTGGTGGCAAGATAAACTTGCATCCTTGTCCAGGCTTGTTTGCCACTGTTCCAGTTGTTTTAAACTTCTTGATGATTCCTCTGACTGTAGATATGGGCAGGTGTAGGCAAGTGGCTATTTTCTTGTAGCCATTGCCTGACTTATGAAGGCCGACACACATCTGCCTTACTTGAATGGTGTGTTCTCTTGTCTTTCCCATGCTGAAGAGTGGATAAGAGAAATAGGCCTCTGTGTCACATCATATTTATACCCCAGGAAAACAGGATGTGATGAAATACTAATTAAAGGATCCTAGATACTCTGATCAACTTTATAAACTACAGTAGAAATGACAGAAATGCTTCAATTACATTTATTTTCTAGGAATTATGAGTGCCAATAATTGTGGAATAGGTGATTTTATGAAAAATAATTTTCTTAGTAAGGGATTTTTTTAAAATAAATTTGAGTTAAGGGTTACATTTTTCTACAATTTTCAGTGAGATATTATGCTTCTGCAATAAAAATTGAATTTATTTTAAGGCTTTTAACACGTCTTAAACAGGGGTGCCAATAATTGTGGAGGGCGCTGTAAGATAATGTTGTGATTATGAGGCGATGACAGACAGGCTGTGCTCAAACAGTGAAAATAAGAAAATGCACAGGTGAGGCTTCTAACCTGTGGCTCTTGTTTACTATCACTCTCTCAAAATATGCCAACTAACTATGGCAACCATACTTGTTTCTACCAATGGCTACTGGTGATAGTCACTTACTCCCTACTAGGGATGGGTATCACGAGAATTTTTGTATCGCGATATATGATCAGCGTATCGTGATACGTATCATGATATTTTAGTGTAAGAATGGCATTTCTTTTCTTTAAGCAAAACAATTATGTAAGGAAACAAATTGTGGCAGCGGGGGCATGGTCAAGCGTCGGTTTGTGACCGGAGGGTGGAGTTGGGGAAGGTAAGTGGCAGAATCACTGCACCTGATGTCAGTTAACCTACGTTTGTGTGTCTTCCACAGTGACCACACCCTATATAATGAGAGAGAGAGAGAGAGAGAGAGCAGAGGAAGGGGGCTCTCTCCCCAACCAGACGACTGATGTGTGTGTGCGTGTCTGTGTGACTGGGAGATTGAAAAGCTGAAAATAAAGAGCTTTCTGAAACTCAGTTCTGGCCTGCCGTACTTCTGTGCTCCACCCACCCGCTCAAAGTCCTACAGTGGTGCTGAAACCCGGGAAGGAGCACAGAGAAGAACAGCCCCATGGAGTCCTCCCCCTTCGCGGACCTGATCCACGCCCTCGCCATGGCCCAACAGAGCCAGCACCAGGCACTGGTCACCCTCCAAAAGGAGCAAGCGCAAAGGTTCGAGGCCCTGGTGCTGGTGCAACAGGAATATCGTCAGGCATTCCGGCACCTCCTCACGTCAGCAGGGTCCACCACCTCCACTGCCGCGGGCCCTCCCCACCTCACCCTAACGAAGATGGGCCCGCACGACGACCCCGAGGCCTTCCTAGCACTCTTCGAGCAAGCAGCAGAGGCCTGGGGCTGGCCGGTGGAAGAGTGCGTGGCACGCCTCCTCCCCCTGCTAACGGGCAAGGCGCAGCTGGCCGTGCTACAGCTCCCCGCCGACAGCCGGCTGGTCTACGCAGACCTGCGCCGGGCCGTCCTCCAGCGTGTGGTGCGCACCCCTGAACAAAGCTACCAGCGTTTCTGTGCTCTACGCCTAGAGGAGGTCGGCCGGCCATTCGCGTTTGGCCAGCAACTCCGGGACGCCTGCCGGTGGTGGCTGAGGGCTGACAACCGCAATGCCGAGGGAATTGTCGATCTGGTGGTACTGAAGCAGTTTGTCGCCCGACTTCCTGAAGGAACCGCAGAGTGGGTCCAGTGCCATTGCCCGGCATCGCTGGATCAGGCCATCGAGTTGGCAGAGGATCATTTGGCGGCTGTTCCAATGGCAGGATCGCAGATCTTCTCCTCTCTTTCTCTCTCTCTCTCCCCCTCCCCTTCTGTGTCACTTTAATCCCATGGCTGGACACTTGGGGCAGGATAAGACACTAGCCTGAATAATGGCCCGGTTCTATTGGCCAGGGATCCGCGGTGATGTCTGTAGGTGGTGTACGGCATGCCATGAATGCCAGTTAGTAAATCCAGTGGCCATTCCAAAAGTGCCTTTGCGCCCTCTACCATTAATCGAGACCCCATTCAAAAGAATTGGGATGGATCTTGTTGGGCCATTAGATCGGTCAACATGAGGGTATCGCTTTATTTTAGTTCTGGTGGACTATGCAATGCGATACCCAGAAGCAATGCCTCTTCGCAATGTCTCAGCACGTAGTATTGTGGAAGCACTCTTCTGCATCATCTCCCGAGTCGGAATCCCCAAAGAGATTGACTGATCAAGGCACTTCGTTTATGTCACGCACACTGCGTGAACTGTATGGGTTACTGGGAATTAAGCTGATCCGCACCAGCGTTTATCACCCACAAACGGATGGCTTAGTCGAACGGTTCAATCGCACCCTCAAGAATATAATTAAAAAGTTTGTACGGGAGGGGACACACAATTGGGATAAACGGCTCGAACCCCTGTTATTCATAGTGTGAGAGGTCCCACAAGCCTCCACGGGGTTCTCCCCATTCAAATTATTATATAGGCGTAAGCCGTGCGGCATCCTAGATGTACTGCGGGAAAACTGGGAGGAGGGACCTTCACTAAGCAAAAATGAAATTCAATATGTTATCGACCTGCGCGCAAAACTCCACACACTCTCACACCTAACCCAGAAGAATTTGCGGCAGGCCCAAGAACAGCAAATCCGCCTGTACGACAGGAGTACACACCTTAGGGAGTTCGCACCAGGAAATAAAGTACTTGTACTGTTGCCCACGTCAAGCTCCAAATTGATCGCCAAGTGGCAAGGACCCTTTGAGGTCACATGGCGAGTCGGGGACATTGACTATGAGGTGAGGTGAACGGACAGGGGTGGGGCGCTACAGATTTACCACCTCGATCTGCTCAAACTCTGGAACGAGGAGGTCCCTGTGGCGTTGGTATCATTGGTTATGGAGAAGGCGGAGCTGGGGACGGAGGTTCAAAAGGGAACATTGACATCGCTTACCTCTCCAGTCACCTGTGGAGACCACCTCTCCCCGACCCAGCTCACGGAGGTTGCCCAGTTGCAGACCGAATTTTCGGACGTGTTCTTGCCCCTGCCTGGCTGCACCTGCCTCATAGAACACCACATTGAGATGCCTCCGGGGGTGGTAGTGCGCAGCCACCCTTACAGGCTACCCAAACACAAGAAAAAGGTGGTTTGGGAAGAACTCGAGGCCATGCTCGACATGGGCATTGTCGAGGAGTCCCACAGTGACTGGAGCAGCCCGGTGGTCTTGGTTCCCAAGGCCGACGGGTCGGTCCGGTTCTGTGTGGACTATAGAAAAGTCAACGCGGTGTCTAAATTTGATGCGTACCCAATGCCTTGTATTGACAAATTGCTGGATCGACTAGGCATGGCTCGCTTTTGTTCAACACTGGATTTGACAAAGGGTTATTGGCAGATCCCCTTGACTCCACTATCCCAAGAAAAAACGGCCTTTTCCACACTGTTTGGCTTACACCAATTTGTCACACTTCCTTTTGGGCTGTTTGGGGCACCCGCTACATTCCAGCGGCTTATGGACAGGGCCCTCCACCCCCACGCCACCTATGTGGCCGCATACTTAGACGACATTATAATCTATAGTAATGACTGGCTGTGGCATCTGCAACACCTGAGGGCCATCCTTGGGTTGCTGAGGCGAGCGGGTCTCATGGCCAACCCGAAGAAGTGTGCGATTGGGTGTGTGGAAGTATGGTATCTGGGCTTCCACTTGGGCAATGGGCAGGTGCATCCCCAAATTAATAAGACAGCAGCGATTGCGGCCTGCCTGAGGCCCAAGACCAAAAAGGGGGTGAGACAGTTCCTGGGGCTGGCTGGCTACTATCGTAGGTTTATACCTAATTATTCGGATGTCACCAGCCTGCTGACTGATCTCACTAAAAAGGGGGCACCAGACAGTGCAATACCAGCGGGCTTTCTCTGAGGTGAAGGCTGCACTGTGTGGGGGGCCACTGTTACACTCCCCTGACCTTTTTTCTCCCCTTTATGTTGCAGACGGATACATTGGACAGAGGGCTGGGGGCTGTTCTGTCCCAAGAGGTGGAGGGAGAGGATCGCCCCATGCTGTACATCAGCAGAAAGCTGTCGGTGCATGAGGGGCGCTACAGCACGATAGAGAAAGAGTGCCTAGCCATCAAGTGGGCAGTCCTCACCCTCTGCTACTACCTGCTGGGACGCCCTTTCACCCTCTGTTCAGACCACGCACCCCTCCAGTGGCTCCACCGCATGAAGGATGCCAACGCGTGGATCACCCGTTGGTATCTGGCACTCCAGCCCTTTAACTTCAAGGTGATCCACAGGCTGGGGGTGCAGATGGTCGTGGCGGACTTCCTCTCCCGTCAGGGGGGGGAGTCGGCTGCAGGCCGGACAGCTGCCCGGCCTGAGTCGGGCGGTGGGGGTATGTGGCAGCGGGGGCGTGGTCAAGCATCGGTCTGTGACCGGAGGGCGGAGTCGGGGAAGGTGAGTGGCAGAATCACTGCACCTGATGTCAGTTAACCTGTGTTTGTGTGTCTTCCCCAGTGACCGCGCCCTATATAACAAGAGAGAGAGCAGAGGAAGGGGGCTCTCTCCCAAACCAGATGACTGGTGTGTGTGTGTGTGTGTGTGACTGGGAGATTGAAAAGCTGAAAATAAAGAACTTTTTGAAACTCAGTTCTGGCCTGCCGTACTTCTGTGCTCCACCCACTTGCTCAAAGTCCTCCATAAATGTAATCATTATTAAACAAATATGACTTATTAACTATTTAACTAGTCACATGTACTAGTAGTTTGCTAAATAGCCTGTGTGTAAAAGAAATTACAATGTGGTCAATCTACACAAATTTGAATAATAAAAAATTATGTTAGACAAACACTAATGTTTGAGCATAGAGAAAAAAATCACAACACATCTGGCAGCTTTTTGTAAAGAATGGAAAAATACAAGTAAAAGGCTGTCAGTTCCAGCCAGATATAAGATTGTCTAATGTCAATAATGTCCTACCCTAGATAAAGTCAACTTCACACTGGGTTTCAGCATGCTTGTTACTGATTTTAGTATGATTTTATATATTTTACCACATAATGAAATGCAGTGTTGTGCTGTTTAAAACACAACTTGTTTTAAGTTTTATTCCAGTTACCTATTGACGGTCAAATTAATTCAAAAAAATAAATCAGTCAGATAAAATAAGTAATTTATGCATACATGTGTTACTGTGATAGATTGTGCGTGCAGTAAAACAAAATCCTTACTAATTCAGCATGTTGTAATCTGCTTTTAACTTCATTAACTTGGGAATACATTTTGGGAATGACGACCTCTGAGAAAGTTTTTCTAGATGGCACTTGATACCGGGGCTCACATTGAGCCAGCATTTCCCTGAACTCCTTGGATTCCACCATGCTGGATGGCCTCATGTCTTTCACGATGAATCTTGCTATTTTAGAAGTGATTCATTGTGCTTTTTCAGATGTACTCTGATATTTCTTGGTACTAGAAAATGCATTATTTATAGTTTGTTGTTTTGGTGCAGAATGTGAAATATATAGTGTTCCTCTGTTGTAATTCCATGGGGGTTTTGCTATTAACAGTGCTGCACGACAAAACAGCCGAAACACTCGGATGATGGCATCTCAAATGTGTTGTTAGATTAGTTGTTCCCCCACTACACTTAACTATAGCTTTACAAATTTTTCACCCAGCAACATTTTCTTCGCTCCTGCTTTCCCCCTTTCGAATAATTAAGCCGAAGTGCTGCCAAACAGCAGCCTTTCCCTTAGGATTTTTCACAATGTTGAACTTGTAGTCATTGGTGCCTATGGAGGCCGCCATTTTGAAAGTGTGACCAAGCAACTATTTTTTGCATTCAAGCAAGGGATTCTGGAACCTTCTATTTATTTATCGTCTCAAAAACAATAAATACGCAAGTGAATAAAATTATTTGAGATTTATACATTGAAATAAAAAAATGAAAGCAGTTGATCAAATATTTTCAACATTTCCATGATTAGACAAACTATTTATGGAAACTTATGAAGATTCCTGAGTGAACCCGACTGAACTGATATGTCAAAATCGTACCGCGATGCGTATCTCTTTCAAGCTGCACTGCGATATATCGGTATACCAATAATGCCGTGCACCACTACTCCCTGCTAGCTGTGTTCACAGTATGACTGATACACAAGACAGTTAGTTAAACAACACTATCACTACACTGCAATTAGCCCAAAATACACTCCTGTATAGCCTTGGGAATTCCACTTGACTAGCCTATTACTGAGTAGAGGCCTGGAATGGCCCAACACTAAATTTATCCATTATTGCTACAAAAATCACTGAAGCCAACAATTCCAATCCTCACACGAGGCACCAAAATATGTAGGTGCAATAGGCTCATCAAATTAGTCTCCTGTAAAAAGGGATCAGTCTCATAAATTCATGAATCATTAATTCAAATGTCTAATAATTTATAACTATAAACTATTAAAATTACTGGAATAATTTGATAGTGTTGTTGCTATAGTTTATTGACTATTGTAGCTGTAATGTAATATGTTTACTCTAGATCTATAACATTCATGTAACAACCAAATGGGTGAAGGCAATTAGAATACTTGTTTGGCAGAGGTTGGCACTCAGTGGATGTTGTAGCAATAAACAGGACATAGTTTATTCCAAAGATACCATTTATTGAAATAGCTGACATGAATTAGCAAAGTAACACTGATCAGATATAGCAACAATAGCAGCCAAGGAATAATTCAATATAAATGGTGATACAATGTATACAAATAATCAGTAGTGTATATGATGATGATTAAGGCACTAATAGTGATCAGAAGTAATAAGCTATATGCCAGTGTTAGGTTAGTGTAGGGGTGAGTGGATGTTAAAATGTGATAGGGAAATCACGTTTGTGTGTCTGTGTGAAGGTGAGTGTATGAGTAGGTGTGTGTGTGTGTGTGTATGGAATGTGAATGGAATGTGAATTGTGCCAGGCCTCGCCTAGAGGGGGATGGTCAACAAGGAGAGTGTGAAAAAGGGGAAACAAAGGATCAGTAGTTTAAAATTGTCTTGGCTAGGCCTTAAACCCAACTTCTACTCAACCCTTAGCTACTCCTGAAATCCCAATGTTGAGGGGTGTAGTGCAATACAGGGAGTTAAAAAGAGAGAGAGAGAGAGAGAGAGAGAGAGAGAATGCACTATCTAACTAAATACAGATAGGAATCAAAGTAAATCAAACAGCACGCGGTCTAAGACCGACTTTCATGTGAATCAAAATGCGTACATTTAAACCATAAATGAATTCAAATAAACAACACTCTTCACATTAACTAGCCACAACTAAAAATAGCAATTGCCCAGATGCCAGACTTACTTGAGATCGCTCTTGTTTGGCAACTGAAAGTGCACCGTCTGATATCCGAAGACAGTGCGGAGCGCAGGTCCAGGGAGAAAACAGTTCTGTTCCTTTCACTTTTACAGCTCGTCAGCTGAAGATTTTCGGTGTCCTGTCAGTCGTCTGATGATCTGGAAGGAATCTTGTTTATAGTTCGTCGACGTTGAGAAAGGGAAAAGTGATCTGGTGGCCTTTTCTCTTTGAAATACTGTGTGGGCTGCAGTAACTAACCGGTTCAGTTATTATTGCAACTATGCGAAGATCAAATACATTGAACTTTGGCTAAAGGTCTGTGTAGCGGTCAGAGCAGGTGGGTGGAGCACAGAAGTATGGCAGGACAGAACTGAGTTCCAAAAACTATTTATTGTTTCACTTTTCAGTCAAACACACTCTCAGTCACCCAGGCACACACAAGTCGTCTGGTGCGGGAGAGAGCTCACTTCCTCTGCTCTCTCTCTCCTTATATAGGGCGTGGTTGCTGGGAAGACACACAAACACAGGTTAATTGCTCTCAGGTGAAGTGATTCTGCCACTTACCTTCCCTGACTCCGCCCTCCTGTCACAGACCTGCGCTTGACCATGCCCCCGCTGCCACATACCCCCACCGCCCGACTCAGGCCAGGCGCCCGTCCGGCCTGCAGCCGACTCCCCCCCCCTTGACGGGAGAGGAAGTCCGCCACGACCATCTGCGCCCCCGGCCTGTGGACCACCTTGAAGTTGAAGGGTTGGAGTGCCAGATACCAACAGGTGATCCGCGCGTTGGCATCCTTCATGCGGTGGAGCCATAACGTACTGAATTTCGTTTTTACTTTGTGAAGGTCCCTCCTCCCAATTTTCCCGCAGCACGTCCAGGATGCCGCGCGGCTTACGCCCATCTAATAATTCGAACGGGGAGAACCCCGTGGAGGCTTGGGGGACCTCTCGCACTGAGAACAGCAAGGGTTCGAGCCACTTATCCCAATTACGTGCGTCCTCACTTACGAATTTCTTAATAATATTTTTGAGGGTGCGGTTGAACCGTTCCACTAAACCGTCCGTTTGTGGGTGATATACGCTGGTGCGGATCGGCTTAATCCCCAATAACCCATACAGTTTGCGCAGTGTTCGTGACATAAACGTAGTGCCTTGGTCAGTCAGAATCTCTTTCGGGATTCCAACTCGGGAGATGACACGGAAGAGTGCCTCTGCAATACTGCGTGCTGAGATATTGCGCAGAGGCACTGCTTCCGGGTATCACATTGCATAGTCCACCAGAACTAATATAAAGCGGTACCCTCATGCTGACCGATCTAATGGCCCGACGAGATCCATCCCAATTCTCTCAAACGGGGTCTTGATTAATGGTAGAGGGCGCAAAGGCGCTTTTGGAATGGCCGCTGGATTTACTAACTGGCATTCGCGGCATGCCGTACACCACCTACGAACATCGCCGCGAATCCCCGGCCAATAGAATCGGGCCATTATTCGGGCTAGTGTTTTATCCTGCCCTAAGTGTCCAGCCATGGGATTAAAGTGCGCCGCCTGGAATACCAATTCCCGGCGGCTCTTTGGAATCAAAAGCTGCGTGACTCGCTCTTTAGTTTGAGTGTCCTGCATCACTCGGTATAATCTATCCTTCATAACGGGGTGGCATTCGGCTGGAGCGTTTGACCATCGATTACTCTCACTTGGTCAAACGCATGCCGCAGAGTCTCGTCTCGCGACTGCTCTAATGGGAAATCCGCGAGGGATTCCCCAACAGAGAGAGGAGGAGCCGGCGGCTCCTCGCTCTGACGCGGAGATGATGTAGACGGCTCTGTGACAGCTGCTCCCGCCAAAGCGACACCGGGACCTCCCCCTGTCAAATGGCAGGACCCACTCTCTACTAGGCGTGTCATTAAACCCCGAAATCCCGGCCAATCAGTCCCCAAAATTAAAGAGTGGGTAAGGCGAGGATTAATCGCCGCCTTCACTATAAATTTTTCCCCTCTGAAAATAATGTGGACCGACACCAAAGGGTAGCTGTGAACATCCCCGTGCACACATAACACCCTCACCCCTTGTGCTCCCCCCAATGCCTCGTTTTGAACCAGGCTTTGGCGAATTGAGGTCTGATTACAACCAGAATCCACCAACGCCTGATATGTAGCCCCTTGGATACTCACCGGTATGCGATACGCTCCGGCCCGATCGAGGGCGGCCTCTGGCGCGTCAGGGATCCGAACCACCGCGCCCACTTCCATTGTCGCGCCCTGCTGTTGAAGGTGGCCCGGCTCCCCGCAGCGCCAGCCAACCGGCCCGGGCTTTCCCTCTGCACCGGTGATCTGGGGTTCACTCACCTGAGGTGGGGGAGAGACAGACACAGAAGGGAGAAACAGGAGGGCACTGCGGGTGCGGTGGGCCGGCTGGGGTGGGGCCGGCCCCCGCCTCCGCGGTGGGGGAATGGGGCAAGGACGGGACACAGGAGGAGGGGGAGAGAGAGAGAGAGAGAGAAGAGGAGAGAAGAGAAGATGTCTTCTGCCGTCCTGCCGCTGGGACAGCCGCCAAATGGTCCTCCGCCAGCTCGACTGCCTGATCCAGCGACGCCGGGTGGTGGCACCGGACCCACTCCGCAGTTCCTGCTGGCAAGCAAGCGACGAACTGTTCCAGTGCCACCTGGTCGAGGATTCCTTCGGCGTCGCGGTTGTTGGCCCTCAGCCACCGCCAGCAGGCATCCCGGAGCTGCTGGCCAAACGCGAACGGCTGGCCGGCTTCCTCCAAGCGCAGCGCGCGGAAGCGCTGGCGCTGCTGTTCTGGAGTGCGCCCCACGCGCTGGAGGACAGCCCGGCGGAGGTCCGCGTAGGCCAGCCGGTGGTCGGCGGGGAGCTGTAGCGCGGCCAGCTGTGCTTCTCCCGTGAGCAGGGGGAGGAGGCGCGCCGCGCGCTGCTCCATCGGCCACCCCGAGGCTTCGGCGACTTGCTCAAAGAGCGTGATGAACGCCTCGGGGTCATCCTGCGGGCCCATCTTGGTGACAGTGAGGGGAGACGGGCCCGCCGTAGGAGCGCTGGTGGACCCCGCCGACGCGAGGAGGTGCCGGAACGCCTGTCGATCTTCCTGTTGGGCCAACACCAGGGCCTCGAACCGCTCTTCTTGCTCCTTTCGGAGGGTGAGTAGCGCCTGGTGCTGGCTTTGCTGGGCCGTGGCAAGGGCGTGGACTAGTTCAGCAAACGGGGAGGACTCCATGGGGCTGTGAGGCTGCTGTGCTCCAGTTCCCGGGTTTCGGCACCACTGTAGCGGTCAGAGCAGGTGGGTGGAGCACAGAAGTACGGCAGGACAGAACTGAGTTCCAAAAACTATTTATTGTTTCACTTTTCAGTCAAACACACTCTCAGTCACCCAGGCACACACAAGTCGTCTGGTGCGGGAGAGAGCTCACTTCCTCTGCTCTCTCTCTCCTTATATAGGGCGTGGTTGCTGGGAAGACACACAAACACAGGTTAATTGCTCTCAGGTGAAGTGATTCTGCCACTTACCTTCCCTGACTCCGCCCTCCTGTCACAGACCGGCGCTTGACCACGCCCCCGCTGCCACAGTCTGGTATCAATAGCTCATTCTTTGTCCTTTGTTCTCCTGTAGCACAGATGCAACAACGTCTCTCTTTCACGCGTGGAAACACACTGGAGAGAAAGAATTTCGATTCCGCCGCGGGTTTAAAGCACAGTTGTGACATGACTGTATTTGGTACCCGGCATCATCTCTGTATCCAATACCATTACAGGGAGTCAGAAGAATGGGCGAAGATAGAACATGGCAGCGAGTACAGGGATTGGTGTGTTCAATGCTGTACAGTGAAAGGGGGAAGGTTACTATGGTTACTATGGCAATGGCATGGCAATCCATCCCTACAAATAAATAAAAAATAAAAAAAAAACTCGGTTGTGCTGGTAAAACAATATGAAAGATGCGTTCCTGAACTGCACATCACTAATTCAGTGGGTGTGGCTGACAGAGGTCTTTTTTAAAGATACAACCCTTATTCCAAAAAAGTTGGGACAAAGTACAAATTGTAAATTAAAACGGAATGCAATAATTTACACATCTCAAAAACTGATATTGTATTCACAATAGAACATAGACAGCATATCAAACGTCAAAAGTGAGACATTTTGAAATTTCATGCCAAATATTGGCTCATTTGAAATTTCATCTCAAAGTTGGGACAGGGGCAATAAGAGGCTGGAAAAGTTAAAGGTACAAAAAAGGAACAGCTGGAGGACCGAATTGCAACTCATTAGGTCAATTGGCAATAGGTCATTAACATGACTGGGTATAAAAAGAGCATCTTGGAGTGGCAGCAGCTCTCAGAAGTAAAGATGGGAAGAGGATCACCAATCCCCCTAATTCTGTGCCGACAAATAGTGGAGCAATATCAGAAAGGAGTTTGACAGTGTAAAATTGCAAAGAGTTTGAACATATAATCATCTACAGTGCATAATATCATCAAAAGATTCAGAGAATCTGGAAGAATCTCTGTGCATCAGGGTCAAGGCCGGAAAACCATACTGGGTGCCCGTGATCTTCGGGTCCTTAGATGGCACTGCATCACATACAGGCATGCTCCTGTATTGGGAATCTCAAAATGGGCTCAGGAATATTTCCAGAGAACATTATCTGTGAACACAATTCACCGTGCCATTCACCGTTGCCAGCTAAAACTCTATAGTTCAAAGAAGAAGCCGTATCTAAACATGATCCAGAAGTGCAGACATCTTCTCTGGGCCATGGCTCATTTAAAATGGACTGTGGCAAAGTGGAAAACTGTTCTGTGGTCAGACGAATCAAAATTTGAAGTTCTTTATGGAAATCAGGGACGCTGTGTCATTCGGACTAAAGAGGAGAAGGACGACCCAAGTTGTTATCAGCGCTCAGTTCAGAAGCCTGCATCTCTGATGGTATGGGGTTGCATTAGTGCATGTGGCATGGGCAGCTTACACATCTGGAAAGACACCATCAATGCTGAAAGGTACAGTATATCCAGGTTCTAGAGCAACATATGCTCCCATCCAGACGACGTCTCTTTCAGGGAAGACCTTGCATTTTCCAACATAACAATGCCAAACCACATACTGCATCAATTACGGCATCATGGCTGCGTAGAAGAAGGGTCCGGGTACTGAACTGGCCAGCCTGCAGTCCAGATCTTTCACCCATAGAAAGCATTTGGCGCATCATAAAACAGAAAATACGACAAAAAAGACCTAAGACAGTTGAGCAACTAGAATCCTACATTAGACAAGAATGGGTTAACATTCCTCTCCCTAAACTTGAGCAACTTGTCTCCTCAGTCCCCAGACGTTTACAGACTGTTGTAAAGAGAAAAGGGGATGTCTCATAGTCGTAAACATGGCCTTGTCCCAACTTTTTTGAGATGTGTTGTTGTCATGAAATTTAAAATCACCTAATTTTTCTCTTTAAATGATACATTTTCTCAGTTTAAACATTTGATATGTCATCTATGTTCTATTCTGAATAAAATATGGAATTTTGAAACTTCCACATCATTGCATTCCATTTTTATTTACAATTTGTGCTTTGTCCCAACTTTTTTGGAATCGGGGTTGTATTAGCCAATCAGAGTGAAGCTATTTACATCTTTAATATATAAAGACACACCTGCAACATCATCTCATGGAAGAATATAAAATAACTGAACAGTGTATGGCAGGTCCCCTAAAAATTAAAGTCCTTCCTGCACCATGCATGGCGCGTTTGGTGGAGCCGATCTCTGTTTTGTAGCCCTTGGCCTCTTGCCTATATATTACATAGCTAGGGTTACAGTGGGGGGCTAGTCCTCTGGTAACCATGAGAGTTTGACTCCCCACTCGCATCTGTATTGCAGCGTGCCTTGCCAGATGGCAGTAGGCACCATTTTTATGATGGTCTTCGGTATGACCCGACTGTGAGTAAAACTCGCAATCTCCCGATCAAGAGGCAGACCACTCGCCAGTTTAATTTAAAAATTAAAGGCAGTCATCAAAATTATACTTTAATGACCATACTTAAGGTCTTTTAAAACATTTTAAAATGAAATCATTTTCACTGAAATGTTTGTAACTCTCTGAAAAGTTAGAGGTTGATTTTTTTTTTCCTCCAACGTCACTCACTAAAATCATTCGTTGTTAATGTGAATTTGTGAACACAGACCATGCATGTATTCATAAGCAGGGACTGAAATCAGCTTATATTTTTAAGGTGTGTAAAGCAGCCCGTGTGCAAACATAATTAGTTGCGGCTTCCATAAATACTGGTATAGATTTTCTGAATAAAATTAAAAGTTCTTTCCACATCTGCAGATGACACACAGTAAGATGCACTGGAGTACAAGCACGACTTGTGCTGATCCTCCATAACTGCAGATTCTAGGGACTTTTTGTAATACATTGGGGAAAAAAAATGTTCATGTCATCTGTGTAGAAATAAATATAAACATACACACCTACTCTCGTCCTCTGTGTCATCAGTAACCATCTGTTCCACCACCAGCAAAGTGACTCTGGCATCTAATCATGTTTTTCCAGGTCTGGTTTATGCTCAACATGGATCTGTTTGGCTTTTTTTTTTTTGTAACTGGTGTGTGTCAGTTTGTGTGTGTATGATGTCATCACAAGATGATAGTCTTTTTAATATATGCAGTCAAGCTGGAAAGTCTGCACACCCCTTTCACCTTCTCCACCTTTTATTACGTTACAGACTTATTCTACAATAGATTTTCATTTTTTGTCACAAAATTCGACACAAAATAGCCCATAATGACAAAGTGAAAGCAGGTTTTTAGACATTTGTGCTAATTTATTAAAAATCAAAATGTAAAATATCGGGGCGGCATGGTGGTGTAGTGGTTAGCGCTGTCGCCTCACAGCAAGAAGGTCCGAGTTCGAGCCCCGTGGCCAGCGAGGGCCTTTCTGTGTGGAGTTTGCATGTTCTCCCCGTGTCCGCGTGGGTTTCCTCCGGGTGCTCTGGTTTCCCCCACAGTCCAAAGACATGCAGGTTAGGTTAACTGGTGACTCTAAATTGACCGTAGGTGTGAATGTGAGTGTGAATGGTTGTCTGTGTCTATGTGTCAGCCCTGTGATGACCTAGTGACTTGTCCAGGGTGTACCCCGCCTTTCGCCCGTAGTCAGCTGGGATAGGCTCCAGCTTGCCTGCGACCCTGTAGAACAGGATAAAGCGGCTAGAGATAATGAGATGAGATGAGATGTAAAATATCATATGTACACAAGTGTGCGCACCCTTTGATATGACACCAAAAAGTGAGCTGAGGTGCATTTTGTTTCTACTGATACTGCTTGAGATGTTTCTACAACTTAATTGGAGTCCACCTGTGATAAATTCAATTGCTTGGACATGATTGGGGATTGCCAACACCTGCCTATATAAGGTCCCACAGTTGACAGTGCATGTCAGAGCAAACTCCAAGCCATGAGGTCAACGTAATTATCTGCAGACCTCAAACAGGATTGTATCAAGGAATAGATCTGAAGAAGGGTACAGAAAAATTGCTGCAGCTTTACAGGTCCCAAAGAGCACAGTGTCCACGATCATTCATAAATGGAAGAAGTTTGGAACCACCAAGAATCTTCCTAGACCTGGCCGCCCAGCCAAACTGAGTGACCCGGGAAGACGGGCCTTGGCCAGGGAGGTGACCAGGAACCCGAGGGTCACTCTGACCGCATTCCAGCATATCCTTGTGGAGATGGGAGAGCCTTTCAGATCAACCATCCAGGCAGCACTCCACAAATCAGGCCTTTATGGTAGAGTGGCCAGATGGAAGCCACTCCTTAGTAAAAGGCACATGGCAGCCTGCTTGGAGTTTGCCAAAAGGCACCTAGAGGAATCTCAAACCATGAGAAACAAGATTCTGTGGTCTGATGGAACCAAAATCAAACTTTTTGGTCTGAATACCAAGCGTCATGTCTGGAGGAAACCAGGCACTGCTCATTACCTGGCTAATGCCATCCCTACAGTGAAGCATGGCAGTGGCAGCATCATGATGTGGGGATGTGACTACTCCTGATAGAGGGAAAGATGAATGCAGCTAAGTACACAGAGATCCTTGAAGAAAACCTGCTCCAGGGCGCTCTGGACCTCAGACTGTGGTGCAGGTTTACCTTCCAACATGACAACCCAAAGCACACAGCCAAGAGAACAAAGGAGTGGCTTCAGAGAAAGTCTGTGAATGTTCTTGAGTGGCCCAGCCAGAGCCCAGATCTGAATCCAATTGAACATCTGTGCAAGGAGCTGAAAATGGCTGTGTACTGATGCTCCCCATCCAACTTGATGGAGCTTGCAAGGATATGCCAAGAGGAATGGGCAAAAATGTCCAGAAACAAGTGTGCCAAGCTCATAGCTTCTTTCCCAAGACACCTTAAAGTGCCATTCCACCATTGGATGTATTCTTTGGCATAAAATACAATATATTTTATGACATGACTAGACAGAGAAATCTTTTAGCTTCAAAATGATATATCAAACATAATTTTTTGACAACGACAAGTATATTAATTTTGCGACCAAAGTCACCTACCCTTTGAATTTCCGCGCGGTAGTGAAACGTGATGTCATCGGCAGGTTCCCCTTCTTGTGTACCACGTGTCGGTCTATTTTTAGACCAGGAAACCCCCAAAGTGAGAGAGTCATTTCTCCTCGTATATGGGGGCCAAAAAAAATTGCGAAAAATTGAGTTAATCTTTCAGTTAGCTAGATTTATTGGTATTAGCTAGATTTATTGGTATTATTTTTATCGCGTTCTATCTGCCATTGCTGATAATATGTGCCACGTCACACGTCACGTGGTACACAGGAAGGGGAACCTGCCAATGACATCACGTGCGGAAATTAAAAGGGTAGGTGACTTTGGTTGCAAAATTAATATACTTGTCGTTGTCAAAAAATTATGTTTGATATATCATTTTGAAGCTAAAAGATTTCTCTATCTAGTGATACCATTTATATATGTTGTCAAAATATATTGTATTTTATGCCAAAGAATACATCCAATGGTGGAATGGTACTTTAAAGCTGTAATTGCTGCCAAAGTCGCATCAGCCAAGTATTAGGCTAAGGGTGTTTACAGATATGTAACCCCTAAATAACCTATTTTTGTCATTAAAATAAAATTGGATATTTTCTAAAAATCTGCTTTCACTTTGTCATTATGGGCTATTTTGTGTAGAATTTTGTGACAAAAAATTAACTCAATCTATTGTAGAATAAGTCTGTAACGTAATAAAAGGTGGAGAAGATGAAAGGGGTGTGCAGACTTTCTGGCTTGACTGTATACATAATACGCACTAATAATAAGTGTTTTACATCATTTTGCCATGGTCATATTACATTCTCAACACTGATTGGTCAGGAGGTGTTGATTAATTTTCTTCAGTAGCAGTTCGGACAGTAGTTCCTGCTACAAGGCAAATCACAGGTTTATATTAATGCGCTCATCATATTACATCATCTCTATCATAACAACTTACATGCAGACTTATAAGGCAGAAGTGCAACAAAATCTGACTAATTTAACAAAGAAAAATGTATTATCATTTATTGTTTCTTGAACATTCAAGGAAGGAGTGGCCAGTCTCAGTGCTTTGTCATAGTAAGTTTTCTTGCAGTGCTTGTGTTTATGGTGTTTTTTTTTTAACTTATTAACTTGGTTAATCTTAGTTTCAACTCATTTTTACAGGAAAAAAATGATTTTAGTGCAAAGGTATTGACTTTTAACAGACTTTTCAACGTATGTACCAGTGTTGTAGTCGAGTCACTAAACCTAGAGTCCGAGTCCAGTCTCGAGTCCCCAGTGGTCAAGTCCGAGTCATTAAAGAAAATTTCAAGTCGAGTCCGAGAACAAGACTCCATCCACACCATTTGATGGTGGCTGTTGCTGCCTTTATGTGAAACTATCTCTACTACTGTGTTGGACTAACGTTACTGCTCGACTGCCCCATTTTAGTTAATAGGCTACAGATAAAAAGCTTGTTCATCACTCAGCAAGCCCCGCCCATTATCAACAGGGCAAATAATATAAGAGAGGGTTAACACTAGCTAGTTCATCGCTCAGCAAGCAAGCCCCGCTATCAACAGGGCAATGAACATAGTGTGTCACTTCCTTCTCTGGGTGGAGTCTTGCAAAATGATGATTGAAGTTCAAGGTTGTCCCCGTCGTCTCCTTGATAGTTCTTCTACATATGGAACACATAGTAGTGCATTTTTTCCCCCACTGTACGAGAAGTCTGTATAAGCAGAGCGGATAATCCTAGGGGAGTTCTCTCCAGACGTTTTGGCACCATTAACGTTAGTTTGTTCCTAAACATGACATATGAACAGGTGAATGTGCATTCTCTTGCACGAAATTAGTATAAAAAATTAATGTAGATATAAATATTGTATGCCAAATTATTATGGCATGTTGCAAAAAAATAAAGAAAAAATCTGAGTCCTCATGTCCAATTTATGAGTCTGAATGCTGTTAATGCACAAGTCATCAGTGCTCAAGTCCAAGTCAAGTCATGAGTCCTTAAAATTAGGGCATGAGTCGGACTCAAGCATTATACAAGCCACCAATATTTGCAATTCTAACAACTCGAACAGCTCTGTAATAAAAGTTTTCAAGGTATATAGTTGTTTTTGGAAGGGTTGGGTACATCTTGAAGATGTAAACGAACAATATTACCACGATGATATGAAACCTGCTTAAGATGGCGGCACGTACGGACGCAGCGGCCCATCTCTCTCTGTGTTTAGTGTTCTAATGAATGTCTGTGTGCTTTATGTCTACGTACATGTGCGAGTAGTGCACTGACAATGTCGGTCACAAGATATTGTCACCACTGCCTTCTAGCTATAGGAAATATATGACCAAACATCTCGTCTTGTATCAGAAAGTTATTGAGAAACTTCGAGGCCTGGGTCTTCTCCACCGGACGACTACATCACCAGACTCGCCTGCTGTGTCTCACCCAGAGAGGAGGTGCCGGAAGCAGTGTGAGAGGAAACAGAAGCATGGAAAGCATGGAGGTATCCAGGCTAGGCTAGCCGCTAGCCTGAACAGACCCGCGATACCATCCCTCATTCTGGCCAATGTACGCTCACTAGACAACAAAATAGATCACATAGAACTCATGAGATCTGTGCTACGTGATGTGAAGGATTGCTGTTTTTTCATCTTTACGGAATCCTGGCTGAATAACAACATCCCGAACTCTGCTATCCAGCTAGCTGGGCTAACATGCTACTGCGCTGACCAAGCCTTTATGGAAGGACGCAAGACTTGCGGCGGGGGAGTGTGTTTTTACATCAGTGATGCTTGGTGCTGAAATGCTACTGTTGTGCACAAACACTGTTCTCCGCTGGCAGAGTTTATCAAGTGCCGACCCTTCTACCTACCGAGGGAGTTCACATCGATTCTGCTCGTCACTGTTTACATCCCTCCCACTGCTAACACCAACGTTAGGAGCGAGGCACTCAATGAACTCTACCAGGCCATCAGTGAACAACAGACAGCGCACCCAGACAGATTCCTCATCACAGCAGGAGACTTCAATCATGCAGATTTAAAGATTTTACTGCCCAAATTACATCAACATGTGGACTTTCCAACAAGAGGTGACAACTGACTGGACTTGGTGTACACAACTCACAAAGGAGCTTACAAGGCCTCCCCCCTTCCCCACCTGGGTCTCTCTGATCACATCACCATCTTGCTGAAACCTGCATACAGACCCAGAGTGAGAGCCATCAGACCAACACAAAAGGAGGTACATGTGGTGCCAGAGGGGGCCTCCTATGCTTTGAAAGACTGTTTTAGCACTACACACTGGGACATTTTCAAAGAAGCAGCCACATACAATGACCACATAGAGGAATACACCGAGGCCGTCACAGCATACATCACTAAATGCACTGATGTCACTCACTGCAAAACCATCACTCTATGTGCTAACCAGAAGCCTTGGCTGACAGGAGAGGTTCACAGGCTCCTGCAGGCTCAGGACGTAGCCTTTACGGCCGGTGACACCGCAGGTCTAACAACAGCCAGAGCCAAACTGTCCCGCGGCATCAGGGAGGCAAAACGTCAGTACAGCAATAAAATATCTGGACACTTCAGCAACACCAGAGATGCACAGTCTCTCTGGCGTGGCATTCAAACCCTCACAAACTACAAACCCCCACCACATCACACTACAAACATCTGCATTACTGCTGTATCTGCTGCTATTGCTCATTTGCACTCCTGTTCATATACACCTCATAAGCTGCTCTTCTAAGCACCTTCTCTGTTAGATATTGCACAGTATTTGCACTACTGCTATTTTGTACATTGTATGATTTTAAAGTGTATTTTTATCTATCTATATTTATAAATATTTATATATATATATTAGTTTTCTTAATGTTTGTTTTGTTTGTAATCGTTATTTGTTTTTACAAGTAAGGTGAGAGAGAAACGGCATTTCGATTCTCCTAGATGTCCTGGATATATAGTGAATTGACAATAAAAAAAAAAAAGCTTTGAATCTTGAATGAAGATCAGCTTCCCTCCTCCTCTTGGCTCTTCCCCCCTTATCACCTGTGTGTGTGTGTGTGTGTGAGAGAGAGAGAGAGATACAGGCTTCTAATTGGTGTGGCTGCCCACTGCTCTGAGTGTGTGTGCATGTGTTCACTGCTTCAGATGGGTTAAATGCAGAGGACGAATTTCACTGTGCTTGAAGTGTGCATGTGACCAAATAAAGGTTTCTTCTTCTTCTAATTCTACAAAATTCATCAGTACTTTTCTGTAACCATGATATATATATATATATATAAAATCTCATATCATCTCTAGCCGCTTTATCCTGTTCTACAGGGTCGCAGGCAAGCTGGAGCCTATCCCAGCTGACTACGGGTGAAAGGCGGGGTACACCCTGGACAAGTCACTAGGTCATCACAGGGCTGACACACAGACAACCATTCACACTCACGTTCACACCTACGGTCAATTTAGAGTCACCAGTTAACCTAACCTGCATGTCTTTGGACTGTGGGGGAAACCGGAGCACCCAGAGGAAACCCACGCGGACACGGGGAGAACATGCAAACTCCACACAGAAAGGCCCTTGTCGGCCACGGGGCTCGAACCCAGACCTTTTTGCTGTGAGGCGATAGCACTAACCACTACACCACCGTGCCGCCCCGTGGTAAATTGTTTGTTCTCATATATCTTCAGATGTTGTCAAACCTTACAAAAACAACTCGAAAACTAGATTGGGAATTCTTCTAGAAAAGGAATGCTATTAAGCTCTATAAACTGCTGAAAGTTTTGTTCTTGACCTTATCGAGGGTTCTGTTTATCTGAAAGCTTGTTCTCCAGTATGGCATTGCTATGTGGTATCCAAGCATGTGACCTCTTGCTGCAAAGAGCCGGTTCTGCTAAAACACTGCTATAAGAGAGATATGCTGTTGTAAGAAAACAGTCAACTTTGCATTGAGAACAGGAACTCTACTCTTATCAGGGTGTATCACACCATCATGTGATTAATTGATTGATTTTTCTTCTAACATTTTTAACACTGTTTTTCCCCTCATACTGCATTATAGATGATTTAACATTTACAGTTTAGTGAATCATGAACACTACTTTCCCCAAGCCACATTTCTGAGGTTTTTTATTTTTTTTTTGTAACCCATCTGAGAGCGAGCTGAAATGAATACCACATATTATCCAACACTTTCTCCAGGCTCTTGAATTTCACCAATATTCCCTATTGAGGTAAAGCTGGAGATCTAGAGAATGGAGTCATACGAGTAGGGCAGGGTTTCTATGATGTATAAAAGGAGATGAGAATGCATGATACAGTAGAAGTGGAGCACCATTTAAAAATGAGATGTATAGAGTTTTGTTCAGTATGAAATTGAAGTGGCATATTCAGTGGTCTAATAATGCTCTTTGTGTCTCTTTAGCTCAGATGTAATTAGCTGGTTTAAATAGAAATGAATAGAATTAAATAAAAATTCTATCAGTTCATTCTGGCAGTCATTCAGTTCATGGGTTAATCCAGGTTCTCTGGAAGGAGATTATCAATTTGTGCTAGCAGAACTGGTGCAAATTCTTACTTTCACTCAGGATCATTCTACTTTATTTTTCTTCTTTTTCTTATTCTCCTTACATTTTAGGCAGCCTTGAAGTAATCTACAATGCTGGAAAGGTTTAACCATCGTTACACTGGTTCTGCTCTCTGGATTGCCTTTCTTGTTGTTGTCATTGTTTGTTTTCGTATCTCTTAAGTGCCAGAACCGGGATGCACTTGACGAAGAAATTGGAGTATTCCACGAGCACTCACACACAAATGTGATTTATGTCAAAAGCCAGGTTTGGACAGAGGTGATGCTCACTTTATCAGCACACAAACCGTCTGCACACTCATTACCTTCATCTCTCTCTCTTTCTCTCTAATGCTTTCTTTCTGGTGTGACAACCACAGTGGGTAAAAGCCTTCTTTGGCCATTCACACCCCCCCCCCCAATTTATAATGATCTGTCTTCTTGTTCCTCTCACATCTTACTACTTCTATCAGTTCATTCTGGCAGTCATTCAGTTCATGGGTTTATCCAGGTTCTCTGGAAGGAGATTATCAATTTGTGCTAACAGCACTGGTGCAAATTCTTACTTTCACTCAGGATCATTCTACTTTTTCTTCTTTTTCTTATTCTCCTTACATTTTAGGCAGCCTTGTAGTAATCGAGTCCAACTCATGCCCTAATTTAAGGACTCGTAACTCGACTTGGACTTGAGCACTGATGACTTGGACTCGTGCATTAACTGCATTCAGACTTGTAAATTGGAGACGTGGACTTGGATTTTTTTCTTTATTTTTTGTAACATGCCATAACAATTTGGCAGAAGGTATTAATTTTTGTACTAATTTCGTGCAAGAGTGCTGTAAATGACTCGCACCTGCACAGGATTAAGGTGCAATCAGCATGCCTATATAAAAACTGTGAAAACACACTTACTTTGCGAAGTATTGAGTTGAGTTGCTGACACATTACTGAGCCTTATTTCCTTGTTTGCTTTCCTGATCCCTGAGTTCCTGTTTCTCATCTTTGATTCTGCCGAGTCTACGATAGCCTTTTTGTGCCTCGCTCGACCTATCGCCTGTTTCACCGTTTTAAGATTTTGCCTGCCATTCTGGATTGTTTACCTGTCTTCACTTGGATTAATAAACACACCTTCTGCACTTTCATCCATCTCCCAACCATCTCTGGCAGAATACTTCACACTCTTTGACAAAGAGAAGCACATTCACCTGTTCTTATATCATATTCAGGAACAAACTCATGTTAATGGTACTGAAACAGCCACCGTCAAATGGTGCTGTTGGAGTCTTGTTCTTGGACTCGACTCTGATCAATAGTGGACTCAACTTTAATTTTTTTTTAATGATTTGGACTTGACTTGGACTTGAACACTAGGGACTCGAGACTGAACTCGAGGTTTAGTTACTTGACTACAACACTAGTTTTAGGACACTATTTCTCCCTCAGTTTTCAACCAATCATCACTAAATTTCACGTGAAGAATACCTCTGGGCTGAAACACGTTGCTATGACTTTTGGTGGTGATCTGGATCACCAAACCGGAATGATCCATGAAAAATTGGATTTTTTTCAATCACTTATAACTGTCAATTTTCATGATTTTTTTAAAATCAGTTTTTTTATTTTGTTCAGGGCGGCAGGGCACAACTTTTCCTCACTAAGCATCATTCTCTATCTTTTACTGTTCCAGATCCCTGGGGTACGGTGGCCAGACATCCCGGTTTATAACAGCTAGTGCACATCGGTTTGACTTTAGTCACAGTATCTATCTATCTAACATTTATGTACAGTGTCTCCATTGTCAGTGCCTTGTACCAGTAAGTTTTCTAACACTCACTTTCTGATTTCCCAGTCACATGACTAGCTGCTTTTTCATTTTACTAAATGAAAGAGAAGGAAAATTATATGCTAACACAGAAGTGATCAAAGGAATTGACTTGTTTGGTTGACTGTTAGGTTTTGATCTGTCTGGACTGAAGGAGGTCAACTCAACAAAGTATGATCAAGAAATGTAGACCTCTGCCACCAGAGAGATTCTGCCTCATGGACATCCGGGAGTCAGAGATGTTTCTCACTTTATTGTAGGACAAACATGAGTATATATTCGCATTCAAGAGCATGTTGTAGCTTTGTGATATGATTGACTGAAGCTGAGTTTTCTATGTATGACAGGGTAATGTAAATGGGTGATGAAGCATTACATGACTGGTTTAGACTATGCTACTGGATGAAAGAAGATGGATATTATGTTGACAAGTCAAGTTTATTTGTATCGCGCTTTTAATGATAGACGTTGTCGCAAAGCAGCTTTACAGAAAATTAAGGGCTTTAAACATGAGCTAATTTTATCCCTAATCTATGCCCAATGAGCAAGCCTGTGGTGACTGTGGCGAGGAAAAACTCCCTCAGACGACATGAGGAAGAAACCTCAAGAGGAAACAGACTTGAAAGGGAACCCATCCTCATTTGGGTGATAACAGATAGCATGACATTTATAAATAACTGTGTCCTATATACGGTAGTCATAAAGTATAACTGTGCCAGTAAATTCAATATAGTTTTAACATGAAGTCTGTTTTGTTGAAGTTATAAACTGTTCATTGATGGAAACTTGAGTGCAAAACTGTTCATGACAACTGCTGTCCTAAAGTTAGCAAATCAACTGTAGTCCTCAGCCATAAATACATTACTGTAAGTGTCCAGAGCATCTTCCAAGTGCGACTTTCGACTATCGATATGTGGCTGTCCTCCACAAGAGCAATGTGATGAGACTCCAGCCAGATGTAGGGCATCAGGATGGATCATATGTACCATGACATCCCCCATCAGGATCATCGTCTTATGAAAAGAAGAAAGACTAAAGAATGTCAATATAACCTTCGTTAAGCACAGAGCAAAAATAAAGCTCAAGGATTTAACTAAGTAAAACAAGTAGCAATCAGGACAGCCTGTACTTGTTTCAAGCATGCCAAATGCATATTTCTATCATTGATGTTCCGCAGCATTGAATGCAACTATAAGAGAATTAAAAAGTATGATTCTTTAATAAATAAAACAACTGTAATCTTTGCAAATTACTGTGGTATAAGTGCAATAAAACACTGTTATAACAAAATATTCAAACTAATAACTAACGTCAGATTGGTTACATGGCGGCACGGTGGTGTAGTGGTCAGTGCTGTCGCCTCACAGCAAGAAGGTCCGGGTTCGAGCCCCGTGGCTGGTGAGGGCCTTTCTGTGCGGAGTTTGCATGTTCTCCCCGTGTCCGCGTGGGTTTCCTCCGGGTGCTCTGGTTTCCCCCACAGTCCAAAGACATGCAGGTTAGGTTAACTGGTGACTCTAAATTGACCGTAGGTGTGAATGTGAGTGTGAATGGTTGTCTGTGTCTATGTGTCAGCCCTGTGATGACCTGGCGACTTGTCCAGGGTGTACCCCGCCTTTCGCCCGTAGTCAGCTGGGATAGGCTCCAGCTTGCCTGCGACCCTGTAGAACAGGATAAAGCGGCTAGAGATAATGAGATGAGATTGGTTACGTTTCTGTAACACACCAGAGTTACCAATGTAACAATTGGTACAACTCAATTATTGGCAGCTTTTTATTAATATGAGCAGCAGTTATTTTTCTTTCATATAGTTTTTAAGTAGTATGTTTAATTTTAAAATAAAATTGTGGAAGCACCTGTGGTGAATTAATGTACTGTGTGTGTGCGTGCAGTGATAGAGAGCAGATAAAAGGGGGAAAGGAGCAGAGAGAGCTGATTTCTCCCCTGGCTGGAGTTATGCCTGTGCATTGCATGTTGGTGGTGCAAATCTTTTCATGACCAACTGCTGGAAAGTGTGTTTTTATTGATTTTGGCTGGAAATAAAACCTGAATTTTGTTAAAAGATTTGACTACAGCCAAGTTTTGACCTCCTGGCAGAGGCACCCTGGCTTTAGGTTAAATTATCCTTATATTTTTAGACAAGTTTCCAGACCGCCAGCCAGAAACAAGCACCAAAGCGTCAGTTGATCATGTCCATTTTGTTTTATAGATTTTCCTTTATACTACAGAGAAACAGGATGTGGTCAAAAGAAACAAATGATTTCCTGAAAATGGGGGGGCAAGATCAACTGTGACCTACTGCTCACTTACACATGCCCCCGTTCTCGCTTCTGTCAGAATGTAAGCAATCGAAGGAATAGGACGCTTATGAATGTTGACTTCAACAAATAATTAACCCTGAAACAAGTAAGTAAAGAGCAGTGTTCTCCCCAGGGATTTCAAATAGCAGTCAATTTTTGAAATATCGTTTTGCTTCTTGAAATGGTGTCAAAATTCATGCTATGTTTTGTAAATACACTGTTGGTAAACAGGAAATCGATTTGAAACAGACCTGAAAACGGTATACACGGTATAGAACCCCAAGCTGAAGCTCGGTACCAAATATCAAGCAGTTGTGATTTTTGTAGTTGCTGAGAAAAGTATTATGAAAATTTTGTAAATCCACGCTATGTTTCGTCAGTACATTTAGTCTGTAAACAGGAAGTTGATGTGCGACAGACCTGAAAACAGTATACACGGTATCGAACCCCAAGCTGAAGTTTGGTACCAAGTGGCTATGATTTGTGGTTGCTGAGAAAAAGGGTGTTGCGGACAGAGGTAAACCAGAAAATAACTCTCAAAGGTGACATTTGTAGTCATTCAGAAACCCATTCCTTTTGGACATTTATGAAGTCACCGATGATTTTATAAATTGAATCATGAAGTGTGTAATTTCAGGCATCTCTCTTGCAAACCATCCTACCTCTCATCTTGACTCAAAAACATTTTTATTTTAAAATTTGAGTGCTTTTGCTTAATTTCTTCTCTTAGTTCTTTTTTTTTAACAGTATATAGGTTTCATGTGTGAGTGCATGATCAGCCATTTCAACTGATCCAGCTATGTATGCGCACATGCGATGTGTAGATTTAGCATGTGTGTGTGAGTGCATTCAGCTGTGCTTGCAAGTGTGTATTCCCTTTTACGCAAAGCTTTCAGTGTAAGTGCTGAAGCAGCAGCTCTCGACCGTGCTGCTCCTCTCCCATTAAGAGTTCATTTTACACTTCATAATTTAGTGATCAATCTTCAGAGTGCACGCCGAGGATGTGTGGGAGATTGTAGCCGCTTCAGAATGGCATGTGTTTCTCTCTCTCTCTCTCTCTCTCACGCACACAGATGTAAGGCTCTCATGGAGGCAAACACATGCACATTGATGCAGATATGTAAAGACAATCCTTAAGATGTCTATTTCACGTCTCCACAAAAACAGGTGTACACCTCGATGTGTCTGTCTCGCTTTTTTTCACTTTCATCATGTTATTCTGGCGGCACGGTGGTGTAGTGGTTAGCGCTGTCGCCTCACAGCAAGAAGGTCCTGGGTTCGAGCCCCGGGGCTGGCGAGGGCCTTTCTGTGTGGAGTTTGCATGTTCTCCCCATGTTCGCGTGGGTTTCCTCCGGGTGCTCCGGTTTCCCCCACAGTCCAAAGACATGCAGGTTAGGTTAACTGGTGACTCTAAATTGACCGTAGGTGTGAATGTGAGTGTGAATGGGTGTCTATGTGTCAGCCCTGTGATGACCTGGCGACTTGTCCAGGGTGTACCCCGCCTTTCGCCCGTAGTCAGCTGGGATAGGCTCCAGCTTGCCTGCGACCCTGTAGAAGGATAAAGCAGCTAGAGATAATGAGATGAGATGAGATCATGTTATTCTTTCTGTCTATCTCAAAATGAGACTTTTACATGAAAGCAGAGCCCATTACCCAATACTCTCGATCATGCATTGGTTTACTTGATGCGTGTGCTTTACTGAGTGTGGGTTTTGTTGAACAGAATCCTGCAGTGAGTTTTTTTTTTTTTCCCCTCACAGCAGGAAGTCAGGGAGCAAACTCAACATATGGTGCTGCGGAGTACTCCAGCAATTAGTCACTAATCGGGTTTCTGAACCTCTAATTGAGGTGTTTGCAAAGAAGGCTGCAAGACAACATGTGTTGTTCACGCCAAAATGGAGACACTTCATTTCATTGCTAAGTGTATTGGGAATTCTACAACTAACTGCACGCCTGCATTAGCAGCGTTTTGAGTGTTGGATCATTCAGGGAATAGAACTTAGCTCTAATAGTATTGTTATGCAGATTATTCCAGAGATTCATTCCTACTGAAAGGGAACATTACATAAATTCCTCTTGGTGTTTGTTTCAGTGCAAGTGGCTAAACCAATCTCGACACTTGTCACCACTTCCTCACACTGAAAATACAGACAAGACTGCCTTCCAGTCCTTTTGGATTCAGCGATCATAAAATTGTCCTCAAACACACTTATCGAAACCAAAGAACACGATGCGATCTGGAAATAACGATCTGAATTGTCAGAGTTCTGCTAAAGCCACACCTTACTGATGCTAATCTCTTTAATGGGCTTTGACTCCAGAGCAATGCAATCTCAACAACCTTGCCCTCCCTGTGCTGTGCTGTGCTGTGATTTGTCTGTCAGATTAGCATCTGATATCCTTGAATGAGAATAGCACCAGGGCTGAGAAAGAGGAGCAGTGTGATGAAGGTGCCATCGGTTCAACTAATCATGTGAATCACCTGCAGTTTTAATAACTCTGTCTTGGCTTCTTTCGAAAGCTTACATACGGTCACTGTCTTTCCTCTCCGACCATCCTTATCTTCTGGTGTTCGTTTTCCTTTGTGGCCTACGATTGCATCTGTTCACTCAGTCTTTAGATAGAAAACAGGTCTGAGTGTCAATGCAGCTTGTTGAAATTTGATCAATACACTGTTGTTGGCAGTGCATCAGGTAGAGAGCATTGAAATCACCCGTTAAGGGTTAACTAGCGAGAAAGTTTCTCATGCTATCTACTTGCTTCCTTACAAAGGATTCTTCATCCTTGATACTTGGTGACAAAGTAGGATTTCAGACCAGGATTGAATTCTCATTGGTCAGGAGGTGTTAATTTAATTTTCTGTTACAGCAGCTCTGACAGTAGTTCCAGCTGCAACTTTTATTATTATTATTATTATTATTATTATTATTAGTAGTAGTAGTAGTAGTAGTAGTAGTAGTAATTCTGGTTTTAAATTAATTAGTTTCTATAGTAACTATTTACACAATTTAAACTGCATATAAACGGATTAAAAAATGGGTCTCATTGTTGATACAGTGGAAGGAGGGAAGGAAGGAGTCTCCAGTGTTGGGGCTTTGTAACAGCTATGGTGATGATACACAGGGCAACTTTTTGGGCAGTGTTGCTGGGCAATAGATAACTTGCAACCACATGATCAAACTGTGCTACGTCATGAGCAGCCGCCATGATGGCGGATATACAAAGCAACTAGGATGGCAGCCGCTGAAAGCGTTTCTGTAAACAATGCTGAATTTTCTCAGTATTACCATGATTTGACCAATCGAGTGAAGATTCAGTACAAAAAGATAGATATGTGTGGTTCTGACCCATATTATTAAAAAAAAAAGTCAGACTTTTCTGAAGATAAGACACTTCTACTGACTATCAAGTACCCAGATATCATGTTCTATCTGGTTTGGCTGCCGAAGAATCAAATCCGACCTTGGATGAAACACAGCCCATTTTCTGAGTGGGTGCCCAGTCTGGATTGTTTCTATCGTATAATTTTGCTGGTGCTCCTAGAAGCGAAATGGTAATACAGGTGTTAAAATTATAACAATGACTGAGTGAACTGCAACAAGAGAATGCTCATTCTATAGCAAAATTCTAGCAACACAAAATAAAATTCTTCCATGATATTATCGAGAAAGCTTTTGAATCTCACCTGAGAAACTGATTACCTGTTTTGATTTTAGCCTCTGTTAGATCATCCCTGCTGATGCTGTTCAGCCGTGCTCGTCTCCTCTTGGTACTAAGCCTCAGAGTTTCCTCGCCCTCTTTCTGAATCACGGACGGAATTCTAAAAAAAATCGGAACGTGCCAAGGTCACGAGTCCTGTTGTGACCACAACCATATATAGCACAAAGATATGGCAGAGCAAAAACAATGCTTAAAGCAGTGGAAAAACAAAGAGAGTCATGCACATGTGACTGTTTTGTATCGAATGTCGCTTGACCCCGCATTTATATCTCCACCAACATGGCCAACATCCGGGTTTCTCTTTTGCTTTGATAGCGCTTACAAGTCAAGGATTGCACTTCGACACTTTCCCATTGAGACTGGGCAACATCATTTCTATCTGAATGATTTTGATCATTTTGGGCAACTTTTTATTATTAAGATCATCCAATCAGAGTACTAGCAGTGAATCACATGACCACGTGGAGCTTCTGAGATTTTCAACAAAGATGGCAGTGTCTCCAGCAGTGGAGCGAAAAACAAAAAACAAGACAACTTATCTGTTTATGCCAGTAAGTTGTTCTGTGTAAACCCAAAGTGGTGAATTTACCTCATCAAATGCATAGAAAAGCAACAGCATATATTTTTAGGCGCTCAGATTGTAATTAAGACATCAATTTTTTTTTCAGCTAAGTGTAAACTGCCGTTAGCTAACCACCGATCCATAGAGATTGAATGGGATTTAGCGAATTATCAGGGGGTTTTGATAGTTAGCTGAAAGCTATCATTAGCTATGTAGGGATAACGTTAGCTCTCTTGCGTCAGGTTAAAAGTGATGGACAGCTCGTGATTTTTTTGTGAATTGCAATAGAGATTGTCTAACTTATTTTCTGATCTAATTTACATACAAAGCATGACTACTTGTGCGAAACAGTACAGACTTCAGGATCTAAAAAAAGAAAGAAAGCCTTTCAGGAGCTCCCTCAGCAGCAAAACTTAGTTGAGCAAAATAAAGGCTGAAGCCAAGACAAAAGAAGTGACGGCTATAAATGTTTCAGTGTCCATCTTTGCGGTGTCTGTCTCCCTGGCAATAGATTTGCCCTTACCTGATTGGTAGTTGCCAATTGTCTGTTTCCCGAATTAGTTGCCCCGTGTCTCACCTGGTTGCCTGTTGCCGGCAACACTACCCAAAAAGTTGCCTTGTGTATCATCACCTTTAGAGGTAAAGCAGTAACTTTTTTTTTTTCTCTTCAACATGGGGAAACTCTTTAGGATCACGTTGTTTGTACATCACAGTTTCTCTGTAACATGACAAGCTGCATTTGTGTGTGTGTGTTGAAAATAACTTGTGTGAAGCAATAATGGGAAGTATTTATGAATTTCCCCGATGTGGGATGAATAAAGTGAATCTAAGTAACTTGTTTTATTTTTGGATCTTCCGTGACATTAAACATAATTCTAAATGGATAAAAAGTGTAACTAGTCATTCTTAATACAAGTTGGTAGATTGCTTTCATATTACAGGAATGAACCACCTTGGGGCATATTTTGGGAGCATCATCACCTTCGGGTTGGTCGCAGTAACTCCGCTTCATGTCGGACCACATCACAACCCTTACTGTTGATTTATTTTCTCTGTAACAGCACACTTTTTTTTTCCCTTGTCACCACTTTGACTGTTGCAGTTATCACAGGTCTTTCCAGGTGGTGCAACTCTTAATATATGCGCAAAAATGCTTAACTTTGTTGGAACAATTTTTGTCTCCATCATTTCTGTGAGCAGGATTAAGGTAGTGGGCTATTCATTTTAATGCCCCCTGCTTTGTCAGCAAACTCGCATCCACACACTTAAACAGCACTGCTGGGGCTCACATCCTATATGATGAGGGAGAACAGGAACACAGAGTGGGTTTGCTTGTGTGCATAGCTGGCTGGACTCGAGCAAATGCCATCTAATAACCCTAAGAGACTCGCTGTTGTCCCATAAAAGCAGCGTATTGTGATATTTTCTGCTGTTGGCGCTGATTAGGTGGCTAGTAGTAATGAGCTCCCAAGGATATTTTCGACAGGTCACTCTCAGTATCCATCTTTCTTTCCTTCCCTCTTTCTCTTCTGTCTGTTTTTTTCCCTTAATCTTTAGAGTCCTATTGGAAGGACTTGCATCGCCCTTGTTTTGCTCACTGGAACTCTGAAACCCCTCCAGTGTTTCATAAACAAGAAGAAATGCAGGCAATCTGCATAATATACAGCTACAGCAGTTCTCCAAATCTTTGAGAGAAACACATTTTGTTTGCCGAAACTTAGATTCCATTTGCTCCCAGTTGGAAATGCCATATTTCTGAGGTGATGACAGTCATATAATATAATGTCTTTCAACAAACTGTTTTGATACATCGTGTTGGAAGGAAAAAGTGTTTCGTCGAACATTTCTACAGAAACAATCTGAACATCCTGAAGTGACGTTTTGTTCCTCTTACAGCAAACTCAACTGTCCTGAAGACTTTCCATTCAAGGAAAACTTACTGACAAGATGAAAAGATCTTTATTTAACATTTGTAAGGAGTCTCCAGTTTCAGTGCTTTGTAACAATCTATCATTCGTCAGGACAAAAGAATTGAGTTTTTGTGGTTTCTTTGTAACATGAACATTTTAGCAGGAATTAACTTTGTTTTTGTAGACTTTGCAGTATTAATAGTAACTCCTCATCACACTACTCCATCACTGATTATTTTACCATAACCGCACACCACCAAGCATTCTACTCCTCTCTTGTAAGCTCATCCGGCTGACAGGTGATGAGTTTATGCCGTCATGTGTTGTCCATCCATTGTCGTCCGTGTTTCATGAAAATTACTTCTCTCTCTCTCAATTCTTCACTGATTTTTATTCTTTCTGGCAGGAAGCTAGGTCTACCTGGGGTGCATATACAGTAGCTTCTACCCAAATTTGCATAATTGCAATTAATAACGAAGATCTGGAGTAATTAATCAACCAATCCCTAACGAGCAGTTTCCACATATCACTTCTCCCTTGATTCTTTCTAGCATGAAGGTAGGGGTACCTAGGATAATTTCTACCCAGATTTGCTTAATTACAATTATTAATGAAGTTAATAGTGGACTAATTAAGCCTTAATGAGCAGCTCAACAAAAATCGCTTCTTCTCGGCAATTCCTCGCCATTTTGGATTCTTTCTGGTGAATAGGTAGGGAGTCCTAGGGTCTATATATCTTCGATACACCGTAGTGGTTAGCGTGTCCACCTCTCGATCAGGAGATCGCGAGTTCTACTTGCAGTCGGGTTATACCAAAGACCATCATAAAAATCATACCTACTACCATCTGGCAAGGCACGCTGCAATACAGATGCAAGTGGGGAGTCAAACTCTTGCGGTTACCAGAGGACCAACCCCCCACTGTAACCCTAGCTGTATACGCGAGAGGCTGAGGGCTATGGAAACTGAGAACGGTGCCGCCCGATTGCATGGCACAGGAAGGACTTTAGATACAGCTTCTAGATATAGCTTGCAACATTTATTGTGCAAGGAAGGTGGCCTACTTTAGATCATTCCTTCTGGACTAGACGAGGCCAGAGTGAGCTACGCCATCATTGACGGTCTTGTTATAGGTCTAGAAAAGCACACCTTTAACTATTAGCTCAGAATGACATTCGACAAAGAGAACAGCTTGATAGTTGCCAATCAGTGGACTGTTTACAGAGATGGCGCCTGAGCTACTGATCCACCGAGTCACTTCAAACAAATCTTGATGAAGATTGGATTCTTCCAAAGTTGATTTGGCAAGAAGGTGACTTCTAAGTGTTGCGTTATTCTTTCGACCTTCCTTACACCGACACATTTCATTACCTCATTTATCTGAGTGCTGCCTTTTGACTTATTTGTTCTCTAGCTGAAGGATTTCTCATGATCTCAGTCTTTTTCTTTCTTTCTCTTTCTGTTTGTCGACTCACCGTGTGTCCTTGTCAAGTTTGGCAAATTTGGCTCTGTGGAACAATTTTATCCATGTTTGACCTTCCCTGACTTCTTTCCCCACATCTCTCTCTCTCTCTCTCTCTCTCTCTCGATGTTTTAATCTTTCTCTCTCCAAGCTGTCGATGTGTCGCATTGAATTCTCTGTGAGTGTACACTGCAGAAACTGGCTATCTAACCAAGTCTTACAATCTTATATTCAGACAAAAAAATGTTTTGATCTTGTTTTGAGAGTGATATGCTAAGCAATAGCAGATTGTGTCTCATCTCATTATCTCTAGCCGCTTTATTCTGTTCTACAGGGTCGCAGGCAAGCTGGAGCCTATCCATACATGTCAACCTTTGGTCAATCAAACCTGTATAACCAACCTCCAAAATCCGTATTTCCCTTATAAAATCCGTATAAGATGCAAATTAAAATAATTTACCTAAAATTTGAATGATAATTAACCCAGTTAATGATAATTAATATATCCCAGTTACTTTTTATTCAATATTAATAACAATAAACCTTCAGAATGAATACAAAGCTCCAATGTTTGACAAAAACACAAAGTGTTATCAGCGTAGTTACGAAGGAAATACTTCGTTGTTTGGAGACAGGTTTCACCGAGTGGCTATTATGCACGAGACTTCATATTAGCCACAAAGTCAGGACAATCTGTTCGTAAAATTACGTTATAATGACCAAATACAATGAAAAGTATTTTTCCAGTCTCACCTGTGAAAGGTAATCCCATGTAATCTCGTTTGGACGGTAAACCTGTTGGTACAGTTAAACGCAGCACATGAATGAGGCATCTTTATTCTCGGTTACTGTCTAGACGCTATACCAGAGATGGGTGAAGAATCTCCACTTTGCCACATCCAATATGGTGGCGAGGATGACGTATGATTCTATGCAGAAGGCGGTGTCTATGTTTATATGTCTATGACTTCACGGTTGGCGGGATTCTCGCAATGCGGTGTGCGCATGATCAAAAGTGGAACGAAGTCTCGCTACCACAAGATAACGCGCGATTTCATAAGACTCTTTACTGGCTGTCTGTGGTGTACAGTACGTTTGTAAATGTTATGCACTCTTTTATCATCTTGGGAATTGATTATAGCTCTAAATAAATATTGAAGTTTTTTTTAAAGAATCCATATAACTTTATTTATACGCCCGTATACTACTTTTATTGAATCAAATCCGTATAAAATACGAACATTCCGTATAGGTTGACATGTATGCTTTCCCAGCTGACTATGGGCGAAAGGCGGGGTACACCCTGGACAAGTCGCCAGGTCATCACAGGGCTGACACACAGACACAGACAACCATTCACACTCACACCTATGCTCAATTTAGAGTCACCAGTTAACCTAACCTGCATGTCTTTGGACTGTGGGGGAAACCGGAGCTCCCGGAGGAAACCCACATGGACATGGGAAGAACATGCAAACTCAGCACAGAAAGGCCCTCACCGGCCACGGGGCTCAAACCCAGACCTTCTTGCTGTGAGGTGACAGTGCTAACCACTACACCACCGTGCCGCCAGCAGGGTGTGTAAAATTATTAATCTTGTTTTGAGAATATATGTCTTTTATTTCTTCCTAAGTTGCTAAATCATAAAATTAGTTACTTTAAATGCATATTAGGCCAAATTATATCACTGAGACACTGTTTTTGAGATCACATTCAATCTTTCACAACCATTTTTAGTTGTGAAAACTTGTTTCAAGACCTCCCAGTAACAATCACACATTTACTTTTGTTGTACAAACATTAACACATTTATTTGCAAAGCTGCAGTGTAATATCATATGTAGTATCGATTCAGTATCACAACATAGATGATACAAATCACAGGTATCGTATTATCAACTCACCATTTTCCACTGTTTGAAGTATGATTATTCATTTTAACTTTTAAGTGCAATGACATCATCAAGATTATATTTTGTCAGAACATACACACTTCTTTTGAAACTGACTGGATAATATGATGTATGATCAACTAGCTTTTCAGCATATATGAACTCTGTTGGCTGGGCAAGATTAGGCACTGCAACTTCATATGCTAAGAGATCTCTATTCCAGCCCATGGTCTCATAAAGCTGGTATTCAAAACAGTATAATGAGCTGTCTATGACATAAATGTTTTTTATAAGTCCAAAGACAGGAACTGTGTCATTTGCATTGGTAATTATTAGAGACCTTTCACTTATGTACTTGTTCCCATTGAGAATAAGCCACTTTACTTTGACTGCATGTTGTATGCCACAAATCCCCAAAAAATCTTTAATCTTTGCTATAATGTACTCCATATTTGTCACTTCAGAGACAGGACCCAATTCTTTTAAATTTACAAAAATTGGATGCTCAGTGCCCATTTCATTTTGACAACATTCAAAAAGTTGATTATGGTTCACAAGCAACTTACAGACATTTTTGAAGTTCAATTTAGACGACCACTGTTTTTTAAAAAAAAACAGTGCTTTGATTCAAATCTCATGCACATGTGCCTTATCAAAGGCCCCAGATGAAGAATTTGAGCAGGGAGATGCAGCAAGTAATGCTGCTTAGGTATGACATTATTCTCAGGAAAAAGTTGCTTAAAATGTTTCAAATGCTTTTCCATCATATTTTTCAGTCTTAACACATTCTGTACAGATAAAACAGGGGCAAAAAGTATCTGAACTATCTGAATTAAGTCCAAAACAAACTGAACATATTCATTTTTCTCTACAATACTGAGCAGAAAAGGCATGATCTTCAACAATATCAGCATTTGTCCTGAGGACTGTTTAAGTTTATTGTCATTAGATGCCAAGGTACTGACTCTGATAGGGCAGGGTTTGTCACGAATGTCTATCGATGACAAAGGAAAACTCTGCAAGGCTGAATTGAACACATCCAATTCCAACTGTCCGGAGAGAACAAGGTACTTTAATACACACTTAATTTCCATGGGTGCAACACCCTCAAGAATGATATGCATTATATCATGTGGAGTTTGCTGAATGAGGTCAAAGGCTGGGAAATCTATCAGTTTGCTTCTTCTGTTTATACCATACTTTGTGCTTGTAAAGGTGGGCTATGGAAGCATCTTTAAAGTCCTGTGGGAGCCTTTCTTGAGACCACATCAGATTGAACAGGCTTGTGAGGGTCTCAATCAGTTTAGGTCCTCCAGAAGCATAAATTTTGGCTGGAATGGAGTCAGCACCAGGAGCCTTCCCACTGGACATGGACTTGATGGCTTTTGATACTTCTGCTTCAGTAGGAGGATCAGCGAGAGTCTCGTTCACTGGGACTTGTGGCAATCTTGCTATAGCTTCTTCATTTATGGTGGATGGGCAGTTGAGGATGCTGTTGAAGTGCTCCGCCCAGTGCTCGAGGATCTTCTCCCTCTCCGAGATGATTGTGTTCCCGTCGGCACTGAGGATAGAGGATGTTCCAGACGAAGTGGGACCATACACGGTCTTTAGGGTGCTGTAGAAGTTTTTCATATCATTACTATCTGCATAGGCCTGAATGGCATTGGCCTTCATACAGAACCATTCGTCACGCATACGACCTAACTCGGATTGGGCAGCTCGCTTGGCCTCTCTGAGCGCAGCTTTCTTAGAGAAAGAAGAGGGATCATTGAGAAATGCTCTGTGGAGACGACGTTTTTCCTCCAGTATGGACATATGACTATTATTGTCATCAAACCAGTCCTGGTGTTTTCGGGTAGTAGGACCGACAACAACGGAGGCAGTAGCGTAAACAGTATCACAAAAATGCACCTACTGAGTTTCCACATCAGCCTCTGCGTTTGTGTTGGGAGTTAATAAATTCTTATCAAGCTCCTCAGCCAGTTCATGCTTGATGAGATCGTTCTTAAGTTTGGAGACATTCAACTGTTTGGGGACTGTGACACCTTGGAGCCTTCTTGGTGGAGTGATGCGAAGATTCATCTTGGAGATCAATAGATGATGGTCAGTCCAGCATTCAGCTCTGCACATGGTCTTGGTGACCCTAACATCTTGTTTGTCCCTCTGCCTGGTGATGAAATAGTCCAAGAGATGCCAATGCTTGGAACGGGGGTGCATCCAAGACGTCTTGTTACAGATCGGAAGATGGAAGACTGAGTTGGTGATGAGAAGATCAAAGGCGGCACAGGTCTCAAGTAAGAGGAGTCCATTGCTGTTACACTTGCCAATGCCATGCTTCCCCAGCACACCTTCCCATGACTCGTGGTCTCTGCCAACACGGGCATTAAAATCACTGAGAATGATGAGCTTATCTGATCTAGGTACAGCAGCAATGGCATTCTTGAGATCCTCGTAGAATCTTTCCTTCACGTTGTCAGGGTTTGTCATAGTGGGGGCGTAGGCACTAATCAATGTGACAAATCTGTTCATGGAAAGTGGCATGCGGGCAGTCATCAGGCGATCGTTTATCCCCTTAGGGGGAACTGCCAGCTTATTGGCCAAATTGGACTTAATAGCAAAGCCAACGCCTGCCTCACATCGATCGTTTGATCCACGGCTGATCCAGAAGAACGTACAGCTGGCAGACTTCTCAGTCAGTTGTCCTTCCTCTGCTAGATGAGTCTAGCTAAGTGCTGCAATCTCCATGTTGTAATGGACTAGTTCGCAGGCAATGAGGGCTGTCCTTCTCTCAGGTCGATTAGAGCTGGCACGGTCCAAGAGGGTACGCACATTCCATGCGCCAAGAGTGACCGAGGTCACTTTAGGTGATTTTAGACTTATTTGTTCTCTTCTTGCCGCTGATATGAGACACCCGCCAGCTGCGGCATGCTGGCCAGGAGAGAGTGAGACAGGCAATGTTTAGGACACCTTTTCTAGTCCCTTCCCCAGGCTACGGGGGGAAGCAGTGCTGTCCTGAAGAGGGCTGCTTCATCGACCAGGGGGCTGCCGAATTCCAGCGCTGTCTTATTCACTGCAAAATGGTCTGCCTATGTGTAGAGTTGTGACTACGACTGCCAGTGAGTCCACACCTGTCGCTTCGCCATGAATCCATCGCCGCAGGACTTGAGAAGAGTAGATGGGGATGAAAGGGTAATGTGATAAGGGATAAAGTCATGACATGCGCGTGACTTTGATTAAAGTGAGGGAGAGTTGCGCATTGTCAGCCTCACTCTCTCGTCCTGAAGTATCTAAACCCAGCAGCAAGACATAGTTGAGACGGCCAGAGATAAGACAGGATGCAGTGGATGGCCAACAGAATGTGTTTGTCCATCTGTGCCCTGAGAGCTCCACAGGCGCTTGGTGCATGTTGGCCGTTGGCTCACGAGGAGCTCATCCGCCCTTTGACAGGTCTTGCTTTTCATCCTGCGGGGTGACATGCCACCCTCCTCACCAGCACTAGGCTGGTGGGGGAGCTGGTTTAGACGCCGACCACTCGTCCATTGCGGCAGGTTGTACTGTGTTACAATGATAGCAGTAGCAAGGGAACTATCCCCTGACCTGACACAAAAGATTCTGCATATCACATGGAAATCTGGATTGCGGCTATGTGTTGTGTTAATATGGCTCAATAGAGACTTTAATGTTAAGGCAACAAAAACGAAGCAAATCACACACCTCCAGCAGGCCATGTTCCACCAAAAACAACAAACAGGTTGGCCAGATGAATGCTGACAGTTGGTGTTTTAGCCTAATGAAAATCTTCACCAACGGCAAAGCCAGTCAGCACAACGGCACACACGTTAATGAGTCTAGATTAGAAAAATGCAGACAGCAAACGAAATTAGTCCAACTGTTCAATCCGTGTAGTGCCAGCAGAAACATATAACTGCTTCTGGTGGGCTCCTTTGGGCGCTGGAGGTCATTACCAAATCCAGAGGGGGGGTTGGGTTACACCAAAGCTATTTTTAAATTAAATGGTAATGTAATTAACAATTGAGACAATAACAGAATTAGTAATTAACATGTAATTTATAGTTCTAATATGTGCCTATTATGTATGCCATTATCATATTTTACAAGTTTTACACAGACTGATATGGTCTGCGCCTACTTCCCCTTCACTGCCCTCAAATGGTCACGTCTTGCCTCTAACCGTAGGAAGGAGCGCGAACAAGCGGTTTGGATTCTGAGGTAAGGAAAACTTTTTCATCGTTTGCTTTTTAAATTGTGTATAGTTACACTCATTGGGACAACGCCGGCCTGGTCCAGCATTAAGTTTGTGCATTTTCAATTCTCTTAACAGATCCATAAGTTATTTGATTCAGTACAGGATAAAGCAGCTAGAGATAATGAGATGAGATGAGCCTAAAAGCAAGCTAGTTTAGCTAATGTGGGCTGATAGGTTTGGTGCCATTACTCTTCGGTGAGAAGTTCTTTTTTCCATTTACCATATCTCCGATTATTAAACCAGAACGTGAGTTGTCTGAATGCAATTTTCATTTTATATTTATATGAACAGTAGTTGCCACCTTTTCAAAAGCAGAAGGAGACGTGACTCACACCACCACAGCCCTGTGTGAGGTGAGAGGCAGGTGTGCATGTCTTAGAGCTGGGCGGCCTATACAGGCTATAGAAGAAGGCACTGATAATTTACTTTCTGGATAGTGCAAGGCTCCTATGATTCGTTACGGACCCGCTGTGCACACTCGGATAAGAAAGAAAACAGAAATGTGTTGCATGTATCAATTTGCAGTATTGTATGTTATTTCAAGGTAATGAACTTAAGTTTTTTCTCAGTCAGTCTTGTGCTACTTATTCAGGTGTTGGATTAGGTGTCACATTTAATTGCTGCAGGACTTTGGATTCATGGCAGATGGTCTTTAGACTGTAAAAACTGTAAGTAAGCAGGTTCAGCTTTTTCTATCCATGACTCAATGTGATGTTTGCTCCTGTCCTCAGCTAAAGGCATAATTCATAATTTTTTTTTCACTATAAATACAGACTGTGATTTTTATGCCTCATCCCTATAGACTTATGGACACTTTGACCCACCCTTTGCACTATCCCCCTATTGGTGCACTCACAGTGACTGAATGTGGAATATGCATTCACCATGGATGTCCATTCCATTGGTGTTATGTTTTTCTTTGTCCTTGTGTATGTTGAATGCACAGTATAAGTATGTGTCTTAAAAGCTACGGGATGTCTAAATTTCCTTTTGGATCATTAAAGTATCTATCTATCTATCTATCTATCTATCTATCTATCTATCTATCTATCTATCTATCTATCTATCTATCTATCTATCTATCTATCTATCTATCTATCTATCTATCTATCTATCTATCTATCTATCTATCTATCTATCTATCTATCTATCTATCTATCTATCTATCTATCTATCTATCTATCTATCTATCTATCTATCTATCTATCTATCTATCTATCTATCTAATTAAAAGGAATACTCAAGAAACTCATGGATGGATTGGATGATGTTACAACATCGATTCTAAATGGTATGTCATGTTTATGTGTTTTTTAAAAAAAATGTGTAAATTGTTGGCTAACTGAATAATTTCTTGTGCATGCTGACACTGGTTTCAAAGATGAAATTAATTGATTTGTCTTGTTATCTTAAAATACCAAAATTTGTACATTTTATTGAATTTACATTTATTCTTAGATAATTGATAAAATAGCAAGAGGACAATTTTGACTTTGCCCTGTCAAGTAGAATACAGTTAAACATATGGATGTAAATGGATGTACACATTTTTAATTCTGAAAGGTTTGTTAATGATTGAACTGTGCTTTCAACTGCCAACATAGATGAGGTCTTGCTCCACACACTAAGCCGTGATGATCTGAGAGACCTTTTTCCCGGGCCAGAAAACTTTCTCAGGAGGAAACAGTTGTGGGCTCATGTTCACAAAGAGGCTAGTTTTGCCCTCTTTGATCTGAAAACACCTCACACAAAACAATTTGTTTATTACTCCTGTAATATTTATGTTTTGACTTTCTTTCTTAGGATGAGAATCTCAACGTACCAGACAAAATTGGCCCTGGTGCAACAGAAACCGTGTCTTCACCTCAAGGAACACCTCCATCTCTCCTGGCATCCACTCCTTTGGTAAATACAACATCTAAGAAGACCCTACAGCTTCCCAGTCCTGAATATGTGATCTATACAGACAGTGAGCTGGAACTAGCTCGTAAGCAATATTTTGAGATGGCCCGCACTGGTAGAGAGGGAGAAGCTACCATGTCCAAAGAACTGAGATGCAGGCTGGTGAGGAACACTGTCACCAGCATGATTTCGATCTTAAGAGCAAGTCAGCAAGGAGAGGACTTTCGGTACCCTTCCAAGCACAAAGTTACTGCCATGGCTAAGAAACTAGTAGAGTATTATCCCATGCTACGGGATAAAGACTTACCTACCAAATATGTATGTGATTACATTTTTTTGGCATATTTTCTTTAACAATTCTATATCTGATATTAAAAGTTTAAATTTTTTCTTTCAACATTTTATTCACCATAGGCGAGCATGTACAGTTATCTTCAGAAGAGGATGCTGAATGTAAAGTCCCCTCGAAAGAGGCAGGGGACCACACCAGAGAGGGGCCATTCAAACAAACGCCGTCACATTGAGTTCTCACCAAGTGACCAGGGAGATTACGATGCAGACTCAAGTGGTGGATCAACAGTTCTTTTACCACCAGGGAGCAGTTCTGATGGCGACGGTTCATGTTAGTGGGAAAGTTGTAATTCTGGCAATAATGATGGACATGGACTTAGTGATTTGTATTATTCCTTTTAGTCAATATGGATAGTCTGGCAACACAGGCCAGGCATTACAAGACTCTGCAGGAGATGTATAAGAAGCCAAAACCCAACCAAGATGCTGTCTGCCAAATCCTTGACCTCGAGTTTCAGTCAAGAAGAGCCTTCATTGACAGTAATGTTCTGAAAGAAGAGGATAGGCCAACAAAGATTCTGGATGCATATCCATGTTTCAAGGACCTTCAGAATGTAAGTGATTTACTTTTTCCTATGGCTTCCCAGTAAAGCAAGCCCTGTTGCAGGTTTTAACACTAACTTGCACCATAGGTGATGGATGAGCTGCAGCGGATCCTGGGTAAGGGCAACAGCAAATTCATAGCTGAAGTAAAGAAGAGATGGGAAGACTTCTGCTCCATGGTGCAGTTTTATGGTGTTTGGAAGAAGGTGTTGAAGCCTCCCATGATCCTGGATGGAGGTTAGTCATTGTGCTGTCTTTAATACACCATGTAGCTGTTTCCATAGGCATGAGTATAAATATGATTGTGTATATTGTCAAAGCTAATGAAATAAAACTGAAATAACAGTACTGTTCATTCTGACACAGTACTTTCTGTCAAGATGAAGCTGTCAATCAAATTTAAGCAGGGTAACAATGAACTAAAAGTTGATTTATTCTGTTCCAGTGGAATACAACATAGCCCAGTACAGGCCACTCCCCACACTTTTCCCCTCATCAGTTCTACGACCCAAGAAGTTGGGACATGCCAGTGAGGCATTGCTTCACGTCCTTCAGATCAGAGTTTGTTATACTTTATCAGTTAATGTATCATTCTAAGTGCTTTAACTTTGTAGTTTTACAATTTAACAGTTTATTTGCCATCTGGTCTTTTTAATGCATCTTGGCTCCTAAAAATATCAGAATATACACTGGGAAATTGATACTGAAATATTCGCAGCATTATGGTGGTCACATGACATAGGGTGGCCTGCTGAAATACAAATGGCACCCAAACACAGATTCATCTCATCTCATTACCTCTAGCTGCTTTATCCTTCTACAGGGTCACAGGCAAGCTGGAGCCTATCCCAGCTGACTATGGGCGAAAGGCGGGGTACACCCTGGACAAGTCGCCAGGTCATCACAGGGCTGACACACAGACACAGACAACCATTCACACCCACGGTCAATTTAGAGTCACCAGTTAACCTAACCTGCATGTCTTTGGACTGTGGGGGAAACCGGAGCACCCGGAGGAAACCCACATGGACACGGGGCTCGAACCCAGACCTTCTTGCTGTGAGGCGACAGCGCTAACCACTACACCACCGTGCCACCCCAAACACAGATTGATTAAAAAAAAACAAACTTGATTTAAAAACTCATTAAGCTCAAATTCACAAATATTCCACAAAATCATAAAAATTCACAAATACACATTGGAAATAAGTGAACATTTAACTAGTACATGTGCAGTATCTGTCATTTCCCAAGGTGTGTAGTGGCTCACACCCTTAACAGTGACTGAGGCACAAGTTACTCTTGTCATAATGATTTCATTGGTAATCATATTTAACATCTTCTGTAGGGTGTGTTTTGACCTACAGGAACAAAAAATGATATATAAAGATAATCTGTATCACATGTATTTTGTGGTTGTGATCATGGATATATGGTCATAAATAATGGTGTCTCAGTAGTTGGACTGCTCTGGTAGTTTTTCATTTTCTCTGTTTTACTCTGAAGATTTTTTTTGTCCTTCTTTTCTTTAGCCAGCAGAAGATCCAGCCATCTACCTCCAGAGGAGATCTCTCTTCAGCCCTGTTTTACTCTTCGATGGGTCCCGCTGTCTTGTGGCAATTGGAACCACTCCCATTACCACATTTGCCAAAGAAGACTGTAGCGTTCCCTATGTGTGGGTGGAGCACAGAGGACGGCAGGACAGAGATCAGGTTTAACACTTGGCTTTATTGCCACACTTTTCAGTACAACAATAATTGCTCTAGCACAGACACACACACAACCGGCGTCTGGTTCAGGGATGAGCCACTTCCGCTCTCGCTCTCCCTCCTCATATAGGGTGCGGTCACTGGGAAGACACACAAACACAGGTTAATTGCTCTCAGGTGTAGTGATTCTGCCACTTACCTTCCCTGACTCCACCCTCCTGTCACAGACCGGCGCTTGACCACGCCCCCGCTGCCACATACCCCCACCACCCGACTCAGGCCGGGCGCCCGTCCGGCCTGCAGCCGACTCCCCCCCCCTTGACGGGAGAGGAAGTCCGCCACGACCATCTGCGCCCCCGGCATGTGGACCACCTTGAAGTTGAAGGGTTGGAGTGCCAGATACCAATGGGTGATCCGCGCGTTGGCATCCTTCATGCGGTGGAGCCACTGGAGGGGCGCGTGGTCCGAACAGAGGGTGAAAGGGCGCCCCAGCAGGTAGTAACGGAGGGCGAGGACCGCCCACTTGATCGCCAGGCACTCCTTCTCAATCGTGCTGTAGCGCCCCTCATGCACTGACAGCTTCCGACTGATGTAAAGGACCGGGCGGTCCTCCCCCTCCACCTGCTGGGACAAAACGGCCCCCAGCCCTCTGTCTGACACATCCGTCTGTAACATAAAAGGGAGAGAGAAGTCAGGGGAGTGTAAAAGTGGCCCCCCACACAGTGCAGCCTTTACCTCAGAGAAAGCCCACTGACACTGCTCCGTCCACTGGACCGGATCTGGCGCCCCCTTTTTATTGAGGTCAGTCAGCGGGCTGGTGACGTCTGAATAATTAGGTATAAACCTACGATAGTTGCCAGCCAGCCCCAGGAACTGTCTCACCCCCTTTTTGGTCTTGGGCCTCGGGCAGGCCGCAATTGCTGCTGTCTTATTAATTTGGGGACGCACCTGCCCGTTGCCCAAGTGGAAGCCCAGATACCATACTTCCACCCGCCCAATCGCACACTTCTTTGGGTTGGCAGTGAGTCCCGCCCGCCTCAGCGACCTAAGGACGGCCCTCAGGTGTTGCAGGTGCCGCTGCCAGTCATTACTATAAATGATAATATCGTCTAAATACGCAGCCGCATAGGTGGCGTGGGGCCGGAGGACCCTGTCCATCAGCCGCTGAAACGTAGCGGGCGTCCCAAACAGCCCAAACGGAAGTGTGACGAACTGGTGTAAGCCGAACGGTGTGGAAAAGACTGTTTTCTCCCGGGATAATGGAGTCAAGGGGATCTGCCAATATCCCTTCGTCAAATCCAGTGTCGAGTAAAAGCGAGCCGTGCCTAGTCGATCGAGCAGCTCATCAATACGAGGCATTGGGTATGCGTCGAATTTAGACACCGCGTTGACTTTTCTATAGTCCACACAGAACCGGACCGAGCCGTCGGCCTTGGGAACCAAGACCACCGGGCTGCTCCAGTCACTGTGGGACTCCTCGACGATGCCCATTTCGAGCATGGCCTGAAGTTCTTCCCGAACCACCTTTTTTTTGTGTTCGGGTAGCCTGTAAGGGCGGCTACGCACTACCACCCCCGGGGGCGTCTCTATGTGGTGTTCTATGAGGTTAGTGTGACCGGGCAGGGGCGAGAACACATCCGAAAACTCGGCCTGCAACTGGGCGACCTCCGTGAGTTGGGTCGGGGAGAGGTGGTCTCCACAGGGGACCGGAGAGGTACGTGATGCCAATGTCCCTTTTTGAACCTCCAGCCCCAGCTCCGCCTTCTCCGGAACTACCGACACCAACGCCACGGGGACCTCCTCGTTCTAGAGTTTCAGCAGATTGAGGTGGTAGATCTGTAGGGCCCCACCCCTGTCTGTTCGCCTCACCTCATAGTCGATGTCCCCGACTCGCCGTGTGACCTCAAAGGGCCCTTGCCACTTGGCGATCAATTTGGAGCTCGACGTGGGCAACAGTACGAGTACTTTATCTCCCGGAGTGAACTCTCTAAGGCGCGTACCCTTGTTGTACAGGCGGGCTTGCCGTTCCTGGGCCTGCCACAAATTCTCCTGAGTTAGGTGGGTGAGCGTGTGGAGTTTTGTGCGCAGGTCCATAACGTACTGAATTTCGTTCTTACTTTGTGAAGGTCCCTCCTCCCAATTTTCCCGCAGCACGTCCAGGATGCCGCGCGGCTTACGCCCATATAATAATTTGAACGGGGAGAACCCCGTGGAGGCTTGGGGGACCTCTCGCACTGAGAACAGCAAGGGTTCGAGCCACTTATCCCAATTACGTGCGTCCTCACTTACGAATTTCTTAATAATATTTTTGAGGGTGCGGTTGAACCGTTCCACTAAACCGTCCATTTGTGGGTGATATACGCTGGTGCGGATCGGCTTAATCCCCAATAACCCATACAGTTCGCGCAGTGTTTGTGACATAAACGTAGTGCCTTGGTCAGTCAGAATCTCTTTCGGGATTCCAACTCGGGAGATGACGCGGAAGAGTGCCTCTGCAATACTGCATGCTGAGATATTGCACAGAGGCACTGCTTCCGGGTATCGCGTTGCATAGTCCACCAGAACTAATATAAAGTGGTACCCTCGTGCTGACCGATCTAATGGCCTGACGAGATCCATCCCAATTCTCTCAAACGGGGTCTCGATTAATGGTAGAGGGCGCAAAGGCGCTTTTGGAATGGCCGCTGGATTTACTAACTGGCATTCGCGGCATGCCGTACACCACCTACGGACATCGCCGCGAATCCCCGGCCAATAGAATCGGGCCATTATTCGGGCTAGTGTTTTATCCTGCCCTAAGTGTCCAGCCATGGGATTAAAGTGAACCGCCTGGAATACCAATTCCCGGCGGCTCTTTGGAATCAAAAGCTGAGTGACTCGCTCTTTAGTTTGAGTGTCCTGCGTCACTCGGTATAATCTATCCTTCATAATCGCGAAGTAGGGGAAGGTGTTCGGCAGGAGCGTTTGACCATCGATTACTCTCACTTGGTCAAACGCATGCCGCAGAGTCTCGTCTCGCGACTGCTCTAATGGGAAATCCGCGAGGGATTCCCCAATAGAGAGAGGAGGAGCCGGCGGCTCCTCACTCTGACGCGGAGATGACGTAGACGGCTCTGTGACAGCTGCTCCCACCAAAGCGACACCGGGACCTCCCCCTGTCAACTGGCAGGACCCACTCTCTACTAGGTGCATCATTAAACCCCGAAATCCCGGCCAATCAGTCCCCAAAATTAAAGAGTGGGTAAGGCGAGAATTAACCGCCGCCTTCACTATAAATTTTTCCCCTCTCAAAATAATGTGGACCGACACCAAAGGGTAGCGGTGAACATCCCCGTGCATACACAACACCCTCACCCCTTGTGCTCCCCCCAATGCCTTGTTTTGAACCAGGCTTTGGCGAATTGAGGTCTGATTACAACCAGAATCCACCAACGCCTGATATGTAGCCCCTTGGATACTCACCGGTATGCGATACGCTCTGGCCCGATCGAGGGCGGCCTCTGGGGTGTCGGGGATCCGAACCACCACGCCCACTTCCATTGCTGTGCACTGCTGTTGAAGGTGGCCCGGTTCCCCGCAGCGCCAGCAAACCAGCCCGGACTTTTCCTCTGCACCGGTGACCTGGGGCTCACTCACCTGAGGTGGGAGAGAGACAGACACAGAAGGGAGAAACGGGAGGGCACCGCGGGTGCGGCAGGCCGGCTGGGGTGGTGCCGGCCCCCGCCTCCGTGGTGGGGGAATGGGGCGAGGACAGGACACAGGAGGAGGGAGAGAGAGAGAGAGAGAAGAGGAGAGAAGAGATGATGTCATCTGCTGTCCTGCCGCCGGGACAGCCGCCAGATGATCCTCCGCCAGCTCGACTGCCTGATCCAGCGACGCCAGGCGGTGGCACTGGACCCACTCCGTGGTTCCTGCTGGTAGGCGGGCGATGAACTGTTCCAGCACCACCTGGTCGACGATTCCCTCGGCGTCGAGATCATCGGCCCTCAGCCACCGCCAGCAGGCGTCCCGGAGCTGCTGGCCGAACGCGAACGGCCGGCCGACTTCCTCCAATTGCAGCGCGCGGAAGCGCTGGCGCTGTTGTTCCGGTGTGCACCCCACGCGCTGGAGGACGGCCCGGCGGAGGTCCGCGTATGGCAGCCTGCAGTCGGCGGGGAGCTGTAGCGCGGCCAGCTGTGCCTCTCCTGTGAGCAGGGGGAGGAGGCGCGCCGCGCGCTGCTCCATCGGCCACCCCAAGGCTTCGGCGACCTGTTCAAACAACCTGAGGAATGCCTCGGGGTCGTCCTGCGGGCCCATCTTGGTGACAGTGAGGGGAGACGGGCCCGCAGCCAGAGCACTGGTGGGCCCCGCCGACGCGAGGAGATGCCGGAACGCCTTGCGATCTTCCTGCTGGGCCAGCACCAGGGCTTCGAAGCGCCGCTCTTGTTCCTTTCGGAGTGTGACGAGCGCCTGGTGCTGGCTTTGCTGAGCCGTGGCGAGGACGTGGACCAGGTTGGCGAACGGGGAGGATTCCACGGGGCTGCTGGGTTGGTGCTCCACTTTCCTGGGTTTCAGCACCACTGTAGCGTTCCCTATGTGTGTGTGGAGCACAGAGGACCGCAGGACAGAGATCAGGTTTAACACTTGGCTTTATTGCCACACTTTTCAGTACAACAATAATTGCTCTAGCACAGACACACACACAACCGGCGTCTGGTTCAGGGATGAGCCACTTCCGCTCTCGCTCTCCCTCCTCATATAGGGCGCGGTCACTGGGAAGACACACAAACACAGGTTAATTGCTCTCAGGTGTAGTGATTCTGCCACTTAGCTTCCCTGACTCCGCCCTCCTGTCACAGACCGGCGCTTGACCATGCCCCCGCTGCCACAAAGACCTTGGTCAAGGTTTGCTGTATCTGATGGCATACATACATACCCTGCATCTCACCTATCCAAAGTATGTGGCAACGCTTCTGTCTGTCATTCAGACTGAAGTGTTACAGGACAATATCCATGAGAGAGACACCACAACTTCATACAAAAAAGCTGTGGCAGAGTGGAAAAGTTTTATTGAAAAGTAGAGCTGTTCAGGCCAGGGATATATGACTTTCATGTATGTGTTGGAAAGTTTTGACCAAGTGTTGTAATATAGAAATTTGCACTTTAATTTGTTTGTACTTGTATTCCATCAACACATCTGCCTGAAATGTTCTGCTTTAAAAAGTGAGTTTCAGTAGCTTTCAATGTTGATCACAGTTAACTAGGTTTACCAGTTGTGAGAGGAACACAAAACAATGCAACTTTACCATGACTATTTCTAGGAAAAGAGTTACTATTAGTTAAATAATGATGACATAGTGCACAATGTATGTCATTAATTGCATTATAACTTTTTGCACATTTGTGTGCTCAATGTTTCAATCATTTGTTGCTATTTGAAGAAGCAATTCAAATAAATATTGTTGAAGAGGATAATGTGCTTGATTTCATTTAGTGTAAATGCTTTGTCTTATTTTAAGACAGAAAACCTAAAAACAATTCTTGAATTTAGATTATTCATCTTGTTTAGTTGCTCCTGTTTTAAGATATTTTCTTTCAAAATTAGAATCAACAATCAACGAAGCACTTACAGGCTAATTTTGAGTTTATTTAACTTAATGAAGAGCTTGAAATGAGTGTTTAACCACTTGTTTTAAGATATTTCTCACTTGTCTAATGCCTATATACTTTTTCTTATTTCAAGAAATCTTACCAAGTGTAATTATCTTACTGCACTGGCAGATTATTTCACTTGATTTTAGTCTAAATGTTCTCAAATTTATTATGTTTTTCCTTATATTAGGATGGCTAGTTTTTGCAGTATAGTGTGTGTGTGTGTGTGTGTGTGTGCAGGTGCAGCATGTCCTGGAGGACCATTGTTTGTTTATTTTGATGATGAACAGGTGATTTCCCACATAAATTCTCTCTCTCTCTCTCTCTCTCTCTCTCTCAGTTGCAACTGCCGTCCACTTTCACAAACCTGCAGCAAGGACTCCATTAAGCAGAGGGACTCAAGCACAGCCGTGTGTGTGTGTGTTCCCAGAAAAAGAATTTTCTCTACCCTATTTATGATATGTATATTTGAGACACGGATCAGCTAATACCTATTTTAAGGTCACTTCAGGCAGTAAAGAAACACATGAGACATGAAATTGCTCACAAACATCCAAAAAATAAATAAATCAAGGTTCCAGATGGCATCTTTAAGAGTTCTTTGGTTTGTTCATTCTCGTATATAGAACCCTGCAACAAGTATTCCCCTATCAGAGGGTGTCGCTGATAATTTTTCCTGTAACAGCACCAGGCTTGTAGAACTCAAGTCGGACTCGTGCCCTAATTTTAAGGACTCATGACTTGACTTGGACTTGAACACTGATGACTCGGACTTGTGCATTAACTGCATTCGAACTCGTAAATTGGAGACAAGGACTCCAATTTTTTCTTTATTTTTTGTAACATGCCATAATAATTTGGCATAAGATTTTTATATCTACATTAATTTTTGTACTAATTTCGTGCAAGAGTGCCGTAAATGACTTGCACCTGCACAGGATTAAGGCGCAATCAGCGCGCCTGATTAAAAACTGTGAAAATACATTACCAAGCCTTATTTCCTTGTTTGGTTTCCTGATCCCTGATTTCCTGCTTCTCGTCTTTGATTCTGCCGAGTCTACGATAGCCTGTTTGTGCCTCACTTTACCTATTGCCTGTTTCACCGTTTTACGATTTTGCCTGCTGTTCTGGATTGTTTACCGTCTTCACTTGGATGAATAAACACACCTTCTGCACTTACATCCGTCTCCCAGCCATCTCTGATGTTTATGATTATAAACGAAGATTATGCCACCTGATAATAATCAGGACTCATTTTTAATTTCATTAATTGAAATCAGAAATTTGTATTGTGATTTATCATTGCACAATATATTGTTACATGCCTAGCTCTTAGCATTTGTAAATTGATGGAAATGTGCAAAAAGTTTAGAGTAGGTGTATATCAAATAAAAAAAAAAATTTAAAAAGCACCAACCAAGGTTTTTAGAAAAGTCACTTGTCTGTGACGTCCAGGCAGATTATTATGTAAAAATATTAGCATGCATTTCTGAAGAAAAAAAAAACCACACTAATTCTTTCCAAATCAAAACAAATATATGAATAGTGCCAGTTGGAAATGGCATTGAAAAAAGCGCTGTCTGCTTCGGTCGTCACAAACGCAGCCAACGCTGAGGAAATATCCGAACGCGTTCTTTTGAGATACAGTTTCAGATAGCATGAACAAAACACACACACTGAATGAAATGGCTAACTTCACAGCCAGCTGAGAAACCCATTTTGAAAGAATGGCTGTCATTTTCTGTCCCATCTTCAACCACAAAAATATACATTATCCTCCTTTCATCTTAAGCAAATCTGTCATCACCGTGTTTTTTCTCAGGGCTGTCACTTTGCTTGACATTTCTTTGCTGAATGCAAATTTCCTCTCCTTCCAGTAACTGACACAAACATGAATCTATCACAAATGTGTGTGTGTGTGTGTGTGTGTGTGTGTGTATTCTCACACACTAACAGGCCACTTGAATAGAAACTTTTTCTTGGCTGCAGGATTGAAACCCAATGTGCTCTTCTGTGTGCTGTTGCATGCTGAGATGCTTTTCTGCTCACCTCGGTTGTATAGAGTGATTATATGAGTTACTATATCCTTCCTGAACCAATCTGTCCATTTTCCTCTGACCTCTATCAACAAGGCGTTTGTTTCCACCCACAGAACTATCACTCACTCGGCGTTTTGTTTTTTGCACCATTCTGTCTGTGTAAACTCTAGAGACTGTTTGTTGTGTGTGAAAACCCCAGGACATCAGCAGTTTCTGAAATACTCAAACCTTCATGCTCCATCTGGCTCAAAACAATACCCATGCCACAGTGAAAAAGTCACACTTCACTGTGAGATCACAATTTTTTTCCCATTCTGATGTTTGAACATTAACCAAAGCTCTTGATTTGGATCTGCATGATTTGATGCATCGTGCTGCTGTTAAGCGATTGGCTGATTAGAGAACTGCATCAAACAGCAGGTGGATGGGTGTTCCTAATAAAGTGGCTGGTGAGTGTACATAAGGCGCATGGTCTTTAAATCCTTCCTCTATCATACACACCCATAGGAAAACAAAATAGAATTGCAAGAGATTTATTTTTTAAAAGACAGTCCTCGCTGTAGAACCAAAAGTCCAAGGGGTGGAGCTGACCTGATCCAACTCCTCCTGTAAGTCTTTCAGTACATCATCAAACAACACATGACACAATTATCAAATCTAACACAGTGTACTTTCGGCTCGACTTCTTCCAGATAGGAGGAGCGAGAGCAGGTCCAACTCCACCCTATGGAAGCTTGGATCTACTTACCCCTTATTCTGGTAGCAGAATCTGCATCCGAGCAAAATTGATACTTTCGGTTCATTTGCTATTTTGCTTGGTCTTTACATTGCACATACTGTAATGAACTAAAACATGCTCATGAACGTAATCAAGTCAACACAAGTGCATGTACAGTGGTGCTTGAAAGTTTGTGAACCCTTTAGAATTTTCTATATTTCTGCATAAATATGACCTAAAACATCATCAGATTTTCACACAAGTCCTAAAAGTAGATAAAGAGAACCCAGTTAAACAAATGAGACAAAAATATTATACTTGGTCATTTATTTATTGAGGAAAATGATCCAATATTACATATCTGTGAGTGGCAAAAGTATGTGAACCTTTGCTTTCAGTATCTGGTGTGACCCCTTTGTGCAGCAATAACTGGAACTAAACATTTCCGGTAACTGTTGATCAGTCCTGCACACCGGCTTGGAGGAATTTTAGTCCATTCCTCCATACAGAACAGCTTCAACTCTGGGATGTTGGTGGGTTTCCTCACATGAACTGCTCGCTTCAGGTCCTTCCACAACATTTTGATTGGATTAAGGTCAGGACTTTGACTTGGCCATTCCAAAACATTAACTTTATTCTTCTTTAACCGTTCTTTGGTAGAACGACTTGTGTGCTTAGGGTCGTTGGCTTGCTGCATGACCCACCTTCTCTTGAGATTCAGTTCATGGACAGATGTCCTGACATTTTCCTTTAGAATTTGCTGGTATAATTCAGAATTCATTGCTCCATTAATGATGGCAAGCTGTCCTGGCCCAGATGCAGCAAAATAGGCCCAAACCACGATACTACCACCACCATGTTTCACAGATGGGATAAGGTTCTTATGCTGGAATGCAGTGTTTTCTTTTCTCCAAACATGATGCTTCTCATTTAAACCAAAAAGTTCTATTTTGGTCTCATCCATCCACAAAATATTTTTCCAATAGCCTTCTGGCTTGTCCACGTGATCTTTAGCAAACTGCAGACGAGCAGCAATGTTCTTTTTGGAGAGCAGTGGCTTTCTCCTTGCAACCCTGCCATGCACACCATTGTTGTTCGGTCTTATCCTGATGCTGGACTCATGAACATTAACATTAACCAATGTGAGAGAGGCCTTCAGTTGCTTAGAAGTTACCCTGGGGTCCTTTATGACCTGGCCGACTATTACACGCCTTGCTCTTAGAGTGATCTTTGTTGGTTGACCACTCCTGGGGAGGGTAACAATGGTCTTGAATTTCCTCCATTTGTACACAATCTGTCTGACTGTGGATTGGTGGAGTCCAAACTCTTTAGAGATGGTTTTGTAACCTTTTCCAGCCTGATGAACATCAACAACACTTTTTCTGAGGTCCTCAGAAATCTCCTTTGTTCGTGCCATGATCCACTTCCACAAATGTGTGTTGTGAAGATCAGACTTTGATAGATCCCTGTTCTTTAAATAAAACAGGGTGCCCACTCACACCTGATTGTCGTCCCACTGATTGAAAACACCTGACTCTAATTTCACCTTCAAATTAACTGCTAATCCTAGAGGTTCACATACTTTTGCCACTCACAGATATGTAATATTGGATAATTTTTCTCAATAAATAAATGACCAAGTATAATATTTTTGTCTCATTTGTTTAACTGGGTTCTCTTTATCTATTTTTAGGACTTGTGTGAAAATCTGATGATGTTTTAGGTCATATTTATGCAGAAATATAGAAAATTGTAAAGGGTTCACAAACTTTCAAGCACCACTGTATTTTACTTATCCTCTTCACTCCCACTGGAGCATAAGGTCTCCACAAGATCCCTACATCTGGCATAGTTTTTTGCCTTGGTCTCAGCTTCACACCAGGTGATCCCAATTTGCTTAAGTTCTGCTTCAACTGTCCTTTGCCAGGTGTTCCTTGGCCTGCCCCTTGGTCTCTTGCCTTGTGGGATCCATCGCAGTGCAACCCTTGCAATACTTGTCTGTGGCATCGTCAGCACATGTCCTAGCCATCAAAGTCATCTATGCTGTATTTTGCTGACTATGCATATGGTCTGGCTGAGCTGGAGGTAGTCTTTGTTAGAAATCTTGTTGGGCCAAAATATTCGGTTTATCCTCCTGAGACACCCATGGTGGAAACTGGACAATGTTTCCATGACGGACTTAGTGACTCTCCAGCAGTCACTCCCATATAGAAGGATGGCCTTGACATTGCTGTTGTAAATGTGGATCTTGGGCTTGTGGCTGTACTGCTTGGACTTCCAAATGAACTTGCGCTGATGAAATGCTGCTCTTGCCTTTGCCAGTCTGTTCTTGATGTCTTTCTTTTCATCTTTTGTGCTGACTGACCCCCAGTATGTAAAATCACAGACTTGTTTGATGGTAGTCCCTTCTATACTGATGTTACTGACATTGGTGGTATTGAAATGAATCTTTTGGGACTTGGCTGTATTTATCTGTACCCCAATTTGCCTTGCATACCATCATTTGGAGGAAAGGAGAGCAATGTCATCAGCAAAGTCCAGATCTTCAAGTAATGAGAACAGAGTCCACTTGATACCTCTGGTCTGGCCTTTCGTGTTTTTCATCACCAAGTCGATGGCAACAAGGAACAGCATTGGTAATAAGGTGCAACCTTGTCTTACTTCAGACTCCACTGCAAACCAATCCATCAGGTTGTTATTGAGGATGTCTGCACATTCAAAGTCCTTGTAGAAGCTACTGAGAAGAATCGCCATCTTTGGTGTTATTCCATTGGACTTGAGGATCTGCCACAGGGTGTCTCTATGCATGCTGTTGAAAGCCTTCTTGAAGTCAATAAAGTTGATGCATAAGTTTTGAAAGTTTTGTTTGATGTTTCTCAGTGTGAAAATATGATCACTGCATCCTCTTCCTTTTCTGAATCCTGCCTGTTCAGGTTGGAGTATGCGTGTGTCTGGCTCCCAATAAATAATTTGATCATTCTATAAACTGGGTTTTGTGTATCACATCCTTTTGTTTTGGTTCATCAAGTCAAATCTCCAGAACATGTCTTATCGGTTTGTGCCTCACGGCTTTGTTTAGCACTCACATTTGCAAAAGAAATGCTGCAACCCAAAACACATGGCATGATCAAATCACCTCCTGCATTTGGCTCGATTCAGAGTTTAAATGCTTTCTCAGGCTAGGCTGACACTTGCACGATTCCGTGGCACGCATTGGCACGACTCGAGTCATGCCAGTGCGCAAACTAGTCGTAAACTGGCGTGAAGTGTGCGTAAACCTGTCGTGGCTGCGTGCCATGTCGGGACGAGAATTTTGAAATGTTCAAAATTTTGGTCATGACAAAATTTCGCGACCGGGTCGTGAACTATGCGCAAACTGTTCGTGATCTCGTCGTGAACTCGTCGGGACGATGCGGGAGGATGCGTGCCAGTGCGTGGAAGTGCGCGCCATGCCACGACTGTCACGAACTGCCATGAATAGTTCACGGACAGCTCACGTCGAGTTCACGAGTAGTTCACGACATGTTCACGAATTGGTGCGCGTCGCAGCGTGGCCGTGCCTTCCCACTGACACAGTCACGCATTGATGGCACAAGCAGTTCACGACTAGTTTACGCACTTCACGAACAGTTTGCGCATGGCACAAGCAGTTCACGACGAGTTCACAAGCAGTTCACGAGCAGTTCACGACTACTGCGCAACAGTGGCGCTTGCGTCGGTGCGGGGGTATATATAGGGCTTCCCAGACACTTCTCGCCATTCGCAATTTTTTTTCTTGCTTTTTTCTTTAATGTCTTTTATTTTCTATTCCTTCATGACTTTTTTTTAGGGGGGGAGTTTTGTTTCTTTTATTTCAAAAATGGAACAACTGTGGATGCAGCTCATGAAGCTACTACCATCCTTTCTTGCCAAGGGACAGCACCAGCAGGGGACATGTAGTAATGTGACAGGTAGTCTCGCTGATCCTTTGCATCCTTCTGGGTATGATGGCCGGTTAGAGGCAGCAGCCCCTGCAGGTGTCGGTCAGTCCTCCATCCACCAGGGATCAGATCATGTGTGTCCGGATCTTCGCGGTCCACTTCTGAAATTGCGTGTGGGTATCTGATGAGGATGAGGTTGTGCATGACACAGGCGTGCCCAAGTCGGCACGACACCGTCCGAATTGCGCAAACTCGTCGTCCCAATGCGGGAAGTGCATAAACTATGCGCAAACTCGTCGTGCCAGTTCGTGAATGTGGACGGGCACGCATTCACGAACTCGTCGTGAACTATGCGTGAACTAGTCGTGAACAGTGCGGGAGCCTCCCAGTTCGTGCCCCAAAATGGCACGACTTGCCACGACAAAATCGTGGCCAAAAGTCGTGCAAGTGTCAGCCTAGGGTCACTCTTCAACCGAGAGCAATGGGAAAATGGATTATGGTTCCATTCAAAAGACGAAACATTGCATAAAGACAAACTCAGGGAAGTATCAGAAGTAAAGTAAACACATCATCATTAATGTGGTGACATCTCCCTGCATGTGAATGCAAGCTGTCCTCAGAAGCATGAGAATTTCTTCTTGTGACTTTACTTTCTTTTGACAGCTATGTCTTGGAAATCAAGAAGAACCTGTGCAGTTCTCAGGCGCTCCAACAGTTGTGGCCAACTTCAACTTTTGGAAAAAAAAAATACTGAATGAAAAATGCACAAGCTTTTACTTGTGAAGCTCCTTTCTGATATCTGAGACCATACACTTTACATAGATCGCCTGGGCATGCAAAGGACCAAGATGTTTGTCAGAAGTGCGTCATGACATGCCATGCTTGATAGTTTTGTGATGTTTGGCCAGTATATTATATTTCATCACTTGAAATGTGTCAAGTGGTCCATTTTTTTTCTTTATTTCCTCATTCTATATTTCTGATGCTTGTCAAAATCTGTTAAAATATTGCCATCTGCCCTGTGATGACCTGGCGACTTGTCCAGGGTGTACCCCGCCTTTCGCCTGTAGTCAGCTGGGATAGGCTCCAGCTTGCCTGTGACCCTGTAGGAACAGGATAAATCAGCTAGAGATAATGAGATGAGATATCGCCATCCATCTAAGGTATCTTCATAAGTAACTGGGGTCCACAGGAAGCAGCAGACACACTGAGTCACTATGACTTGTCTGATGGTAGAAAGCCAAAATCACTTAACATTTTTGTCTATTGCTGGGTTTTAGTCACGTGACTTTTGTAGGTACAGTCCCTTTTAAGAAACTACATTTCCCATCAGCCAACTTCCGCGTTGACCTGCGTCACGCCTGGGCGGGAGCACCAATGTTACTTCCTCTCTGAAGGCATAAATAACGGAACAATGCTTCCATCTTCCTCTTTCCATCTCGGGACCAGCGGTCTACGGACACAAAGAGGCTGCTCACCCGAGCAATCCAGAAAAAGACCTCTTTCTTGCAAGATCCACGATTTAGCGTGATTTCTTTCTTACCCTTGGCCAAAGTAGACTCCAGAGTCGCGCGATCTTTAACTCAGTTGAGTTACAACCAGTTTTATTCGTATTAGAAGTGACATCACGACTGCTGCCCAAAAGCAGTTTTAATTTAAAGTTAAGAAGCAGCTGGACCCTTTTTAACCAAAGCGCTGTGCACCTTGTTTGACCAGAGTTTTCCTTCCCACGAGCTACGAAGCATCGGACCAAGAATTCTCTGCTTTCCACAGACGTGCTCCACGAGCTCCTGTGAAACTCAGCCTCTCCAAGAAATTCCCTGTGCTTCACGGAGATCTCCACAATGGTGAAAACTCCAAAAGTCTCGGGACATCTTCTCATAATCTCGCGTAGAAGCGAAATACAGAAGTAAGACTGGCATTTTTGGGCATAATAAAAAACCTAGTCTTAGGAATTAGCTTTTATTGAAGTAGTGTGAATTTAAACTCAGGAACGGTTTAATTGTTACACTATAAACATGCACCGTGTTGAACTGATTATTTTGTTTTAATCTCTCAGTTGTTTTAATAGATAGGCTGTGCATGCTTCTCTTTATTCCTCACGAACACTTTAATTTCCTTATCACACATTTTGACCTTATCAAGGTTTCAGTGGATTCAGTACTGTTATAAGCTAGTGAAATTAGCCTACGGCTAATTTCTTTTGTCCCATTAGCATCCAAAGCTAAGTGTATTGTCTTAGAAACACGTGGCGGTCCTCCCCCACACACACAAACACACCTTAGCTAGCATTCCTTTGCCTTAGCTTAGCAACACAAGGCTAATTCCTTTGTTCTCCTCAAATCCCACGTGGTGATCCCTACACCACGTGGACACACACGAACATACCTAGCTAGCATCCCACGCTAGCCTTCTGCTCAGGCCATAGGGCCTTTCACACACACACACACCCACACCCCATATCATATTTGTATATAATGATTTCAACTGTTATTATCCATTTTTATCTTTGTTATAATAAATTCCATTATTATTGAAACTGTGTGTCTTTATTTGTTGTGCCGAATAATATACTCGTGGTTGCCCAATCTCCAAAGAATTCTAAAGGTGCATATAGGTTGTGTAATACGGTAAGTGATCATAATAATTGGAATACCATAATTTAGCTGTTTGGTAATTTATTATTAAGCACCAAAATTAATGGTATTAATTAATGAGACTGATTCCATGAGTGATTTAATGATAATATGAGACTGATTCAATAAAAATGATTCAATGGTATGATTCAAATGAGACTGATTCAATTTTAATTATTAACCTTCAGATTTAATGACATTGATCACTTAAAACCCACTGCACCTACACTTTTTTCTTAGCGGTTTTACTGGAAGTGAAATAGCTGGTGGTCTAAACGGCTGCCATAGATCAAACAACCAGCGATAACTTATCAGAGTACACTCATAATCTAGAAGCCACTGCTTGCTTTAGATATATTCATCAGATTGCTATGTGCAATGGAATCACTACAGTCTGGGAAAGAAGGATTTGTCATACAATCTCGAAAACTACCCTTCAGTAGAGTTCCCCGACATCTCGAACTATCTGGCATTGCAGACGCCCTTCAGCACCACAAAACAGATGAAAGCGTGGAAGAGTATGGAGGCTTACAACTTTTTTTGTATGTGGCTGGGTAAAGGACCTCAGTATCAAGTCACTGCCAAATGAATCCTGTATTGTTTTTGCCCGTGTAAATTTAAGCTTTTCGTTCGCATCTTTACAACGAAGCGCTGCAAGTTGAAGTGTAAACAAACAACAGTTGGCTTGATTCTCACTTGTGTTGGCTCTTATCTCTCAGGTGAATCATTCACAAAGATCATCAGAAACCCCTTTAAAGACCTGGATCTTAGTTAAACAAGACGGAGAAGTGATCACGGCGCATTGTAACTGTATGGCTGGGTAAGAATTTTGTCGCCACTTTCATGCATATGGACTTTGTGAGGAGGAAACAAAGAAACAGCTGGGGACTTTAGCGCTTCGTGGCTGAAAAAAAGTACAGTAAAATAATGACACATAGCAAGAAAAGGACTTGGAAAACACTAAAGCTGAGAGGGATATACAGTACAAACCTTTCACCAAGTGATCACTGCAAACTTGAACATGCTTCGACTCCGCTCCCTTTGATTTCAGTGAGGGGTTCAAAAGCCACCTTTCTCAACATCTTTTTGTGAAATCCTGTGTTCATTCACCCTTTTTTATTAGTTCACGGGGAACCCTGAAGAAACTTATCAGTTTCACGGTTTGATCAATTCTATCAACCTAAAACAATCCAAGCGTAAAGCATTTTTCATGCGAGCAATGCACCTTCTCTGTACAAACGCTTTGTCAACTGAGCTTTGGTAGACCACCAGCTAAAGTTTTGAATAACTAATGAGGCGGATGTGACGTCATGTGAAACCCAGCAATATGAATCTCCTTGAGTCTCTCAGGGATTCCTACAGTTCCTGCTGTGAAGCCCTGCATAATATTATGTTCAACCTGAGGTACATTCTGTCATTTCTAATGTTTGGCCTTGTCTTTTCATTTTTCATCTCTGCTTGTCTCTGACCTTGGGTTTTGCACTTTGCTTCTCATTTCTGTCCATATTTAAGTCTCCTTCCATCTCACAAGCACTGCAATTACACCTTTCTTCTTCTATTATTCATCAATTTCTTTGCCTCAGGTGATTGCCCTGCAAAATCCAGCAAACTCCAGCAACTCATCTTTGACCTCACTTCACTTCATTTCATGCGTTTCATTTGTGCATCATGGCAGGCAAGAGAACAGCAAAACAAAAACCATTAGCTATCGTTTTGTCCTCGTCTGCGCTCTTGTCTCTCTGTCTTTCCTTTTCTTATTGTGTGTGTACGGAATTAGTCCAGGTTTTGGCTTTGAATGTTTAGTATCTGATTAGTGTTTACTATCAGATTGCTATGAAACATTTTATCATATAACATCGCTCAGCGCTCTCATACTAGTGGGAAAATTGAAGACAGAAACAGAGGGAGGATGTTCCTTTAAATATACAGTTTAAATCAAAATATGGTTTTGCAGATCATCTTGGCAGCATGGTGGTGTAGTGGTTGGCACTGTCTCCTCACAGCAAGGAAGGTTCTGGATTCGAGCCCGCCGCCTGACAAGGGCCTTTCTGTGTGGAGTCTGTGTCGGTTTCCTCCAGGTGCTCTGGTTTCCACCACAGTCCAAAGACATGCAGGTTAGGCTAACTGGTGGCTCTAAATTGACTGTAGATGTGAATGTGAGTGTGAATGGTTGTTTGTCTCTGTGTCAGCCCTACGATGATCTAGCGACTTGTCCAGGGTGTACCCTGCCTCTCGCCCATAGTCGGCTGGGATGGGCTCCAGCTTGCCTGTGACCCTGCACAGGAAAAGTGGTTATGGATGGAGGATCATCCTGGCTGACTTTCGCTAAGTACCATTCTCACAGATTTCAACTTTTATTTTTCAGCACTGAATCTAAGAAATGTAATGACTGCATTTTGCTCTGAAATGAATAAAAGGGTTGAGGGTTTTTTTAAGCATAAAATTCACAAATACACATCATGTAATTAACTAGCATCCATGCTGATGACATGAAGACATTAAGGACATTTTAATGACTGTGAAAACTACTGGATATTTAGACACATCTGGAAATTGCATCCTTTTTATAGCATCCTTAGGAGGCATGGTTTTCTCTCTGGGGTTCAGTTTACTGTCTGCACACTGTTGGGTGAATTGCTGACTCGTAAGTGCACCCAGAAGTGAAGAAGTATGTGTGTGTGTGCGTGTGTGAATGTGTGTATGAGGTGCCCCATGCAAGGTGCATTCTAATCTCACACCAGGTGTTCCTGTGATTAGAACCAGGTTCACTGCGTCTCTGACCAGGATAAGACATTTACTGAAGAGTTTTTGCTTTCCTACCCCCCGAGTGAATCAGCTTTTTCGGCAGGGAAGCTTTTCTTACGTTCATGCTGATTTCTCCTTTAGTTGTTACACTTTTGTTAAGAGTCAAGGGGAAAAAAAAAACAAAACAAAAAACCTTTGTTTTAAAGTAATTATACGTAGTATGAAGTTAGATGTCGGGCTGACAGGAATTTATTTCTTGCTCGTGGTCCAGCTTTTCTGGCCTTCTCATTGTGGTTGGTGTCGAAGTCTCAGCTGGTCATAAATTACATTTCAGAACGTTTATAAATAATTTTTTTTTCTCATATTATCTGAAAGTATATTTTCCAAGAACAAATATGCACTTTTTCCCCATCATGGATGTTCACCTTTTTTTCATTTATTTTTTTTAAGCAACTATAATTATAAAATTATATATTTATATGCTACTTTTGTTGATCAAACCAAAATGAGTATTTACATAATTTTGATCCTGGGCTTGAAGTCTGCTGGCTGTATGACAGGAAGAGAGCAGCGATTACACAGCAGTAATGACCCTTGAATTTAAACGAAACCAGATGAGCGGTTGCATTTTTTTTTCCCTCCAAACTCACCCTATCTATCCAACAATGGTGTGTTTTCTCTCAAATACTATGAAATGTGTGATCATTCGGTATGCAGGTCATCAGAATGAAATCTGGATGTTCATGTTGGTGTTGTCTAATACTGTGGCAAATGAACAGTCCTTATTGTTAGCCCTCAAATCTGCTGCTGCCCATGTTGTTGGTCTCGATTGTAATGATATAAAAACGGTTAATTTCTACTGAATCTAACCCATGTATTGTCACCATGTCCAGGAAGCATGTAGAAGACTTTAAGTATCTTGGTTCCTATATCATGAACTCAGAAAAGGATTTTCAGATTTGTAGAACCCTAGCTTGGAGTGCATACAAAAACTTGATAAGATCTGGAAATCAAACGTGCCAAGAGAACTGAAAGTCAACCTTTTCCGAGCAACAGTTAAACCCATTTTTCTTTACAGATCTGAGACCTGGACGTTGAACTCTCAACTGCACAAATGTTTGGATGGTTTCTATACTAAGCTGCTGAGGAGGGTACAGAATCTCCCATGGCAGTCACACCCAACTCTGGAACAAATTTACGGGAAAACCCCAAAGGTGAGCCGATGACTAATTGAACATCGCACAAGATTTGCTGGACGCTGCTACCATGCAAAGGATGAATTGGTATCTGATCTGCTTTTATGGAAAGTGTCTACCAGCAGGAAGCTGATGTACCCAGACATAATAGCATGTGAAACTGGCTTAAGCAAGGAAGATCTTCCAACCTTGATGGCGGATAGAAACTGTTGGAGCAAAGTTGGACTTGGAGTCTCACCCAAGGGCGAGGGGTAGGTAGGTACTAGGTAGGTGGTGTTAAAACAATTAAGTGTTCCTATGCTTACCTTTTTGTCCTGTTTGGGTCAAAATCTCCCATTTTACAATGTAATTTCATTATATTTCTATTGAGGATATTGAACAATTATTCCCCGAACTTGAATCATACCCTATCTATAATCCATGCACGACGAGATTGAGTGGAATAATGGTTTCATTCTATCCACATTCACTGGATTTGAAGAAATGGAGCATTTTTATTTTTTGCAAATCTGATAAAAACTTTCTACAAAACGTCCAACAAAATAATTTCCACTTAGAATGTAAACAAATCGGCAAAACGATAGAAGCAATTTGTGAAAAATGCTATAATAATAATTATTGGGAAAAAAAGATATGTTCTTACCATTAAATACTTTCATTCTATCTTTTGTATTTTTTGGGGTTTTGTTTTCGAGTAGAGCTTTTATTCTGTCCTCGGCTGGTTCAGCAACACGCTCCGCCATCTTGTTTTTCCTCTACTCACGGTATATGAGCTGATATCCTAGCAGTAGAGTAGCCAATCAGAGCGCATGGTTGCTCATTGCCAGTGAATGTGGATAGAATAAAAATGGATGGCCTGGTTTAATGAGACACCCTGTACTTCGTATTTTACAGAATGTGGAGCTTTGACTCCTTTTGCAGAGTGAAAGCTTGCCAATTATTAGAGATTATTTTTTATTTATTAAGAATGAAACACTTGGGCATGTGCTGTTTTTGGAAAATAATCAATGATGAGATGGTGTGATGTGTCTTGATGTGAAGCAGAATTAGTCTATCACAGCAATTTACCAACGATTGCAACTTTTATTTGCTTTTTATCCCCCGTTAGCCGAAAGGCCCATAGCGGGATTATGTCGTGACAATTTCTGTACATCCATCCTAGGAAGGGTGCTCACCAATGGTGGCTGGTAGTCTTTCAAACAGGGGAGGCTGGTCGGTTACGATATTTCCAGATTTTAAAAGAAAAAAGAAAAAAACACATCAATTTTGCCCATACTCTTGCCTCTGATCTGGCTGATTGTTGGCAGGGTCACAAACTGTGAAATAACAGGTTCTTTTGGCCCATTAGCCTATTGTCCAATATACATGATGGTGGTGTTGGGGGGGTATCTTTTAACATTTTATATTTTAAAATTGTGGCATGTTGTTTAAAAATTGATCATTATTGAAAGCAGCTCTTTGTCAGGAACCTCAGCAGTAACAGCAGAGTGTTCTGGAATAGGCACAAGCACTGACCTTGGGGAGCCAAACATAGAGCTGGGTGCCACACATTTCATTCAATGACACTTTCCCTATGTTTTACTTATTTTGACTGAGAAATGTTTTATTCACAATTTTGATAACCCTTCACTTTTAATCCAGGTCTGTAGTGTGAAATGTTCTTGGCTGTGTTTTTGTTTAAAAATGTTTTCCAAATTGTAGCTGTGTTTAATTCATATCCAGAAAAATATATATTCCAATATAATATACTCAGCATAAACATTTTAAATAGATTCTATATTTTTGGTCCATCCATGACATATTACTAAAGTAGCCTATTTACTGTTGTTGATGTGGGTCACTTGCTGTTAGCCAATTCACTTTCTCGTACCAGGAGAGCTGAAAGGAACGAGTATTATTCCCTACCTTTTTCACCAAGTCAATTTGAGGCGTTGGTCTACCCTGCTCTTTAATTTTAATTTTTTCCTTGAAAGGAAGACTGGCAAATGGCTTCGCCAAAATTAAATCAGCAATGCTTGGCATCCGTGAGCAGCTTTCTTGCTAGCTGACTAGCTCCCTCAAGTTCAAGTTCAGTCACTCAAATAAACGAAATTTTTGGAACTAAGATAGCAAACTTGACAACACTATATTTACACTTTATTTACAATGAAAATATATACAAACTAAAAAAGCTGGTAGAAACCGTATGTAATGAATGAAATCGAAATGTAAGCCGATCTCTTACAATACACCACAGCACTTGCAAATCCGCATGAGACTGAACTGAAATTCACCGCTGCCTGTCTATATTTGAAATGAGCTGTCAATCAAAGAAAATATCCGGCCGCTTTCACCAATCACCAGTCTCCTCGCGGAAAGCTTTGCCATGTCCCTCCCACTGTGAGGCTCGGAGTCCGTGGGCGGGCATTTTCGCAGTATTTGTCCAATAACTGTCTTGCATTTTGATATTGAAAAGTGCATAGCTCCCAAATGCCATTGAAGTCCACTGAGGCTGGGAGTCCATGAGACTCCGTGGGCAGGCGTTTTCGCAGTATTTGTCCAATAATCGTCTTGCATTTTGATATTGAAAAGCGCATAGCTCCCAAATGCCATTGAAGTCCACTGAGGCTGGGCTGCATTGTGCTGTCACAAGGGGGAAAAACTCACGGACACATTAGGCGAACTGGGGAAAGTTATAACAGAATGATTTCGCACTGTAGTTGGGTTGAGCACATATATTTCTATGATTCTGGATCTGAAATAGCAATGTTATAAGGTCGGCTATAACATAAGCCTAGCGCAATTCATCCTACACGATGTTCGTCATTTTTAGAGGAGGCTGAGCCTCCCTCGTTGTCTTAGAGCAATCGCCCGTGGTGCTCACCTTCTGAAATCAACTCCTCTCTCAATTTTTGGAGGAATTTCATGAAATTTGGTAGGATTCTTTATGTTGGTAATACACGTATTGTAATTTTGTTCAATTCGGTCACATTTTACCAGAGTTACAGCCCTTGATTAATAAAATTTATAATTTGACAATTTCATGAGTGTGTTCCTTATGAAATCAACTCCTCTCACAATTTTTGGAGGAAGTTCACCAAACTTGGCAAAAGGCTTTGTTATATGTCGGTAGTACACATATTGTTTTGTTCAATTTGGTCATATTTTACCAGAGTTACAGCCCTTGATTAACAACCTTGTACTTTCACAATTTCATGAAGGTGTTGCTTGCCTTCTGACATCAACTCCTCTCACAATTTTTGCTCAAAGCTTGGCAAAAAGCCTTGTTATATGACGGTAATACACATATTGTTATTTAATTTTGTTTGTGAAAATTTTACCAGAGTTTTGACCCTTGATTAAATAACTTTTTGACAATTTAATGAGGGTGTATGTTCTTCTGAAATCAACTCCTCTCACAATTTGTGGAGGAATTTCACCAAACTTGGCAAAAGGCTTTGTTATATGACCGTTATATGCATGTTGAAATTTTGTTTAATTGGGCAGATTTTACCAGAGTTATGCCCTTGAATATTAACAAACTTGTACTTTGGCAATTTCATTAATCTGTGCTTGCTTTCTGAAATCAACTTCCCTCACAATTTTTGGAGGAATTTCATGTAATTTGGCAAAAAGTTTTTATCCCCTGCTGGCCAAAAGGCCCAAAGGGGGGTTGTCGTAGTGATGTCTGTCTGTCCGTCCATCCGTCCCAGGAAGGATGTTAACATTCTGAAATTACTCCTCTCACAATTTTTGGAGGAATTTCATGAAACTTGGCAGGATTCTTTTGTTATATGTCGGTAATACGCATATTGCAATTTCGTTCAATTCGGTCACATTTTACCAGAGTTATGGCATAGTTGCCAGTGGGGGATATTGTGCTCTCAGAGCTCTCTAATTATCCATTTGTAGTAACATTTGTCTGTAAAGCAGTTGTTCGTTCACCTCCCTGTCTCTTTCTCTTGCTGACATTGAAGACTCCTTTCAAAAATGCTCAATAAACATAACTATTTCAACAATTACACATTTTTTACACCTAATTATGTGACTGGACAAGTCCCTTTGGAAGTTGTATCCAGACCTTTCTGAATGAAAACACACTCTGAGCCCTTTCAATTTGCTTTCTGTCCACATCACAGCACCGAGACAGCTCTTCTGCGTGTTTTTAATGATCCCCGCTGATCTGCTGGTGCACTCATTTCCTGTCTCTCCTCTATTGGTATCACTGACATAGCCCTTCAATGGTTCAGACCGTATCTTACAAACAGTTTCTCAAACAAGGTTCACACAAGTCTGCCACCTCATCTGTTAATTGTGGGGTCCCTCAGGGATCAGTTCTTGGGCTTCTTCTCTTTTTAATCTACATCCTACCCCTTGGTCATATTATTCATAGACATGGACTTAAAGTTCACTGTTATGCAGATGATCTTCAGCTCCATCTCAGTATCTCACTGCATCTCAGACTTAAAGCTTTGGAATCAAGAAAATGTTCTCAAGTTCAACACTGAGAAAACTGAAGTCTGACTGGTTGGTCCCAAGTCCCTACTATTTGAATCATCTAGCTTTTCTATTAGTATTGATGATGTGCTTGTTAAACTTGCTCCTGTTGTCAGAAATTTTGGAATACTATTTGATCATACAGTAACTCAATTTTGATTTTCATATTCAGTCACTCACCAAACTTTGATTGTTTCACCTTTGAAACATAGCATGCCTTCGTCCCCTTCTGACTCGTTATGATGCACAAGCTCCAGCTCATGTTTCATCAACTTCTTCCAAACTCTGGAATTCTCTTCCTCAATCTCGCTGTAACTGCTCTTCTTTCTCTACTTTCAAATCTCAACTGAAGACTTATCTTTTCCATGAACATTTCTTGTCTTAGTGCTGAATCTTTTTTTTTTTTCCTTCTGTAAAACGACCTTGGGATTGTGAGAAATTGATCATCTTCTTCCATATGAGAATGAGCACATTAATACAATATAAACCTGTGATTTGTCTTGCAGCTATAACTACAACCCCAATTCCAAAAAAGTTGGGATGCTGTGCAAACTGTAAATAAAAACAGAATGCAATAATTTGCAAATCATGGAAACCCTATATATCATTGAAAATGGTACAAAGACAGCATATCAAGTACTGAAACTGGGAATTTATATATATATATATATATATATATATATATATATATATATATATATACTGTGTATATATATATATATATATATATATATATATATATATATATATATATACACTGTATATATATGTTCATTTTGAGTTTGATGTCAGCAACACATTTCAGAAAAGTTGGAGCAGGGGCATGTTTACCACTGTGTTGCATCACCTCTTAGCAACACTCTGTACATGTTTTGGAACTGAGGAGACCAATTGCTGTAGTTTTGAAAGAGAAATGTTGTCCCATTCTTGCCTGATGTACAATTTCAGTTGCTCAACAGTTTGGGGTCTACTTTGTTGGATTTTGCACTTCATAATGCGCCAAATGTTTTAAATGGGAGACAGGTCTGGACTGCAGGCAGGCCAGTTTAGCACCTGGATTTATTTATTTATTTATTTATTTATTAACTACAGAGACATGCAGTTTTAATATGTTCAGAAAGAGGTTTGGCATTGTCTTGCTGAAAGAAGGAAGGCCTTCCCTGAAAAAGATTGTCTGGATGGCAGCATATTGCTCCGAAACGTGTACATATCATTCAGCATTAATGATGCCTTCCCAGATGTACAAGCTACCCATGTCATATGCACTAATGCACCCTCATACCATCACAGATGCTGGCTTTTGAACTGTGCACTGATAAGCCGGATGGTTCTTCCCCTCTTTAGCCTGGAGGACGTGGTGTCCATGATTTCTAAAAAGAATTTCTACTTTTGATTCGTTAGACCTCAGGACAGTTTTCCACTTCGCCTCAGCCTATCGTAAAAGAGCTCGGGCTCAGAGAAGGTGGTGGTGTTTCTGGATATTGTTTATATCTGGTTTTAACTTGCATTTGTGGATGCAGTAATGAACTGTTTTCACGGATGATAATTTTCTGAAGTGTTCCTGAGTCCACACAATGATTTCCACAACAGACACATGTCTGCTTTTAATGCAGTGTCACCTGAGGGCCTGAAGATCACAGGCATCCATTGTCAGTTTTCAGCCTTGTCTCTTGCATACAGAGATTTCTCCAGATTCTCTGAATCTTTTAATGATATTATGGACCATAGATGATGTCATCCCCAAATTATTCTCAGTTTGACATTGAGGAACATTATTCTTAAATTGTTGCACTGTTTGCCCACACAGTCTTTCACAGAGCGGTAGAACCCCCCCCCCATCTTTACTTTTGAGAGACTCCGCCTCTCAGCGATGCTCTTTTTATACCCAGTCATGTTACTGACCTGTT